>NW_006159504.1:2292399-2376357 GCF_000334495.1 Tupaia belangeri chinensis | reverse complement strand
AAGCCCTCCTGGAGGTGGCGAGCTGCTTACCGGGCAGAGAGGGTACTGCCTGGCTTGCGTTTATTTAAATTAAATCCTTTCCTACGAGTATGTAAGGCCGAGATAAAACCACAGTGGCGGTCTGGCTGTACCGTCACTTTCAGGTTATTGAAAAACAGGGGAAATGACAATAAGCCATTTTTTTTTATTATTATCTAATTTGACCACTGAGAGAAAGAGGGAGAGTGAGGAAGCAGTTACCAGGTCCTGAACTTGAACCGTGATCAGCTATGTGGGAGTCTAGCACCTCAACCACCACGCCATCTGCTGGCCTTAATAAGCCATTTTTTTTTAATTAAAAAAAATGCTATAGGGTGTGTGGGCTCGCCAGAAGGACAGAGAGACAGAAATCAAGAAACCACCCCCCAGGGGGGATGGCCACGCTGCAATCCCTTTTCTCTAGGAATCTTGGGCACACAAGCACCTGGCATGCGTTTAAGCCACCAGGTCCAGGACTCGAACCACTATCAACTATGTGAGAGTCCAGCGACATAACCATTACGCCAACTGCCAGTCCCACCAATAAACCATTTTTAAACAGAGATTTGTAAGCTTTTTTTCTCTGTGGATGTTTACATAGGTCCTGTAACTGGACATCACTGCTTCTCTGTTCTGGTTGGGGGGCAGGAGAGAGAGAGAAGCTTTACTTGGTCTTTTACTCTGTTGGCATCTCTTTGTCATAATCAAAATGCTGATATATGAATGTGAGGGCTCTTCAGAAAGGTTGTGTAAAAATGCAATTAAATAGTGCGAGTTTATTTTGGTGCAAAAAAAATTTGAAATCCATGCATAGTTTTTTCCTTTTTTTATATAATAAGCATTTTCCATGTGTTTTTTTAAGACCTGCCCTCTACATAGGTTTTCCCCTTTACCTCCATCTGACAGAATAAACCATTTTGTAAAATTCTGGCCTCCATCCCAGGCTTTCATAATGAGCCTTTATGATGAAATTAAGCACACCAAGCTCTCTCACTTACAACGCAACCTTAGCCCTGCCCTCCTCACAGAGACCAAGAGGGGAGGGAAGTTGCCTGGCAGAATATGCCTGATGCAATGGCTGTCCCTAGATAGTCCATTGTAGAATGTGTAATCTTTGAGTGGATACAGGCATCCAAACATACTGTACAGCACTTAGCAGAGATAGCTGCTCTCTACGGAATCACTGATCTTAGCAACAATGGTAATGAATTCTTACTACATTTTAGTAAGTACGATAGTGTACATAAGTTTATCTTCAATCCTAAAGTGAATGGTAAGATGTACAGTATCATTCTTAAATATTAGAATATTCATATAAAGTCTACCTAAAACACAGCTTATTTTGCTGCTTATAGCTAAAAACCATGGGTTTAAGTGAGTTTTAACATTAGCCACCTTGGGGCCAGTGATGGCAGTTTGAATCCCTGACCCAGTGGTTCAGAAGCCATACTAGGCCTGTGTACATGCATTTTCAAGATCCCAAGAGGAGACTGGAAAAGGAATTGTGGCATGACTATCCCTCTTGGGGGTGATTTCTCACTTTTTTCCCTCCCTGTCTCTTTGTCTCTCTGTCTTCTGCGTGTGCGTGCACCCTATGGCAAAAAACTTAAAAAAAAAATTAACTACAAGAAGATCACATAGTGGTTAGGGCATTGAACACCCACTTGGCTAAATGTGGTTCAAATCTTGAACTGGGGGACTGGTAATTAGCATAATGGCTATGTTGTTGGACTCCCATGTAGTTGACTGCAGTTCGAGTCCCAGACCCAGTGGCTTAAACTCACACTGGGCGCGTGTGTGTGCATGCCCAAGATCCCAAGAGGAAAAAGGAGGAGAAGGGATTGTGATGTGGCCATCCCCCCTGGGAGGTGATTTCTCGCTTTCTATCTCTCTGTCTCTCTCTGTCTTACTGGCAAATGCACACGCCCTATAGCAAAAAACCTCTCCAAAAAAAAAAAAAAAATTGAACTGGGTGGCTTGAAACACAGGTTGAATACATGTGTGTGGGTACCCAAAATTTTGAGAGGAGAATTGGAGGAGAAGGGACTGAGGTGTGGCCATCCACCTTGAGGGGTAATTTCTTGCTTTCTGTCTGTCTCTGTCTTTCCAGTGAATACATGCACCCTACAGCAAATCTCTCTCTCTCTCTCCAAAGAAATAAATACATAAATAATGACTGGCTTTAAAACTGCAAGTATACTGAACATCCAAGTCAGGCAGAGCTTGCCCTTACTGCTTCCTTAGAGCTCATCCCTAGATTTGCACTTGGTTATACAGATACAGTAAATGCTGTCCATTGATTGCTCGGTTTCCCTGCCAGGAATCTGTAAGTAACTTCAAAACGCAGCACAAATCAAATGCAAATAGGAATCAATGAAAGAACAGACCCCGGAGTGACTAACTGCGCTAGAGCTTAAGAAACTGTCCCTGTCTTTCCTTGTCAGCTCTGGAGAGCAACTTCACAGTTAAGCAAAGCTGCTTTCAAAAGAAACCTAGAGTTGAAAAAAAAAAAAAAAAGAAAAGAAAACAAAAAACAAACAAAAAAAAACGGTAAAACTATTCGTACCATTTAATATGTGCATAAGCAAGAAAGTAGAAGTGGGATAATGAATGTTAGGGAAAAAAAAAAAACGAAAACAAAAAACAAACAAAAGAAACCTGGAGTTAAAAGTCACAGAGTAATTATCCCACCCCAGGGAGAAAGATAAAGATCAAGGTTGAAAGAGCAAGACTAAGTTCAGCAGAAGCACCTCAAACTGCACTGTGAAATTAACCATAAGGTTCTAGTTGGATTAAAATCACCATCTGCAAGTCTGGCTGAGGTTTATCAAGATAAACTGAATAATGTTTTCCAAGGGTGTTGGAAAAGAATATGCAGCCACGCACTCTGTGGCACTCCCGTGAAGAGAGATGGGGAACACTCGGAAGCACATCTGTGTGGGAAAGGTATGAGACTTACTGTAAAAGAGAAAATGCGTGGTACTTGAAAAGGAGTTCATGCTCGTGGCTCAGAGGCTCTCCAGCGTTCCGGTTCTGGTGGTAAGTGACAGTAGGTAGTACATATTGATAACATTTGATCATTAAAAGAAACCATGACAAGAAAACATTTAATTAATAACATATGGGGGAGTGATTTTGTCTTAGAACCTTCATAGGAATTTGAACGAAACTTGCTCTTTTAGTCATCAGCTGTCAGAAGCTTCAAAAAATCATGACATATTAATGAAACCACATGAAATGAGCGTAAAATAATAGGTTTGTGAATTTGAGGTTAAATAATTTTTCAAAAATAACCCTATTCAGGACTAGCAGATGGTATAATGATTATGTTTCTGGACTCCCACTTAATTGACCACAGTTCGAGTCCCAAACCAGGCAGCTTAAAACTCACATCAGACACATGTGTGTGCATACCCAAGATCCCAAAAGGAGATTGAAGGAGAAGGAATTCTGGTGTCACCATGCCCCCAGAAAGTGAGCATGATTTCTCACTTTCTGTCTCTGTCTCCCAACTGCGCACACACAACCTATCGTAAAAATCTCTCTTAAAAAAATAACCCTTGGGAACCAGCAGTTAGCGTAATGGCTATGTCGCTGGACTCCCACGTAGTCGACCGCGGTTCGCATCCTGGACCCGGTGGCTTAAAACTCATGCCAGGCGTGTGTGCGTGCGTGCCCAAGATCCCGAGAACGGAGGAGAAGGGATTGCGGC
Organism: Tupaia belangeri chinensis; assembly: GCF_000334495.1. Taxonomy (NCBI): domain Eukaryota; kingdom Metazoa; phylum Chordata; class Mammalia; order Scandentia; family Tupaiidae; genus Tupaia; species Tupaia belangeri. Next base: position 2,372,627 of record NW_006159504.1, on the reverse strand, counting down.
GTGACCATCCCTCCTGGGGGGTGATTTCTCGTTTTCTGTCTCCCTGTCTCCCTCTGTCTGGCGAGCGCATGCGCCCTGTAGTGAAAACCTCTCCAAAAAAAAAAAAATAAAAAAATAATAACCCTTTCCCTTAGGTGTTGAAAAGCATGAAGACCACCTACTGAACGTGGATCATCTTCTGAACATGGGATCTTCAAAAAGTTTATAGAAATGTTATGGGGCCAGCAGGTGGCATGGAGGCAACTAGATCCCCAATGGTCGATTGCACAATTGAGTCTCGGACCCGATAGCTTGGTAAAACATACCAGGTAAGTGTGCATGCATGCCAAAACTCCCAACAGGAGAATGGAAGAGAAGGGATTTCGTTGTGGCTGTCCACCTGGGGGACACTTTCTCACTTCCTCTCTCTCTCTCGCTTGCTCTCTTTCTCTCCAGCAAGCACACATACCCTATAGCAAACTTAAATAAATAAAGTCAAATGTTTGTTCATTTGTGTGTGTGCTCTTTATTAAATTCAGTGTTTGACAAAGTTATCAATGCAATCAGTAATATAAATTTTCCCACGTTGTATTTTATTCTTGAGGTGATCTGAGCTTATATTACACATTTTTCTCACCATTTACTTGAAACCCAAGGTAAAATTGTCTTCTTAAAAATCCATTTAGTTGGAAACAGCAGATGGCATAATGGTTATGTCTCTGGATTCCCACATGACCAACCACAGCTCGAGTCCCAATCCCAGAGACTTGAAACTCTCACTGGGCACATGTGCATGCATGCCTAAAATCCTGGGAGGAGAAGGGATTGCAGAGTGACCATCCCTCCTGGTGGGTGATTTCTCGCTTTTTGTCTCTCTGTTTCTCTCTGTCTTTCTGGCGAGCGCACGTGCCTTATAGCAAAAACCTCTCAAAAAAAAAAGAAAAATACATCCACTTAGTTAAAAGAAAAAAATACACTGGTATCTAAATATTTCTAGTCTTCATAAAATAGCATTTGAATGTGTTTATCAATCGCAATTAAAATATGTAGTCTGTGAAGTCGTATTCATAATTTACACTATGGAAGAATCCCAGTATAATACAGAGAGCTTCCAAAATTTCATGAAATAAGGAGGATTATGAAAAAACTATGTATGAATTTCAAATCTTTTTTGCACCAAAATAAACTTATACTTTAATTCTGTTGTTCCATAAGCTTTTTGAAATCCCCTTGTATATATTGCCATTACAGATTTAGAGTAATATAAGACAAGTCAGGCCAGCCCACAGTCTAGTGGTTAGGGAGCCATACATCACATGGCCAACCACAGTTAGAATCCCAGTCCTAGCGCTTTGAAAAAATACAAGCCAGGTCATGTTACCTAGAATGATAACTCAACATAATCATTATTCCATAACCAGAATCTTCCAAACATTTTCCCAGTGAGAAAAAGAATAAATCTTTTTTAAAAATGTATATGTAACTGTAACAAAGAAAAGCTTTACTAAAAACAATGGTTACCCTTACTACAGGAAATATTCTTGTATGTTTTTAAACCCTCTAAATGGATTTCCTGATTCATTAATATGTCATTGTTGGGAGACAATTCTCCATGAGTCTTTTGTGTTTCTAATATGTCTTGCTAGCAGTGAGACTGCCTCCCTTTTCAAGATATATATACATATTATATATATGTATACACACATATATATAGTGTATATATATAAAATCCTATATATATATATATATATAAGGTAGTTTTTCAAGGACATTTGTCTAGCGAACAGGCTTGGGAGACAGAGATGAAATCTCCTAGAGCAAAGGAGAAGTTAGTCTGATTTACTTCATAACATAAACAATGGCTCCCTCTGGAGCAAAGGTCAGACAGCTTTATTGCCAATTATAAGATTCAGGATCCCTAAATTAAAAGTTCCTCTCGAGGAATGCATCCCATTGTGTGTGCAAGAGTTGAGAAGTCCTTAGTGTCAGCCTGTGAAACGAGGGCTCCAGGAGCAAGTGAAATTGCTGACACTCTCAATGCCACAATCACTTTGTCTCTGAGCCAGGAGTCTCCTGTCTTCTGCCAGTATCCAGGACACTGGCAGGCTCACTCGTTCACTGCAGGCAAGGTGAAATTCCACTCCACAGTTCTTGACAGTCACGATTCCCACATTTTGAGAAACACTTCTATAGTTTATATACAAAATCTTGAGATTTTACTATGTCCTTGAGTTGAAACAAAACAAAGCACAAAAACAACTTTAAAAATAAAGAGTAATCACATGAAAATGGACATATTTTTAAAAACAATATCCAGACTTTTTCAGAGATAACTTAGAGTTTTCACAATTTCATGTCATTTTAAAGCGAAGCTGAACCATAGAAATAAGGTACCTCTTCCCACATATCATGCTTTTCCATATATGTAATGTTAGCTGACAAATTGACCTGAAAAGGATCAATGACAAAGCCAGTATGTCTGATAGCAAAATGGTCTTTTTGCTTTTGTGAATCTGAAGAAAACTCTAATAAGAACTCAATAAATAAAACACAACCCAAGTCAATGATCATAAGCCAAGTTTCCCGATTTATTTCTTCATCTTAATCCCAAAGCAAATAGAACATACCCAGTTCTGCAGCTTCAGTTTCCTAATACTGTATTAGGCTATAAGACAGCTTCCTGAATATCCTGTCCTTTTCCCAGAATGAAGCTTCTTACTCAGCTGTTTTCATCCACAGACCTCATTCAAAGACAGCCTCCTACCTACCTGGGAGGTTTTCTCAGTCTCAGATGAGACACACCACAATTGCTCTAGGTGATGGGGGTTTATGTAAAATACCTGGAGTTATGAGGAACCTCAAGAACATAGTCAGCAACTACAGAGTCATTCTGTACCTCAACACTTCTAAAACTGTACTGTTCAGCAAATCGTGAAGCATGTCAAGAATGATTCATGGTGGGACCAGCAGTTAGTGTAATGGCTGGCTATGTTGCTGGATTCCCATGTAGTCGACCATGGGTGGTTCGAGTTCCAGACTAGGTGGCTTAAACTCACGCCGAGCACATGTGCGTGAGTGCCCAGGATCCTGAGAGGAGAATGGAGGAGAAGGGATTGCGGTGTGGCCATCCCCCCGGGGGGTGATTTCTCGCTTTCTGTCTCTTGCTCTCTTTCTGGATAGCGCATGCGCCCTATAGCAAAAACATCTCAAAAAAAAAAAAAGAATGATTCACGGTCATGTAGAATACAAAAGCAGCTCTCTCTTCCACCACTTTTTGTCCCATGCATTGTGTTCACACCATCATGAAGAGCCGTGATTGGGTCACTCACAGTGGCGGAACTTCATGCCAAGTTCCTAGCCATGCTAGAGCTTTTATCTGCTCACTTGTATGTACATGTCTACATGACTCATGGATGAGTCGTTTCAGCCATGGTAGCAAGGTTATTTTCACTACACATCTGCACACATGGGCAAAGCCATTGCAACCTGAAGAAGAATTGTCTGATGTTCCTTTGCAGAGGGCCATGAGGGTTGTAGCAATCATTGTTCATCTCAAAAACTCCCTCTAGTAAGATCTTAGATCTTTATACCTTGTGACAATGTTACAAACACTGGCCAAGTGAACATCAAACCAGAAAATGTTAGAGGTTGGAGAATTAGAGAAATAATTTATCTCTGTGTCTTTGTAGGTGAGTAAAGTAAGTTACCCAAAACTAAGCCAGATGGAGAGCCCTGGTCTCTCACTTCTCACTTAGCATAATCCATAGAATGATGTGGGCAACATAATTGGCCTTGGGAAGGCAGCAAGACCATAAGCTCCTCGGATGCAGAGCCATGGTTTTTCATACCAGTGGTATGTGCACTCTCATTTCCTCTTGCTTTTTCTTACATTAAATTGAATCACACTAGATTTGCATGTGATCTGATTGACAGTGCATTTTTAATTTTTGTCACATCTCAAATGCTTCTGAATGATACCACTTAATTTTAAATGCTCTCCTATCGCCACTTTATGAATCACTCATTACTATGAACAACTCTGACCAACGAATTATTTATTTATTTTTTTTTTGGAAAGGTTTTCGCTATAGGGCGCATGCACTTGCCAAACAGAGAAAGACATGAGACAGAAAGCAAGAAATCACCCCCCAGGGGGGATGGTCTTGCCTCAATCCCTTCTCCTCCATTCTCCTCTCGGGATCTTGGGCACGCACACACACGTGCCCGGAGTCAGTTTTAAGCCACCGGGTCCGGGACGCGAACCTCGGTCGACTACGTGAGAGTCCAGTGACATAGCCATTGCGCTAACTGCTGGTTCCCTGACCAGAAATTTTTAGGCTTTATACTCTTTGTGTTATTTTTCAAGTTCATCTACCCACCTCTTCCATGAGTGAGATGGATAAGGAAAAAGGAACAGAGAGACAGTACCCCAATGAGGTCTTGATATCATGGTCCACTCCCAGCCTTAGTCAACCCTCAATCATGGGCATGCATATGTCTGGTATACTCAGGGTGTTCTCAGGATGTGAACCCAGAACCTTCTCAAGTGAGTCACCCTCACAGAGTGTTGCATCTGGCACCCAGTTCTTAAGCCTGGTTTTAGATGTCACAGTCTCCAGAAAGCTTCTCTACATGTAGGCTGGGCTTCTCGTCCTCTGTGTGGGCTCCCATAGCAAACAGTGTTGCCACTGTCATCGCAGGAACTATATATCATCATTCCCTAATTAGCTGGCTGTCTACCCTCCTGGACTGTGAGTTTGTGAGCAAGGCCTACAGCTTATTTTGCTTTAGTATCCCAGAAGTCAGCACTGTGCTTAACACACATTCAAGAAATGGTTTACAATGCATTTCGTTCACCTTGCCATGTTTGTACTGCCATTGCCCGTCCTCCAGATTCCTTGCTCAGGCACATTCATTAGTTCTTATCTCTACCTATTTCCAAAGGTTAATAGAGTAAGAGTAGCCATCTTTCAGATACAAAACCTTATCAAAATCTAGCCAAAAGATAGGAAAATAGGTAGGCCGTAGAGTTTAATACAAAAGCATTTCTTTCTCTTAAAGTTCAGAATGCTCTCTCCCAGCCTCTGAGGAGATGCCGGTTAGCAATAACATACCTTTGATATACCCAGAACATGTCAGTATGATGAGTCTAGTCAATGGCACCTTACATGTGTGTGAAATGTAAACAGATTTTAATAATTTCTGATTCTTCACAAGACCAGTTAGGAAATGGCCAACAAAGTGCAGACACAAGATCAAAAAGTATTGGAGAACATTTGTATGACCTTGCTTTATCTATTTTTATAAATTATAAGTTTATTTATATCTTCCATGAAAGAGGGTGAGAGAGAGATGGTGGGTCCACCCTAAACAGGGTCACCTTCATGCCACAATCCACCCCCAGCCTCAGCCAGTCAGGATCTTGGGTGCATACACACCTGGCATATGCAAGGAAACCTTAGGACATGAACCAGGGACCTTCCCATATGGGTTCAGAGTATTGCATTACCACTGTGCAATGCAGTTTGCCAGCCATGCTCTTTTTTAGACTGCTAATATTCCTCTTCACATTTAAGAAAGGAACCAAATATGCTGGAGACAGGGCCAGGAGAAGTACAATGACTGCAAGGAGCCTGAGGGGACATCTGCAGTGCTAACAGAAGGTGTATTGTGACAGTGGGGTTATGACCCAACACTGTACAGTTGTCAAAATTCATCAGATTAAGCACTTACAATTGGTGAATTTAAGCAAATTTTAGAATATAAATTATATCTCAGAGAACTGATTTTCTGGTTCAGCTATAATGGTGCAGCAGCAGTGTAACACTGTATTGCTGGAAGCCATGTGGAAGATCAGGGTTTGGTCTCCAACCTACATACACCCAGTGTGGGTGTGTCTGTCTTCCTGGCTGGCCGAAAGACTGGGGACAGGTCATTGCAGAGTGAGACTTCATTCAGCTTGTTTTTCTCTCTCTTAAAAAAGAAACTTAAAAGAAACAAGCCCCAAATCTGATTTTCTCTAAGGAAGGAAGAAAAGCAGATAGAAAGGAAAAAGAAAAAAAAGAAAGGAGAGAGAAAGTGATAGAGGGGAAAAGAGGGTCTGAGTCAAGAAACAGGTCTGGCATATGATGTTAATATGACTCTTTCAGAAACAAAATAAGGGTGAAAGGGTGGAGTTGATATCTGCATTTCTGACATACTCATGCCATAACTGCATGTCACAACAAAATTGTCCTGACGTGTTTTAAAAAAGCAAATGTCTAACACAATCTGTAAATTTGTTCTTCCCATTGACTCATGAAGGTAGAAATATATACAGAAAAAAATGGGAGAAAAGAAACTCCTTCCACTAGTCAAGCTGGAATACTGATGACTAGAAGAAACAGGTAAATCAATGTTTCTTTGGAAGGGGCACATGGCAAATGAATATAAATCATGAAGGGAAGCCTGATCTGGCTGGATTTGTGACATAAGGTCCGTTAGAGATGGACCGGGAAAAGAAAACCTAGGGCAGTGTTTACAATAGAAGTCATACTTGTGCATTAATCACAGCAAGGCCACAGCCAATACCAGGAGGGGCTAAATGCTCACTGAAGAGTCTGGGAAGGAGTTCTGCTTGCCCCCTAACTGGAGCCCTTAAGGCAGACTTCAGCAGAGACTGCAATGTCAGGAAGGCGCTCCTGAGACTGAGACTAAAGAGAGAACAAATAAACAAAAAGAAAAATGTTCTTTTTCCCTTAACTGTTGTAAACACCAAGGGTTGTTTCTTTGCATTGCTGAAGCTATTTTCTCTCCAGCTACTCCCTTCTTTGTTTGGCAAAATCTAAGCGATCCTCCAAGTCCCATGAATTTGGCCCCCTTCCCACTCCAGCTTACTCTCACCAGCCCAGTCTCTGCGTGTTTATTGTGCTCATAATCCTTATTGTTCCATTCAGCACTGCATTGTCTTCCTATTTATGCATAACATTCATAATACTCTACCAACCACAAGCTAGTCTCATGCAATTAAAGTAACAGGCCAGATCATTTCCTTCATATTTTTATTTTTTACCTGCATCTCTCATACTCTGTGAAGGCCATGCTTTTCCATTCACTGTCCTTACATTTGTTGCATACCTTTCAGTTTCCCCCAGTGGATTTTGTCTGAGAAAGTTCCTTCCTCAGGGACATGGGGTCCTGGGTCAGTTGCCGGTCACACAGGTGTCCTGTTCTGCAGTACTCCTGGGTCAAATGGCATGGCTAGGCAGGATGGCCCCTGCCTCCTATCCTCATGCTCTCTCTTCTTCCAAAGCTCTTGTCTTTGGCCTTTGGGTCCCTGTCCTGTTGGGGGATGTTGGGGGATGCTCCATGACCAGGGCTGACATCACCTCCCACTGTCCTCTCCCAGAGCTCAGACCTTGGAGGCAGCACCCCCCACCCGTGTTCATGGGTCTGGTTCAATCAGTCTACCCAGGCTGTGCCAGCTGGCTCAGGTTAGCCACAACGTAATGTGTTTTAAATTAAAGCCATTTGTTTTGTATAGTTATTGGAATGATAGTTCTCAGGGCTTATAATCTAGTCTTCTTTCACAACTTCCTCAGTAAGTGGCACAGACCTGGCCAGATATAATTGTGCATTGATTACATGATGCCTTGTGCCTGGCAAAAAACAACAAAGCGAGGGGGACACCCAACTGTGTTATTGGCACGCAACAGGACATTAGATGGACGTTTTCTCATCGTCTTGGTATTTGGGCTGAAATTGAAAAGCTGAGAATAAAAGGTAAGACGATAAGAATATAGCCAGATTGCATCAGGGTCCCAAGTAAAACTGACCCGTCTTTCCCTTCCAGCTACATACAGAAAAGAGCATGCTCAGAGGAGCGCGCGTCTGAGGTTTTCTTTAAAGTTAGTCTTTGGATTCTGTGCTCAGCCCCCTGGGGCCCTTGAAGGCAAGGTCACAGGGAGCCGGGAAGTCTAAAGATGAGAGGTTGGTGGATGAGAGGTAGGAAAGCAAAGCCAGAAGAGGCCTGCCTAGAGCAGCCTAGGCTCACATAGTTGAGAGCCGCAAAGTACCAGGTTTGCTGCTCTCAACAAAAGCAGTTTCCCCAAAGTAGCCAGGCTAGGGTTATCTTGCCAGGCCCAGGAGACTGTGACAGAGGACATCTGTGAAATGAGAGTGTCAGGGTAGGAAACAGGGAATTAGTGTCCAAGTTCCCCAGCCAGGGGAGTGAAAGTGGGAGGCCTACAGAGAACACATGAAAATGCCCCAGCAGGCCAAGAGGTGGCACAGTGGTAGTGGAACTGGTCCCATTCCCTCGGTAACTGGCTAGTCCTCAGTTGATTCCCTTGCTTCCCTGAGCATGTGAGGGGCATACATGCCCAAGGTCTGTCTTGGCCAGACTGGGCATGGATCATGGCATGAGGACCCTGGTGAGGGTACCTGTCTCTCTCTCTCTCAGAAAAAATAAATAAACTTTAAAAAACATGGTTCAGGAAAGAAAGCCAGAGTTTGGGGTTCTCCTACCCAAATAGAACTAGAACCATGAAACCACCATATAGACTCTAGTATATGCTACTGTATTTCCTCTGCCTTGAGATCAAACGAAGACCCAGCCAAGGCTCCCCCTTCTCTACTAGCGACATCTGAGAGGCCACTCCACACCTATTAGAGTGACCCAAACCCAGAATACCTGCAACCCCAAGAGCTCATGAGGATGTGCAGGAATTTAATTGCTACTGAGAATGCAGAAAGGTCCAGCCATTTTGGAAGACAGTCTGGGAGTTTCTTACAAAACTAAACATAATTTTGTCATGGAATTCAGTAATAATCAAACCCCTTGGTATTTAACCAAAGGAGTTGAAAACTTAAGTCCATGAAAATGCCTGCACATAGATGTTTATTGTGGCATTATTTTTAATTGTCAAAAGTTGAGAGCAATGAACATGTCCTTCGGGGTGAACAGATAAATAAAGTCTGGTACACACAGACAATAGATTTTTCTCATGCTAAAAAGACATGAGCTATCAAGCCCCCAAAAAGATGAGGAGAAAACGGAAACAAATATATAAAAAAATGAAAGAAGCCAATTTAAAAAACTATAGACTGTAGGATTATAAGAATATAAATTTTTGAAAAAGATAAAACTATGGATACAGTAAAAATGACAATGGTCGCCAGAGACTAGAGTGGTGATTTGGTCTCGATAATGGTTTATCCTTCAAGGGTTCACATGTTATTATTTTGTCCCTGATGTAATAGCATTGAGAGGTGGTGAGATCTTTAAAAACAAACAAATAAACAAACACACAAACCTCTCTTTTAATGTGGGTGAGCACCTTGCCAGACAATACTGATGTGTGACTCAGTGGACTGAGATGAAGATCTACCTGCGATGTGGGTCAGTGCCATACAATCAACTGAGAGCATAGAAGGGACAGAGGAAGAAAAATTCAATCTCTCTCTCTCTTTCAACCTACTGTGGACCTGCCCACGCCTCTCAGCCATGTTGTGTTGTAGCACCAAAAGCCAACCAGATGCTGGCCACATGCCCTTGGACTTTCCAGCCACAGAATTATAAGTCAAATAAACCTCTACTCCTTATACATCATACAGTCTCAGGTATTTGTTTAGCGATACAATAATGGACTAGTACAAGGGGAGGACGGGATAAATAGGCAGAGCACAGAGAACTCGCAGAGCAGTGCAATTACTCTGTCTGATACTATAATGGTGGACACATCCGTTTGTCCAAACCCAGAATGTACAACACCAAGGGTGACCTCTAAGGTGAACTGAGGAGTGTGAGTAGTAATGATGTGTCAGTGTAGGTTCATCAATTGTGACAAATGTTCCAGTACGGTAGGGGATGTTGATAATGGGGGAGGTTATGCATATGTGAAGGGAGGGAGTATGGGAAATCTCTGTATCTTCTTCTCATTTCTGCTGTAAACCTAAAGCTACTCTAAAAATAAAATCTAATTATATATATATACACATACACACACATAAATGTATTTTATATATATTTACATGTACACTATTTCATTTGCATTTATATAGACTATATGGAAAGAGGGAAGAAAGGCAAAGTAGAAGGATAGAAGAAGAGAGAAAGGGTAAGAAAGAAAGAACTAGGTCTAACACAATTGTGGGTTCAGCTGCTGGTTTGAGCCTCAGTATTTATTACATCACAATTTCCATTAGGTTGCTTTAATGTGATTGTAATTGAAGGTGGGCAAGATTTAAGTCTAATACTTAGTAAAGTCACTTTTTACTTTGGGGACCCAGCTTTTTAATTCTTAAACATAACTGCTTCAGTTAATCTAAATGTTTGTCTTCAATATTGGAAGAAAGTTTGAAAGGCACGCTCAGCCTTGACCTGTGCCATTGGAGCATCTTGAACAACAACAAAAAGAGTGGTGTCCCATGGCTCAGATGAGATGGAGAAGCAAGAAAGAGGCTAGGTAAGCAGGACAGGTCCAGCTCGGCACTGAAAAGTCAAAGTATTTCGTCTGTTTAAAAATAGTTCAGAGGGAACCAGCAGTTAGTGTAATGGCTATGTCGCTGGACTCCCACGTAGTCGACCGTGGTTCATGTCCCGGACTCGGTGGCTTAAAACTCACACCGGGCATGTGTGCGTGTGTGCCCAAGATCCTGAGAGGAGAATGGAGAAGAGGGGATTGTGGCGTGACCATCCCCCCTGGGGGGTGATTTCTCACTTTCTGTCTCTATGTCTCTCTCTGTCTGTCTGGCGAGTGCACACACCCTATAGCGAAAACCTCTCCAAAAAAAATAAAAGGTTCAGAAAGCCTAGGATTCTTTTCTTTCTTTCTTTCTTTCTTTCTTTTTTTTTTTTTTTTTCGGGGAGGTAGTCTACTATAAATCATAACGATAATAAACACAAAAGAAAAGTGATGAGAGTATAAAAATAGTTAAAGTAAACTTCAATTATCATGTAAACATCCTCAAGAATTTTTTTTTCTTCTTGGCTAAGAGACATGTCCCTTCAATGTCTCTGTCACTGTCTTTTTATTTATTGTGATATTTATGCATTTCTTGTAAAGACACTTTGAAATGTTTCAGTTGGCTTTACCTATTTTTAGAATGTATTCATTTTTAATACAGGAACATTTGTTTGATACCATATTTGCTCTGGTAAATTGCTTCCTAGTAACATTGGTAGTTGCCAGGCCATTAATGGGGAGGACAGTCCTCAAAAGTCAACCCTAATGAAAAGCAGCACAGAGATAAGAAGCTTTTGAACTCAGAGAATGGTTTCTTTCAGAGTCACTGATAAAGGAAGCTTTCTTGAAACAAACACATTGTCAGACCATATAGGACTGTGTGGAGAATAGGGTCAAAGTGTAATGGCCTCCAAACTGAGAAAGTACGTTGAGATAAAACAAAGCAAGCAACTCCATGGAGCACTTCACGGGAGTTTATTGGAGGGTAACAAGAAAGGTCAGGCAGATGGTTACCCAGAAGCCTTTGCAACTTAAGTCTACACCACCTTGAAGCAAGCTGAAGTTTTTAAAGAGAAATCAGCCGAAGACATTGGACCAATAAGACTCCAACCTAAGACAGGCACAGCTCCCCCTGGTTCCCAGTCTATAAAACAAAAGAGGGGGACATGTGGGGAGCCACATGCACCAAAATGGCTGACATGACCTTCATACAAGGACCTTCAAGTATCCTTGTTCTGGGAGTAGACAATTCACCCTGAGACTTCCTCATTCAGGCAGGTCCTCAGCCAGGTCTGGGACAATTCCCGCCCCCTCTTCTTACCCTGTGTATGTAAGAATGTTCTCTGGCCCTCAATAAACGAGCGACTGCATACCATCTTGAGCTGTGAAAAAAAAAAATACCCTTTTGAGTCGGAAAAAAAAAAAAAAAAAGAGAAATCAAAGGGGCTAAACAATTAAAGCAAACTTGAGGAAAGAAAGTCACCTAGTTTGCAGGCATAATTACCCACAGGTTTGCAAAATCATTACTCTTTTCCCAGTAAAAACCAGCTCTGTCAATGAGGGACCTAGGTTTTACTACTGCTCATCACTAGCAATGGTCACAGCATTGATGGGAGCAAGTTAAGGTCCCCAAGGTGGCTTTAATCCTTATTAAATATGTCTGGCTCAATCGCACAAACTGTCAGTCTAAGACACCAAGTTTACTTCATAGGGAAGCCTTCATGCTCTTAGTGGTGGAAGCCATTCCCGTACGTCTTCTTGACTCCTACTATGATGACTGGATTGGAAAGTTCTATAGCGTTATGCTTTAGACTCTCAGAGTGTCCTGTAGACTTTTTGGTCTCATCTTGGTCACTGTTCTAGGAGCCATATCCCTTCACCATTTCCCAATTGTAGGCTTTTTACTCATTATTCAATTTACCAACCTATTAAGGCTTAAGTGCATTTGATTTAGACTACCAATTCTGAGATTCAGATTTCTTAATTCTCTGTATTCATTAATATTGCATTAGAAAGATAACCTCTGCTATGACAGTCAGTAATAACCGACTTTGTTATTAGTATTAATATCCACTTCAAATGTATGTTTAGGGCCTGGAGAGTAGAGCAGTGGTAAAATGTGATGCTCTGTGAGGCTGACCTGCCAGGGAATCTGGGTTTGTGTCCAGAGACCTCTCTGAGTACACAGGGCATGCTTTTACTGGTGATCTGGGGCTGGCTAAGGCTGGGGTGGATCACAGCATCAAGACCATGTTGGAGGTACTGTTTTTCTGTCTCCTGTCTCTTTCACTCATGAAAGGTACTCTAGAAACTCTAGTAGCATTGCCACATTGCCAGCCGGACTATGTGAGTTGGAACCCAGGTTCTATAACTGGCTGTATGATCTTGAGCAAGATACTTCACCTCTCTGTGTAGTGAACGAACACACATAAACACAGGCATACACACATACTACATTAATCTTCAGAAATAGAAAACGGTGGAAGGAATTAGAAGTTAAATCTCTCCTTTGGTTAACTTACTCATTACACAACCTACATACATAGTTTCTTTCTTAGTCTCCCCAAGATGACCACCGCTGCTCCCTTAGAACACATTATCCTGCACCTTTTTCCCTCCTCACCATTCTTTTTCCCCTGTGGCCATTGAGTTAGATTACCTCTCTGTAGCACATTTTCTCCTTTCTTACTAACAGGTACCATGTAATAGTTCATGTTTTATCTAAGTAACTGTGGTAATCCTATTCTCTCTTTTCTGAGGTTTCTTTAAAGCTAGTGGCCATAGGGACCAGCAGTCAGCACAATGGCTGTGTCGCTGGACTCCCACGTAGTTGACTGAGGTTCGAGTCCCGTCCCCGGCGGCTTAAACTCATGCTGGGCGCATGTGTGTGTGTGTACCCAAGATCCGGAGAGGAGAATGGAGAAGGGATTGTGGTATGGCCATCCCTCCTGAGGGGTGATTTCTCGCTTCCTGTCTCTCTGTCTCTCTCTGTATTTCTCATGAGTGCACGTGCCCTACAGCAAAAACCTCTACAAAAAAAGAAAAAGCTAGTGGCCATATAAGCCAGTTCTGGCCAGTGGTACTGAAGAAATCACTGCAGGGCAACATCTCCAGGATGGTGGCAAGAAAGATAGAGAGAACCTGGGTCCTTTTCTTACTCCTAACAACTAGAATACTACACACAGTTTAAGAGTTCCTTGAAGTTCTTTTTGTTTCTTATCATATATCCCATGAGGACTGCCTAGTTAAATAACTATTTTTAAATCATATTATACAAATTTTCTGTCAGTAAGCCACACATGTTATATACAGTTAATTATTTTTATTGTCATATTCTAGGGATTTTTCTTCTTTTTATTCAGAGTTCGCATTCAGGGAAGACTGATGTCCCAGCTTGAAAATAGGCAGAGTGTGAATTCTCCCTTCCTCCTGTTCTAATGAGCCCTGCAGTGGTTTGGAGGCCCACATTGAGAAGAATGGTCTAGTTTGCTTAGTCTACAGATTTAAACGTTAAACTCTTCCAGAAACACTACTACAGAATACCCAGAGGTAATGTTAATCAAGTATCTGGGCACACCATGGTCTAGTCAAGCTGACACGTACAATTAACCATCACACATACTATCCACACTACTGTGCAAGTTGCCTTTTTCACTTAGACTTATAACTTGGAAATTTCTCCGTAATGTAATCTGTCTCATTCTTTTAAGGAATACTCCATTGTATGACTATACCATAGTGGTCTAATATATATGAACATATCATAGTTTCTTCACCTAGTTCCCTGTGGATGGTAGGATTATTTCCAGTATTTTATGTGTAGTCTTCTAACAGAAACACTGTGTACATATCTCTCCATATTTTTGTTCAAATACATACTTTTAAACTTTATTTATTGATTTCATGAAGAAGAGAAAGAGAGGGACAGGCACTAACAGGGTCCTCACACTGTGATCCTCAGTCAGCCAGGATCACAGCACGAGAGTGGGCCTGGCATTTATAAGGAGACCTTGCAATGTAAACCCAGGACCTTCTCACATGGCTTCACCATCAGTGAGCATGCCATTACTGCTGCATGGCTATCTTCAAGTGTTTTTTTGTTTTGTTTTGTTTTGTTTTTTTGTTTTTGTTTTTGTTTTTAAGAGATTTTTGTATAGGGTGTGTGTGCTTTCTGAAGAGACAACAATATAGAAAGACAGAAAGCAAGAAATTATCCTCCAGGGGGAATGGCCATGCCACAGTCCCTTCTCCTTCATTCTTTTCTTGAGATTTTAGACACACACACGTCCAGCTCAAGTTTCAAGTCACCAGGTCTGGGACTCAAACCACAGTAGGCCATGTGGGAGTTCTGCAACGTAACCATTACACTATCTGCTGGTCCCCTCTTCAAGTATGTTTTTAAGTTTATGTATTTATTTCTTCCATGAATAAGAGAGACAGAATGAGACAGAGTCCCAGAGAGAGAGAGCATCTCTGACAGTGTCCTGCTTCTATGATCCACCCCTGGTTTCAGCCAGCCTCAGATCACAGGCACATATGCCCAGAAGATGTGGACCCAGAATCTTCCCATGCGGGTCAACCTCACAAGGAATCACGTTTTTACCATGGCCCAACTGCCTGGCCCCTACATTTAAGTATTTTTAAAACAGATTTGTAAAGCTGGAATTGTTGGATCAAAGGGTAAACATATATATAATGATGCCTGATATGACTAAGTATTCTGCACTGGACTGCACCTGTATCCACTCTAGCCACCAATTTATATAAAAGTCTGTTTTCCACCATATTAACAATAGTATATGGTCAAACTTCTGAATTTTGGCCCATTTGGTAAGTAAAAATTTGTAGCTAAGTGACAATTTATTTTGCAAATGCAATTTTACCTTTTCTTTCTTTTCTAAATCTTTTTTTTTTGGGGGGGGCAGGTTCTTACTATGTCTCCCACACTGGCTGAGAGTTTGTGATCCTCCTTCCTCAGCCTCTGAATGGCTGGGACTTTGCACATGCATCACCATACTACCAGTCTAACTTTTAAAGGTGGACCAGGAATCGAATCTGAGCTTCCCTTGTGACCTCAGCCTGTTGAATAGCAGCATCTCGTGTACAATGCTTGGGTCTTATTTCCTATTTTAGAGGACTCTGGAAAGTTTTTTCTATGTTTAAAGTTATTTCCTCTTTTTCCATAGCTACCTATTTATATTTTTTGCTTATTTTTTCCTTATACAGTTGTTGCTTATTTTCTTCTCAACTCTAAGAAGTTCTTTGTATATTTGAGGTATTAATCTTCTATATCTGAAGTAAGTTGTAAATATTTTCCCTTGTGTGTCATTTGTCTTTTTTCATTCACTTATGGTAGGTTTTTGCAAAACAAAAGTTATTATTTTCTTGTAGTCACATTTATCAATATTTTTACTTATAGGTTTAGGGTTTTTTTATTTTTAGTTTTAGATTTCATTTTTTTGCCATAGGTGCATGTGCTCACCAGAGAGAGACAGTAAGAGAAAGTGAGAAATCACTCCCCAAGGGGATGGCCACACTGTAATCCCCTCTCCTCCATTTTCTTCCCAGGATTTCGGGCATGTGCACATACACACAAACCCAGTGTGATTTTTAAGCCACCAGGTCTGGGACTCAAACCACAGTCAGCCATGTGGGAGTCCAGTGCCTTGACCATTACACTACATGCTGGCCCTTATAAGCTTAGGATTTTGAGTCATGTTTCGGAACATTTTTTCCACTACCAGCTTGTTTAAGTAATTACTCATGTTTTCCTTTAGTACTTGTATGGTTTTCTTTTTAATGTTTTCCAAATTTTATTTTATAATTTCTTATTTACATTTAATTGTTGTACATCTTCATGGCATGCAATATGGCTTTTTCAAAGCATTTGTGCAATGTGTGATAATTAAATCAAAGATATTGCCACATACCTCATTTCCAGCAAAACAACCTTACTTGTGTCTGTTACATGCTCTTTTCTTGAACCTCCCCAATCTCCTATTTATCTGCCCCCCATACAATCTTTGGTATCTATACTTGGTCTCTCTACTATCATATCTTTGAATCTTTTTTTTCTTATTTTTTAAAGAGAGGTTTTTGCTATAGGAGTGTGTGCTCACCAGCAAGACAGAAAGCAAGAAATCACCGCCCCCCCCCTCCCCCAGGGAGATGGCCATGCCACTATCCCTTCTCCTCTAGTCTCCTCTCAGGATTTTGGGCATGTACGCACACGTACACAGCATGAGTTTCAAGCCAACCAGGTCCAGAACTCAAACCATGGTCGACTACATGAGATTCCAGCAACATAACATTATGCCATCTGCTGGTCCCTGAATCTTTCAATTTTATACCATAGAGTGTAGACGTTCTGTGTATATTGAGTGGTGATATACAATGTTTGTCTTTTATAGTCTGGCTTTTTCTTACTTAGCATTAAATCTTCTATGTTCATTCATTTTATATTGAATGACAGTGTCTTGCTATTATTTATGGTTGAATAGTATTCCATAGTGTACATATACCCACATTTTTTCAACACAGTCATCAGTTGTTGGGCATTTATGTTAATTCCATGCCTTAGCAATTATAAATAATGCTGCAATAAACATGAATGTGCAAGTGTCTTTCCAACTGCGTGTTCTCCTATCCTTTGGGTAAATACCAGGGCGTGAGATTACTGAGTAATATGGTAATTCTATTTGTAAGTTTTTTGAGGAACTCTCATACTGTTTTCCACAGTGGCTATAAGAGGGTTCCCTTTTCACTGCAGCCTCACTAGCACTTATTGATTGATTGATTGATCATAGCCATTCTGACTGGGGTTAAGCGCTACCTCATTGTGTGTTATTTTTTTGTTTTTGTTTTTGTTTTGCTATAGGGCGTGTGCACTCGCCAGACAGACAGTGAGAGACGGAGAAAGAAAGTGAGAAATCACCCCCCAGGGGGGATGGTCACGCTGCAATCCATTCTCCTCCATTCTCCTCTCGGGATCTTGGGCCCGCACGCACACGCACCAGGCATGAGTTTTAAGCCACTGGGTCCG
The DNA here is from genome assembly GCF_000334495.1 of Tupaia belangeri chinensis. NCBI lineage: Eukaryota > Metazoa > Chordata > Mammalia > Scandentia > Tupaiidae > Tupaia > Tupaia belangeri. Next base: position 2,355,161 of record NW_006159504.1, on the reverse strand, counting down.
GGACGCGAACAGCAGTCGACTACATAAAAGTCCAGCGACATAGCCATTACGCTAACTGCTGGTCCCCCTCATTGTGGTTTTGATTTACATTTCCCTTATCATAAAAGATGTTGAACTTTTTTTTCATATGATTTTATTTTTTTCATTTTATGTCTTCCTTGGAGAGTTGTCTGTTTAGTTTATTTGCCCATTTTTAAATTGGATTATTAGGTTTTCTGTAGGTGTGCTGCTTGAGTTACTGATACATTCTGGTTACCAATTCCTTATCTAAAGCAGTTTGCAAATATTTTCTTCCATTCTGTGGGTTGTCCCTTAAGTCTACTTTTTCTTTCGCTATGCAGAAGATATAATTCCACTTGTGAATTTTGGGAACTGTTGCTCAAGGAGTCTTATTTATGGAATCTTTGCCTACTCCATTGTCTTTAAGTGTTTCCCTTGTGTTTTCCACAAGTGGTTTTATAATTTGAGGCTTTACATTTGGATATTTGAGCTATTTTGAGTTGATTTTTGTTTATGGTGAGAGATAGGGGTCCAGTTTTATTTTCTGTAGGCAGAGATATCTAGTTCTTCCAGTACCACTTTCTGAAAAGACTTCTTTTACCTCACTGAATTGTCTTGTTCCCTTTGTCAAAAATCAGTTGGTTGTATGTTTTGAGTTTTATTTCTGGATTCTGTCTTCTGTTCCATTGAGTATGTGTCTGTTTTTGTGCCAGTACCATGATGTTTTGAATATCACAGTTTTGTAATATACTTTCAGGCCAAGTAGTGAGATGCCTCCTACTTTATTCTTTTTTATTTATTTTTTTTTTGAGAGGTTTTTGCTATAGGGCACGCACACTCACCAGACAGACAGAGAGAGACATGAGAGACAGAGTAAGTGAGAAATCACCCCCCAGAGGGGATGGTCACACCACAATCCCTTCTCCTCCATTCTCCTTTCGGGATCTTGGCATGCATGCACATGCGCCCGGCGTGAGTTTTAAGCCACTGGGTCCGGGACGCGAACCGTGGTCGACTATGTGGGAGTCCAGCGACATAGCCATTACGCTAACTGCTGATTCCCCCTCCTACTTTATTCTTTTGCACAGTATTGCCTTGGCAATACAGAGTCTTTTATGATTTCAAACAAATTTTACAATTGTTTATTATATTTCTTTGAAGAATTCCACTGGTAATTTGATCACAATGCATTAAATTTGTAAATTATTTTGGGTTGAATTGACATTTTAGTTATATGTTACATTAATTCTTCCAATCCAAGACAAGGGATTTTTTTCTTTTTTTATTTATTTTGTGGTATCACAGTCAATGACTTTTTTTTTTTTTTTTGAGAGGTTTTTGCTATAGGGCACGTACACTGGCCAGAGAGGCAGAGAGGAGACAGAAAACAAGAAATCACCCTCCAAAGGGGATGGTCACGCTGCAATCCCTTCTCCTCCATTCTCCTCTTGGGATCTTGGGCATGCACGCACACACGCCTGGCATGAGTTTAAGCCACCAGGTCCGGGACTCAAATCACGGTTGACTACGTGGGAGTGCAGCGACATAGCCATTATGCTAACTGCTGGTCCCGACTTTGTAGAAGTCTTTCTTCTCTTTAGTGAATAGATTTATTCCTAGACACTTTATTTTATTTTTTGTGTGGCTATTGTAAGCGGAATTGTCATTGAATGTATTTCTAGACTTACTCATAGTCTGTATTCACACTCTAATAGTATAGAACTATACTTACAAAGCACTCGAAAATGTTTTAATGTAATATGATTTAAGATGAAATAATATCATTACCTAACACTATGAAGTGATTTCCAAGATACATTGCTAATTTCCTTGTTCCTCTTCCACTTTTTTCCTTTTCCAAGTTTTTGTGTTTGTGTATACATGTGTGTGTAAGTGTATGTGAGTGTGTTGGTTTTGACGCTTTTTTTTCAATTTATTTATTTATTTATGTACAGTCATTCACTGTAAAAGTATACAAAATGAGATTTTCCATGCAGAATACATTGTATATTGGCTCAATCAAGGATATTACCATACATGTTATCAACAACAAATACTTTTCTATTTCTTGTTTCTTATATATTTTGCTCCCCCCTGCTCCCACAGTTGATTTCCTACCTTTCACCCTCTGCCATTTCCCTCTTCTCCCACAATGTCTCTGGTATGTGCAGTTTGTTTTCCATGCCTTTTTCCCACATTTTATTGATTCACTAAAGATCTTAATTAATTTAAAAACTTTCAATAGCAAGCAGAGCTGATATATTCATATCTATGAACTCATGCATGTCTGACTTTAGGTGTAGACCTCAGTGAGTAAAGTGAACATGCTATAAGTAGCACCTTGCTGAGGCTATATAGCTTACTGCTGTCATGCAGTCATTAAATAGGTATTAGTAAGTATTTTTAAATGCTTTTCTTGATTTTAAGAAAAACAGTTTTAGTTTTAATAGGTCAAAATCAAAAACTGTTAAGAGAAATTTGCTTAAAACTTAAAGCCAGGAAAAAAGATTAGGATTCATTTCAAATAGTAGGTAGATGAACCTATCAACAGATCAAAAGAAGACAATAATTCTTAAATATGGAAATCAAAATATCAAAGAAAATCAGTAATGTTTTAGTCTAAAGTAAAAAACAATTCTATTTCACTAGTTGAGACTCATGTAATTATTCTCTCTTCCATTGAATTTTCAGTGTTACTGTGATCTGATCTTTCCATTTAAACTGTGGAAGTTAACATTCAACTCTAGACTTGGCCATACCATTAGGCTGGCCATTCTCTTGGTTGCTTTTTGTAGTCTTATTTCTGTGTGTCCAAATTTAGTTTTCCTGGTGTACAGATGTGGTAAGAAATGCCCACTTCCCCATCTTTGCTATGAGTCATTGTAGCTGGCTTCCTGCTCCCAAACTCCCTACTACAGCATTCGATGGGAGAAGGGGCAATGCCACCTCTCATCCTCTGACAGAGGCACATTCACTCAATTTTCCCTCTATTCCTTAACCTTTCCCATGGGCCTTCCAAAATCAAATTATTCTTTCTTTTATTTTGTCTTTGTTTAAAATTTATTTTCTGCATGTGAGAAAAATAAACACAGAGAGAGTAACCTTTGATAGAGTCTTCAAACTGCATTCGTCCATGAATTCTTCAGTCAGCTGGGGTCATGGGCTTTCCTGTGGGAGTGCACAGCTTGTTCAGGTAGACCTGGAACACAGACCCAGAGCCTTCCTGCTTGATCCCAGCATCATGCAGCAATGCCCCTGCTCCTGTACCACTGCAGCTAGGCCCCAATCCAAACTTCAAAAGAATGTGTTAGATTGCTCTTTAGCTTCACTTTTCTTAAGTCTATAATATTATAGTTGGTTTAGTCACACAAAGGATTCATATCTCAAATACTTAACATTCCTTTCTCAGTTCATTTTCTTTATCTCTTCAGATAAATAGAAATCAGGGGACACAAGGAACTCACAAATATTAAAACAATGAAGCTAAGTCTTTATCTGAGTTTTTCTAAGCACATGAATACCTCAGTGTGAGACCCCACATTTTGATGGTAAGTAGTATAATTAGATTGCAATAGCAGCATGAAGTCTGAAAGTGATTAGATGTGCTTTAGACAACTTCTTATCACTGCTTCTTCCTTATTATTTTTTTCAAGAGAGAGTTTTGCTATAGGACGTGTGCACTCACCAACAGACAAAGAGAGACAGAGAGACACAAAACTAGAAATCACCCCTCAGGGGGCATAGCCATGCCACAATCCCTTCTCCTTCATTCTCCTCTCAGGATTTCGGACACGCACATACATGTGCCCGGCATGAGTTTTCTGGCGACCGTATATGCTCTATAGCAAAAACCTCTCCAAAATAAATAAATAAAAATTTATCCAGTTAGGATTTTTAAAAAATTGCATGAACTAAAACATTAATTATGGTAGAGATACATTTGATGAGAATGGAAATGTTATAGAATCTATGTGCAGAAATCTTGTCCAAAAAAAAAAAGAAATTAGTCCAGAAGATTTTCCTTGCCTCTTCTACAAATAAACTTCTTTAAATTAAATAGCAATTTTTCAACAAAGAGACACTTTTAGGTCAAAACCCAAGGGAAAAGGCTCAGGATGTTCCTAGGCTGGCTTATAACCAATTTGTTTTCATAGCTGTGGGGAAGTCATTAAAGTGCTCTGTATTCTTCATATGGCTTTAAATGCCAACATTTAGGACACTTTTTTTCCTGACTTTCCAGAGTCCTCCATCACAAGCTGCTTGGACATGAGGAGAAAGTTTTAAAATAATCCTAAGGAACATATTTAAACATAAACACTAAAGCATATTCTCTACAACTGGTATCAGCCAGACTTACCTATGAATTCTGAAAGCCGAGGAATGAAACTTCTGGTAGTCACATTTCATCTGCAGTAGCTAGTCTTTCTGGTGTAAAAGATGCAGGAGCTGGTCTCCGGGCAGGCTGGAGATAGAGCTCAGAGTGACCTGAGACTTAGGTAATGTAGTTCGAGGATATATTTAAGGCAACTATGAGGGAGGTGAGGAACCTGGGTGCTCCAGTACTCAAAGCAGTTGCCATATCCATGACCTTTCCCTCCCATTTGCCTTGACTACATAGCTCTAATCTGCCCGACGAGGGTCCCTACCCCTGAGAAACAGTGTGGGCTCCGACAGCAGCCTTGAACTTGTCCACTGGGCAGCATGACCATGGGAGTCTGCAGGTCTGTGAACAAGCAGCCAATTAATCTACAGTGATTCAGAATGGTCATCTAGGTTGCTAGGAATCTAAGAAATAATCATTTAAAGCCATTGTGCTAAATAATTGTATTTTCGGTTGTCCTATTGGACAGTGCCTTGTGTTTATGTAATTTATACAGTAACACACTACTTGAAAGACATGAATCATGAGCTAATTACTTAGCCTTTCTGGTAGTGTTTTTCTCTTTGTAAAGTCAAGTATGCTACCCACATAAGTTGCTATGGGAATTAAATGATAAACTATACTTGAAAAGTCCAGCACTACACCTGACTGCAGTTTCATTTGTTGGTGGTTTAGGGGGAGGGGGTGGCGTGGGAGAAGGTGTAGCAGTAGACACCAGGTAGCTGAGTAAGACAACAGAAGTAAAAAGTCAGTAGAATTTGGGGTCCAGCGGGTGGTGTGGTGGTTAAGGGCACTGGACTCCTACATGACTGACCATAGTTTGAGTCCCAGACCTGGCAGCTTGCTTTCTCACTTTCTCTCTCTGTCTCTGTCCCTCTCTGGTCAAAATTAAAAAATAAATAAAGAAAATTAAATTAAATAAAAATCATTCTAAAAGAAAAGTCAGTAGAATTTGTATACTGACTGTTGTTAACAAACTATGTATTTTTAGAGGTTTGTGAAGTCTGCAAAAACTCAGGTGATAGCCATATTACTAACGTAGGCACTTAATCATAAGGGAGATGAAGATGATAATTTTATTATATTTTTAAATTTCAAACTACATCTGGAGTTTTGCATTAAAATCAAGACATAATATTAAAAGAATGTATTAACAAAGTTTAATAGGTGTTGTGAGTAGATCTCATGCCAATCTATCAATTATGGGGACTCACTGCGGCCATCCTGACTGGAGAAAAGGCTTTCCTCTTAGAACTTTCAGATGAGGAGAACGTGGGGAGGAAATCCCAGAATTGTTCCTGGCAGCCTGATTATCCTGTGAGAGCAGTATGTGTCCCCATCCACCTGAGAACCCCTAATTCTGAAGGTGATCAATGTAGTAAGGAGTCTCTCTGTTAATGGTAGAGAGGTTGGACTTCACAGTAAATGAAGATTAAAGCAGACATCATAGCTGTTAGGGCGGTGGGAAGGTAGAGAACTCCTCTTAGTGGAAATTATACAATTAAAAGCATCAGAAAGAAGTTTATGTGTTCCAAATAAAGTGGGTTACATCCAACAATGAACTTCTTAAATGTTTAAATTTTCCAATAGGTCATGTGCACTCACCAGAGAGAGAGAAAGAGAGAAAGAGAAAGCACCCTATAGGAGCAATGGCCACACCACAGGAGGGATGGCAACACCACAATTCTTTCTCTTCTCAGAATTTTGAGCATGCACGCGCACATGCCTGGCATGTTTTTAAACCACCATGTCTGGAACTCTAACCATACAGTCAGCCATATGGAATCCAGTCACCTTAGCCACCATGCCCCTGCCAGCCTCCAACAATGAACTTTAACATTGCAATGGCCTGGAGCTATTGTGGACCTCTGTTCATTGAAGCCATGCCAGGAGATACCAGCTGGTTCTTTTACAGTAACATCATTAAAGGAAATTATTCAGTGAGTAGGAGAGTCAACTAAATGACAATTAATGACCCTTGGAACTCCAGGAAACTGATTTGTAGAGCTAAGTATATTAAGTCTATTTCTTTTCTTTTAAACACCAAAATATGACTTTCCAATTCAAGTGGCATTACATATATTGGAACAATGATGTAGTACTTCATAACTGTACCCAGATGAGTGGTTAGAAATGCTCTCCTTATTGAAGAGTTTAAAGCCTGTGTCTTAAAATTTGTGGGAACTAATAGCTCTTCCAGTACAAATGACAAAAAGTTTCTTTAAGAAAAGAAGGCAAGGAATAGTGAATCTTATCACTTACTTAACATAATATTAATTTATTATCATATCAGCTTCGAGTTGTTCAGGGGTCATTGCCTTCTGTTCTCAGTTTGACCTGAAAGTCGTCCAAGTAATTTTCACTGAAAGCTCATCATCTACTTTATGAACCACATAGGGCCTTCTAAAATGATAAAGATATGATTAAATATGAATTGATTAATGAGTTCCATGAATCTACTCCCTGAATTCTTAAGTGCTAAATAATAAAAAAGCTTGGTGTTAACAATGACAGAATGATGCAATCTGGAGAGATGATTCATGCGTTTCTCCAGCAGCGCACAACTTTTGAAACGTTATATTAGTAAGGCTATGGTTGTGGTTCAAATGGATTTTTAATTAAACCTAATGAGGAAAACAAGGATGTTGGATGGAAGAAACAATCAATTAATAATGAGAGTGGTTGTAGAAATATTATAAACTCTACTTCATGCTTGAATTGAGTTGAAAATATTAAGAAGTACATCATAATCAGTCTTCAGATTATTCAACTTCTCTGCAAAGAATACAGGAGGTAAGAAAAACCAATAACATGTGTCATTTATAAGAGAAGGTTTAAGTGAACGTAATTGAGCTTAGAAATCAGGTAACAAAAGGCCACAATTCTAGCTCTTGAATTATGAACAATTGCATCTTTTTTGTCTCCTGTATCACTGAATAACCTGGTATTGCACAGACTATGAGTATTTTTGCATCGGGATCCACTATCACGAAACTGGACTCTACTCCAGGAGACACTTGCAGCTTTCCCTAACCTAGAAAAGTGTTCATGGTCACCACATGCACATGTGCTGTCCTCCATCTCCTGGTTTCCTTTGCAATTCAGTCAGTACCATGTGACCTGTCCTGGCCACTTGGGTGGGGAGGAGTGAGTTATGCCATATCTTGGCCATGAAGGTGCTATAAAACCCTTGTGCAACTTCCAGCTCCCATCTCCTCCTCTGTTGATTGGTTTGGGCCACCATTGAAAAGGTAAAGTGCAAGTAAAATCAGCTGGGATTCCGGTTGTCACTGTTTGAAAAGCAGCTGCCCTGCAAAGCCGATGGGCTCCCAGGAGACTTCAATGAGCGAGATGTTCTGTGTTGAGCCCTTGAGAGTTCTGCTGGTTTGTTACAGCAGTGCAGCCTAAGCTGTCCTTCAGGTCCATACTTACCTTTGTGTAGGGGCAATGGGGATGAGTTTTGGGGCAATGAATATCAAAGCTGTGATGTTTCAAGGACACTTTGTCTTCCATGTACTTGAGCATGATTTCCACCAAGAAATGTGGCTACTACTAAGGATGTCGTAAGTGTAGAACCTAGGGCCCCTGAAAGAATTTTCCAGTGTGCATATTGAAGGTCCCTGCACCTCCCTGGAAAACTCTTGCCAAAAATATAGAAAAAGAGCTCCTGGAGCTGTTTGCTTTTACAGTGAGTCTTTCTTATGAGAAGAGAGTGGGTCCAGGCGGCAGCTTTATTGTGGTTGTCTGCTTTCAGAACTGTAATATTAGGGATTGAAGTAGACTGGAATGAGGCAGCCAGAGGGCTGTATTGTGCTACCTTATTAACCCTAGGAACAAGTCTGAGGTAGAAAACAATTTTAGCTGGCATTTGTTGGCTACGCCAGTGAGTATATTATATTAGAATGCCCTGAGTGAGGACAAAAGCCATTATGAAAACTTGTAGGCTCCCTCTGAACCAACAAGGATCTAACTTAGCTCTTTACCTTCAAACATAGATCTGGGCTGCATTTTGGGAGATCCTGATTTTTTTTTTTCCTACGATAGAGTATGTGTGCATATATGCAACAGAGAAAGAGAGAGGGAGAGAGAGGGAGAGAAAGAAAGTACTCTCAACGTGGTATTGTCATGCCACAGTCCTCTTTCACTGGCCCTTTTTTTTTTCCTACAGCTGAGATGCTCCAGGATCTTAGTATGCATACATACCATGTTTTCAGCCCAGCCTGGGAGTCCAAACCCACAATCGGCCATGTGACCTCTAGCAGAGCAGTGCAGTATCCTATGGACAGCATCACCTAGGCAGGGCCTATTTTGGAGAGTCTTATTTGCATCTTCTTCCTTAGTGAATTTATTAGTCCTAAATACTTATTCCACCTCTTACAAGATCTCATTGTCACACACTGCCAAAGGAGCTAAAATATGCACATAAATTGCAAAGTACTGCTTAGGTTAACTCAGCCAGCTTTTTTTTCTTTTTTTTTCTTTTTTTCCCCAGAAAAGGCATCTTACCAGGTGGTCCCCCTAGCCTCCCAAGATACTACTGTGTTAAAACCTCAAGCTCTTGGCCCAGCCACAGTGGTACAGGTTGTAGAGTGTGACTGTAAAATACTGAAGCCCTATAGGGGACCCCAGGTTTTGATACTGGGTCAACTCAAATGTGCCAGGTGTACCTGGACATGCCCATGATCCTGGCCAGCTGGAGGACTGGGAGACCTTGTCAAGCATACTTTCTTTTTTCTCTCTCTCTTTCAGTAAAATAAATTTTAAACAAAGAAAATCGTTATGCTTTCTCTCTCTTTTTAAAAATTTAGCAGAGGACACATATACTCTCTGGAAAGAGGCAGAAGGACAGAGAGACAGGGAGAGGGAGAAAGTAAACTCCAATGGGGCCTGGTGGTACTGCAATTCCTTCTCCTCTCCTTCTCCAACCCATCAAGATTTTGAGGATAAACACACACATGCTCAGAATATTTTTAAAGTTGCTAGGGTTGGGATATGAACCACGCAGTTGGCTGTGTGGTATGCAGCTCCCTTAACCAGTAGGCAGCGGGACTGGCCTCCTCAAGCTCTCTTAACAAAGCTAGAATCTCAATAAAACTTTTTTATTTTATATGTAGATTCTTGGACAAGTCTCCTCTGACAAAAAATATGAACCTAATTCTCAGCTGTCCTTCATTTAAAAAGGGGCCATGCATGTTTATTGGACAGTCTAGAAAATTCTGCAAGTGAGGGTCTTGAATCAACCTCCCTGCTTGCCTAATATAGAATTTCTTTCAACTGCATTGATTTAAACACTTCATAATTAAAACGATCTCTCTTTAATTTCTTCTGTTATTGAATATGATACACTCAGAGTGAGTTAACTCTCTATGCATTGTCACATGTCTACCCATATTTGTTTATTTCCAAAAGGCCCTTGTGTGTTATGCTGCATAGTGAGAAGGTTCAGGTCTAAGTGTTTGGACTGTTCCAGCTACTTGGAAGTTGCCTGGTGATCAGATGGAATTCTTTTGTCTTTTCATGACAGTTCTCAATGTCAAGAGTACCTATAGATGGGAGGTAAAGTCGTGAGATCGACTTTCAGGGAGCTTTTTCTCTCTTCCTTTCCCTTTAAATCTGTCTCCACCACTCAAGGGTCTCCATTTCTATGGGCGTAAGCTGTGTGAATCTCACAGTTGCTAGCAATCCAACCCTGAACAGGTGGCTATTCTCTATTCCCAATGAAGATGTCTCCCATTAGGGGCAGGGTGCTAGTAATGGCAGAGATAATTAATGCCTTGTGCAGTTTCCAAAAGTCTAAAACACTGTTGGGCACCAGTTGGAAATGTTAGCAGAAGTAAAACCATGGTATCACATGTTACCAGGGAATTCAGTGGTGAAAATGAGGATGCAGAAGACAAGGCATAACAGGATGCTTCTCAGTTTTTAAGACTCTGGCAACAAGACCTCTGAATCCCCCAGTGCAGCCCCACAATCAAATGCTAGAATTCCTTCTACCATACCCACCAAGTTGACCAAGCACACTTTCCTCGAGTATCTTCATCAAGGGAGTATTCTAACCAGGGTCATCTACATTGAGCGAATGTTAAAAGTGAAACAAAAATGCACTAAAATCAGCGTGCCTGGACAATAGGCATAAACCAGGACTTCCCTGGGATAACCGAGGTGTGTTCTCTTCACCTTTAGCCCAAAGGTGGCCCATTTTGTATGCAGGTAATTTCGAGCAGAGCCAACATTTATCTTGTCACTCCTCAAGGCTGTTCTTTATGTGGATATTCACTCGGCTGTGTGGCACACATACCATCACAACTTTAATATTTTACATGTTATTGGGACTAGCAGTTAGCATAATGGCTATGTCGCTGGATCCCATGCAGTCAACCATGGTTTGAGTCCCGGACCCCGAGGCTTAAACTCATGTAGGGCGCAAGTGCGGCCGTGCCCAAGATCCCGAGAGGAGAACGGAGAAGGGATTGTGGTGTGGCCATCCTCCCTGGGGGGTGATTTCTCGCTTTCTGTCTCTTTCTTTCTGGCAAGTGCATGCACTCTGTAGCAAAAACCTCTCCAAAAAATTTTACATGTTATCAACACTTAGAATGATCTTTCTTTTACGAAACAAAATCTAAAACTTAACTCACTGGTTTTAGTGCTCTCTTTCAGCCAAGCAAAGCCAGTTTAATTCTCCAACTCATATCTGCACACATGGCATCTATTTAAATATTTAAAGACAGCTATTTGGAAGTTACTTTAAAGCTTTATTTCACTCACAGCTTCTAACATACTGTTACAGCTTTATTAAGACATTAAATGTGAAAACAACACAACACAGCAAAAAATACTTCTACAAAGCTAGACGATTGTATCAATATATATTTATTTACCCACTCTATTATCAGTAGAAATAACTCTGAATAATTAGAGCATAGTTAAATGAAGCATATTAAAAGAAAATAAAAGAGTGTAATAATTTTAAGTACATTAAAATGGAAAACATCTAGAAAGAATGCTGGATAATAGGAAAGGCAAAGGAACTGGAAAAGTAAACTGAACATCTATGTTAAAACACTGGTATGGGAGCCAGCAGGTGGAATAGTGGTTAAGGCACTGGATTTTCACATAGCTGACCACAGTTCGAGTCTCAGAGCCAGCAGCTTCAAATTCATGCCAGGCACATGCGCATCATGTCCAAGGTCCTGCAAGGAGAATGGAGGAGAAGGGATTGCAGCGTGGCCATCCTCCCTGTGGGGGGGTTTCTCACTCTCTCTCTCTGTCTTTCTGGTGAGTGCACATTCTCTCTGGAGCAAAAATCTCTCTCTTAAAAAAAAAAAAAAAGAAAGAAAAATATTGGTATAATCATACAAATCAACAAGGAAAACACCAGGACTCTGATCAGATAGTTGGCTGAATTACTCTTAAAAATGCACAAATGTGGGGAACCAGCAGTTAGTGTAATGGCTATGTCGCTGGACTCCCACGTAGTCCCGGACCCGGTGGCTTAAAACTCACGCCGGGCGCGTTTGCGTGCGTGCCCAAGATCCCGAGAGGAGAATGGAGGAGAAGGGATTGCAGCGTGACCATTCCCCCCTGGGGGGTGATTTCTCGCTTTCTGTCTCTATGTCTCTCTCTGTCTGTCTGGCGAGTGCACGCACCCTACAGTGAAAAATCTCTCCAAAAAAAAAAATGCACAAATGTGGACATGTAAGTTATTAGCAAACTTGGAAAACCGTTCAACCTTACTAATAATCAAAGAAATGCAGATTAGAAAAATATTTTAAAAGTAATTCCAAATGCCAGTAAAGGTTTAGTGAGACATGAATTCTTATCCATTTACCAGTTGGAGAAAAATATTACCAACTAATTTAGCAATATGTATAAAGAACCTTCATGCATGTAGTCAGTATTTTGATTAAGTGAATCGAAAAAACCTTAGTTTTGTATAAAAATGTGCATGTCAGTGATATGATATTTAAAATAGGGAAAAATTGGAAGCGATATCAATATTCAACAGTGAATGAGTGAAACAGTACATGTTGTTAGAAAATGATGTTTATGAAAACTGTTTAAAAACATGAGTAAATGCTTCTGTTCTTATCAATTTCAAAAGCATAACCAAAAATTAGAAAGATTAATAAAAAAATCTAACAGTATTTAAAAAGATCATGAATGGGAAATGATCCTGAAGAAACTATGTAAATCAGTTATGTTAGATGTGCTAACCCCATAGTGCAGTGGTTAAACACTGTGTACAAGGAGCTGGGTCCCATATGGCCAACTATGGTTCAAATCCCAGCCCAGGCACCTTGAAAATATACTGTACATGTGCGTGTGTGCCCCAAATCCTTATGGGAAGGGCAATGGGAGAGAGAGATGCTCCTTTGCTCCTACCCCTGTTAATGTGTTTGTTCTCTGATAATAAAAATAAAAGAAGAAAGAGGAAGGAAGGAAGGAAAGAAGGAAGGAAGGAAGGAGGAGGAGAGAGAGTAAGAAAGAAACAAAGAAAGAAAGAGATTTACATTAACATGGCTTGCTTTTGAGTAGTGGGAATTTGTGTAAAATCTTTTTTTCTCTTCTTCTGTAGTCAGAAAAATCTTTTTAACAAAATGATGTGCACGTGAAGACAGTTGTGGCCTCTCCATTGAACCTTCTTGCTCTTATCTAATAGTGCCAGCTCTTTTAGCTTCCCTCCAGAGGGTTCCAGATGTGGCTCTTATCCTTTGTAAGTGTGATGTGAACAACTGAATGCTACACTTTATGTTTGAGGTACTCAGTCAAGAGCGGGTTTTGCATTGCTCTCCTTCAGGATGCTGCACTAACACTAACACAATTTTTTATTTGGTTGTAGTCATCCATTCATACTGAATTAAAGATCTTAAGTTAAATGGATCTTAGTTTTTTCTCTGTAACTCACCTGAGGAATGTGATCTTGTGTGCGTTGTCAGCAGTGGTTCATTCAAACCAAGGGGGCTGGGGCAGAGAAAGGAACAGGTGTGTCTGATTAGGATGAAGAGGAATGGGCATGCTTTTGAGATGCTGGGTTGGAAAAGGATGACTGCTCACCAAATTCCATGCTCCTTTCTCCCTGAAACACTTAGCTAGAGCTCTCGGCCTCCCTTACAGTTGGGCTGTCAGTACTGGGGGAGGAGAGTTCGGTTTTAAGATCCCCCACTGATACGGAAATCCATATGTGTTCAAGTCCAAATAAAATGGCCAGATTGTGGCAGGTGGTAAAAAGTGTTGTTCTGTGAGGCTGACTCGCTGCCAAGGTCCAGGGTTTGCATCCAGACACCTCCGTGAGAATGCCAGGCATGCATTTTCCCATGATCTAGGGCTGGCCGAGGTTGGGGATGGATCACAGAGTCAGGACTCTGTTGCAGATGCCTATCTTTCTCTCTCTTTCTTTCTCCCTCTTTCTTCTGCTAATAAAAACTGAAAAAAAAAATCAGTGAAATGGCATAGTATCTGCATTTAATCTACACACATCCTTCCATATAATTTAAATCATCTCTAGATTACTTACAAAACCTAATACAGTGCAAGTACTATGTACAGTTATTACATAACTTTTACTAATATAGTTATTAAACTATATTAGTTAGGGAATAATAACAAGAAAAAAGTCCATAAAGATTCAGGGTAGCTGTAATTGCTATGGTTTGAATGAGCCCCCCCCCAAATTCATGTGGCTAAAATTTCACCAGCCATCGTGAAGGTATTAAGGGGGCAGAAACTTAATCCCATTGTGGAATTAAGAGGAAGAGCCTTTGAGAGGTGATTAGGAGTGGATGAGGTTATCAGGGTGGGGCCTCAACTCAAACACTGGTGGGTTTCTAAGGCGAAGAAATGAGACCAGAACAGAGGCACAAGGAAGCAGATGCTTGGTCTGATCAATATCTGGTTACACGATATCCTTCTCCATGTTATCTGCCAGCAAGATCTTCACCAGATGCAACTCCTTGGCCTTGGACTCTAAAGACAAGAACTAAATAAACCCCTATTCTTATTAATCACCCAGACTCAGGTATTTGGTTCTTAGCAACATACACAACTAAGATTTTTCAGCCAATGTTTTTTTTTTTTTTTTTTAAGGGCCCATATATTCAATAGAGAGACAGAGATAGGAAAAGTGAAACATTACCCTCTAGGGTAGATGACCAGGCCACAATCTCTTCTCCATTCTCCTCCTGGGATTTTGAGCACACACGCTCAGCATGATTTTCAAGCTGCCAGGTCTGGGACTTGAACTGCAGTCAGTCATGTAGGAGTCCAGAGCCTTAACCACTACACCATCTGCTTGCCTCAACAACCTTTTTTTTTTTTTTTTAACATTTTCAACCCTCAGTTTGTTGAATCTGCAAGATTCCGTCGTGAGTTTGTATGTGTCAGTGCATGTCAAACATTTAGCATAATCCTGGCAAACGGTCAAACCTCAGTGGATCTTGGCAATCATCCTCTCATTCGCCATTGTGTCTTCAACCCCTAGAGGAGCACCTGGTGCACAATAGCTTATTAGTCAATATTTCTGAATAAGTGAGTGTTAGTTCAACGTTCAGTATCTGCACTGGTCACAACGGACACCTACTGAGTACTATTCCTTGGGAGGCATCGTACTAAACAAAAAACAAAGGAAACACATTCTTATTTTTCTTATTTTATAGCTGAGCAATCTTGAGTCTTAGGTCAAATCATTATCCAAGATCACAAAGCTGGTGCATGGACAAAGCAGCGCAAATGCCCCGTCCTATGTCATGCAAACCACTGTGTTCCTCGCCAGTTTTCTATGTCGGTTCTTTATTTTTTACATTGGATAAAGGACAATATTATAGAGGCTTTAACTTAATTTTTGAAATATAACTCAAAAATACTTTGTCGATATATCCTACCATTTGCTAGTCTTGTTTTAAAGCTGAACAGAATGAATTCTGCTAACACTGTCATTTCTCTGAGAGGGTGCTTCAATCCGGCATGCCTTCTGTCCTCAGAGTTCTCTGGCCGAGGCTACCCACTGGGATACTTCAAGTCTCCGGTTCAGTTTTCTAGCAGGTAGTTTAGCAGAACTGTACTTCATAGCAGTCTCCTAGTAGAGACAACACATGTATCCAGCCAGTTGATGCTTTCTCTAGGACAAAGGCCAAAACTTTAAATTTCTTGGTTTTGGTAGTTTTTGTCATAGCTCTCTTTCTGGTTCCTGTCAAGTGATGGTGGTAAAAACAAAACTGGGACTGTCAGAAAATACATGACAAAAGACTATGCAATTGTGCTTGAGATGAAATACCAGAGGAGCTGTAACCCAGTGTTATTTGATTTCTGCTTGTGATTAACATAAATGAACAGCTGTTAAACTCAGAGTCAATTTACAAGTTCCCTTAGTGAAGCCTGTAATAATTGGGAAAGTTGTGACTGGCACGGAAAGCAGACTTGCGATGTCGTTTTCCCAATTCCAGGTACATAGAGACAGTCGGAGCAAGATCCCTACACAGTCGGAGCAAGACCCCTACACGGGGAAACCCAACAGCCGTGCTTGAGCACCTGTGAACACAACCCACGTCCAGACCTTCACAGAAAGAGGTGTGTGATGGTGGCTCAAGGTGGCCTTCGTCATAAGAGATACTGCTAAAATCAGAACATTCTCGGATGTACCGCCAGATTGTGTAAAGAACTGTTATGTCAGGAGCCAGCAGGTGGTGTGGTGGTTAAGGCACTGGACTCCCACAGGGCCACCACAGATCAAGTCCCAGACCTGGCAACTTGCTCTTTTATTTTTCCTTTCTCTCTCTCTGTTTCTCTCTGGTCAAATTAAAAAATAAAAACAACAAATAAAAATAAATAAATAATTCTTTTAAAGAAAGAATTGTTACATTTTCACAAAAATTAGTATTTTCTTACAAATAACCAATGATCTCCTACTATTGTTGAAATGCTTTGATACTTCCATCTTAGATAGGAAGTTCCATATTGAATGTTGGTATTGACGTAGTCCTTATTTTCAGAGAACTTAATAATAAATAAAAAGACTGGGGACAGCAGATGGCATAGCAGTTATGTCACTGGATACCCACATAGCCAACCACAGTTTGAGTCCCAGACTTGGTGGCTTAAAAATCATGCCAGGCATGTGTGAATATGTGCCCAAGATCCTAGGGATTGCAACAAGACCATTGCCCCTAGGGAGTGATTTCTCACTCACTCTCTCACTGTCTCTGTCTCTCTCTCTCTCTGGCAAGCACATGCGGCCTAAGGCAAAAACCTCTAAAAGAAAAAAAAGAAAGAAAAAATAAAAAGGCAAGATTTTAGCAGCTTTCTTCATGTATTCTTTCCTAGTATACGATTGTGATACCACCTTATTATTACTATTTATTAACAATGTTAATTATAAGGTTAGTAGATAATACTGCTGTTGTTACCAAGGGACTTAAAAAGTTTATAGAAAAAAAAACAGAGTGGGAACCAGCAGTTAGTGTAATGGCTATGTTACTGGACTCCCACATAGTTGACTACGGTTCATGTCCCGGACCCGGTGGCTTAAAACTCACGCTGGGCACGTGTGCGTGTGTGCCCAAGATCCTGAGAGGAGAATGGAGAAGGGATTGTGGCGTGACCATCCCCTCTGGGGGGTGATTTCTCACTTTCTGTCTCTATGTCTCTGTCTGTCTGTCTGGCGAGCGCACGCGCCCTATAGTGAAAACCTCTCAAAAAAAAAAAATGGAGTTAAAGTACAAGTTTATTTTGGTACAGAAAAACCTTAAATCCATGGATAATTGTTTTATAATACAAATTTTTCCATGAACTTTTTGAATACCCCTAGTATGTACCCAGAAACTATTTTTTAAATATAAAGTATGATCTTTGACAATTTTCTTAATAGTGCCAGTTGTTATTATTATTATTTTTACTGTGGATGACTTGCCAACTATATTGAAAGTTATTTTTCTTCCTGATTTTGGCAGGTCATAAGGGATTTCTGTGTGGAAACTGCAAATGGCAGGAGAGCCGCTATCTCAGGTCACACACAGACACACACACGCATACTCTCATGCAATGTGCGCGCTCCCCAATAGTGAGAAATAAATATGATTTCTCTCCTGTCGTTTTAAGTGGTCCACTCAGTAAGACTTGTAGATTTAATCAAGACAAAATACTAGAAAGTAGCCTGTTTTATTGACTATGCTGTCTTTATTAGTTTTTTTCCTTTAATGGTAAATTTTTAAAAGATGTAATTAACTAGTTGGGACAAATGCCATGTGACTAAATAACAATTAAATTTTGTCAGAGAATATAATTGTTAACACCAAGTAGGTATAGTGAATAAAGTCTGAGTTATCATTTTTACTATTTCTTTTTTTCTTTCTTTTTTTTTTTTTTTTTTGAGAGAGTTTTTCTCTAGTGTATATACACTTGCTAGAGAAACGAAAAGTGAGAAATTATGCCCCCCCCAGGGGGGATGCCCCTGCCGCAATCCCTTCTCCTCCATTCACCTCTTGGGATTTTGGGCACTCATGCACACATGCCTGGCATGAGTTTTAAGCCATGTCTGGGACTTGAACTGCAGTTAATTACATGGAAGTCCAGCGATGTAACCATTACATCATCTGCTGGTTCCCCAAGTTATCTTTTTTTTCTTTTTCTTCTCCTTTTTTTTTTTTTTTTTTGAGAGAGAGATTTTTGCTATAGGACATGTGTGCTCACTGGACAGAGAGACAGAAAGCAAGAAATCATCCCTCCAGGGGAGATGGTCATACCACAATCCCTTCTCCTCCATTCTCCTTTCGGTATCTTGGTCAGGTATGCACATGTACCTGGCGTGAATTTCAAGTCGCTGGGCTCTGACTCGAACCACAGTTGCCTACATGGGAGTCCAGTGACATAACTGCTACACTCTCTGCTGGTCTCGCCAAGTTATCATTTTTAAGGAGTCAAATTAGAATACTTTTTAAAAAGTATTTGTGATTTCGGGACCAGCAGATGGCATAACGGCTACGACATTGGACTCCCATGTAGTTGACTGTGGTTTGAGCCCAGACCCAGTGGCTTAAACTCATGCTGGGCGTGTGTGTATGCATGCCCAAGATCCCAAGAGGAGAATGGAGGAGAAAGGATTGCAGCGTGGCCATCTCCCCCGGGGGATGATTTCTCACTTTCTGTCTCTCTGTCTCTCTCTGTCTTTCTGGCAAGTGCATGCGCCCTATAGCAAAAACCTCTCCAAAGGGCGAAAAATGATTCCTGATTTCTGTGTTTGGTGGTTATTAGCTACATCTCACAGATTGGAGCTCTGTCTTCTGAGTGTGAACTTGACCCAGGCCAAGCTGATAAGAGTATAGATCTCAGGTGGAAACCCAGGTCTGTGTGACTCCAAAAAACCACCTGTATTTCATTCAGGAAAAATGTGAGGACAGGAATTCTATAAAGTTGAGTTACTGTTAGTGAACATCTTCTGGGAACATAATCTATTGTTAAATTGTTTTCACAATCATTCAGAAGCTGTCTGGAGTAGGATGATAAGGTTTTGGACTGCTTTCAATGAGATTAGATTAGAGGCCCACCAGCTTTTGAAAGGAAGAGAGGGTTCCCTGCCTGACTTCTAGGCTTATAGTCCAATAAAAACATAGAGGCTATAACTGAAACGACCTCCAGTAGGTCATGGAACTAAAGGTCAGGAGATGAAAAATTTTCTGTTGCAAATGTCCCTCGTTTCACACTTTTAGGAGGCATGATTTCATTCTTAAAGCTTGACATTTAGTTTTTATTTACCAAGAACATTGTTTTTCCTTCAGGAAAAAAAAAAAACAAAACAAAAAAACAAAACAAAACAAAATTATTTATTTATTACAGGGAAAAAAGTTTATGGAAAATGTATATTATGAAAAAGCTATGGAGGGACCAGCAGTTAGCATAATGGCTATGTCCCTGGACTCCCATGTAGTCAACTGTGGTTTGAGTCCCGGACCCAGCGGTTTAAAGTCACGCCAGGTGCATGTGCATGTGTCCCCAAGATCCAGAGAGGAGAATGGAGGAGAAGGGATTGCGGCACGGCCATCCCCCCGGGGGATGATTTCTCGCTTTCTGTCTCTCTGTCTCTCTCTGTCTTTCTGGCGAGCACACGCACCCTATAGCAAAAACCTCTCCAAAAAAAGAAAAAAAAAAAAAAGCTATGGAGTTCAAAAATTATTTTGAACCAGGATAAATTTGTACTTTAATTCCATCTTCCACAAACATTTTCTAAAAAAGAATTATTTTATTTAACTTTATTTATTTATTTTTTAATTTGACCAGGGAGGAACAGAATGAGAAAGAGAGAGAGACAGTGAGAAAGCAAGCCTCTAGGTCCAGGACTCAAACCACAGTCAGCCATGTGGGAGTCCAGTGCCCTTAACCACCATGCCAGCTGCCAGCCCCTCCACAAACTTTTTGAAGTCTCTTTATACTTCCAAATAATAGGTCAGTGGTGCAGGATGAGAGAGAAGGAATTTAAAAATTGCAATGGGGCCAACTCTGTGGCACAACAATAATACTTGGTTTAAGAGAAGGTGGATCCCATATGGCAAACACAGTGTGAACCCCAGCCTGGTCAGCCTGAAACACACTGGACATGCACGTCAGTGTCCAAGACCCTGCTGGCTGGAGAGCTGGAGGAAGGGGATCTGTGACCAGAGTCTATGGCAGTACTCTCCTCCCCCTTCCTTTATTTGTTTTGTTTCCTTTAATTTGTCAGAGACCATACATGTGCCAGAAACAGAGAGAGAAATGGAAAGATGGAGAAAAGGAAAGTGAGAAATCACCCCCAGTGAGGTGTGGTCATGCTGCAATCCCTTCTTCTCTATTTCTCCATTCTATTGAGACTTGGGGCACACATGTACATGTACCTGGTGTGGTTTTTCAAGCCACTGGGTCAGGATTTGAACTCCGGTTGGCCTTGTGGAATTGGCACCCTTAACCACCAGACCTCAGGATGACCCTGCTGCTTTTCAGTTTTCTTCCTCTCTTTCTTTTTCTTACTCTCACGTGCTCATTACCACTGTATCATGAATAAGGATAAAAAGTTTTAATTTCAGTAAGTTGAATGAGAGCCCAGACTAAGAATGATATACTCCCCTTGACAGAGGATATAGACATAGAATAAGCTAAAAAAAATCACTTAAAAGGTCCACTGAGGCTGAGGCAATATGGGCGTGGTTGACATATGAGTGCTGTGTACAGTCCGACATGAAAAAAAACCCGGAAGTTTACAGAGATGCCTTTTTAAGCAGATTGGTGCCCAACAGAGCTCCTACAGGCTTTTCATATGGCTCATACTTGCTCTGCCAAGGTAAATATTATTAAATAATATAAATCTATTAATATTGCCTCAGGCTTAACTTCTCCCTAACTACCAGGTTTTCCTTCTTATCTTTATGCTGAAAAGCAAACAGGGAAATCTTTAGCCTATAAAACATCTTGATAGCCTGGGCACTGGGTTGGTGAATGGCAATATGCAATAGATTAGTCTCAGTGCGTTTGCCTTCATGAAGTCTAATGACTTTCATTCTTTCAGAGGAAATGTGGCTTGGGGGCTGGTGCATGATCTTAGGAGTCAGAGGTCCTCAGTCATCTGGTCATCGATATTGCTCAGGCCTGGAAAAGTGATTTGCAGGTCTTTGAAAATGTCAATGTCCCTGCTTGGATTAAGGTCTGAAGTTAATGTGAACTTGAATTTTCTATAACTCACCTCTTTGTGTGGCAGAAGAGTAGGTAGCGTGCTGAGGCCCAAAGTTGGAAGTTCTCAGTGTTGGCACCTGACCTCTGTCCTTGTCCCCTCCTGCCGTCTGCTGCCCCTGCACATGCCCAAGGCTCTGAACCACATTCTCCTGCCCAATTCCTATGTCCACTGGAGTCTACATGACAGCACCATTCTTGGCCTGTGTCAGAAGGTGTGGGGAAAACCTAGGCTTTTAAATTCCCCTCCATAAGAGAGATGAAAATGAGGGTGTAGATCATTTAAAATTTGTAGGAAGAAAGAATGAATTCAATGCTCAGATGATGGTGGGTAAATGGTTCTCTCTGGGAGCTGGATAGGCCTAGGAGATGGAAGATAGTTCATGACCAAAAGCTGTCCAGGTCTTCGACATTTATCAATCTCCCCTCATGCAATATGAGTTTACTTAGTAAAATTTCAGGGAAAGGACTGAAGGTAACGGTTTTCTTCTTTGGCATATTCAGTTTACAGTCTTTATCGGAGTAAAGGACTGTCCTGCATTTTAGGAGAGAAAGAAGATCAAAGATGATCCAGGGAAAGGAGGCAGAAGGTCAGAGAGAGCTGTTTCTGTAGCGGCCCCTTCAGCTCAGCACGGGGTCATATCCTGAGCCCAGGACTTTCCATCGTAGCTCCACGTTCTACCAGCTTGGTCTGGGTTAGGTTCCCATGCATCAGGAAGCCGGAACTCAAATCGTGACGTGGAGTTAATAGTAACTACCAGAGGGTTATTATCAACACAAGGTGAGATTATGCAGGTACACTTGGGACACAGCTCAGGTGTAACCCCCACCTCTGCCCATCCCTATTATCTTTTACTTCACATTAAAATTTGCCTGACTTGTATTTTAGATCCTGTGTTGGACAGCTCATATACACGATCTCCTTTTATCTTCCTGAATCCTCTTTTCCATTGAAATCACCATAAAAGATAAAGTTTAAAAAGGAAAGATCCTGACTCTTATAAAATGAACGTGCATCAAAATATTATTTAGCTCATTAATTAATATAGGGGCTGCTAATATGTGAAAGCTGGCTCAAATGTAGAGTTAACTTACAGAGACTTACATTTTCAGCCAGTGAGAGCGGATCTGTATCACCTGAAGTCAAATAATGTGAAGGGACTTCAAAAGTTCGTGGAAATTGGCCCAGCAGGTGGCGTGGCGATTAATGGATCCCACATGGCTGACTGCACAGTTTGAGTCCCAGACCCAGAAGCTTGAAAATGTGCTAGGCATGTTTGTGTGCATGCCCAAAATTCCAAGAGGAGAATGGTGGAGGAAGGACTGTGACATGTGACATGGCTCTCCCTCCTGGAGAGTGCTTTCTCAGTCTCTCCTACTCTCGCTCCCTGTATCCGGTGAGCACATACGCTTTGTAGTTTAGGAAAAAAAAAAGAGAGAGAGAGATAAAAAATTGAATTAAAATACAAGTTTATTCTGATTCCCAAATTTTGAAGTCCATGAATAGTTTTTTCATAACATGCATTTTCTATGGATTTTTAAAAGCCTGCCCATATGTATGTCTACAAGAAAGGCACATTTGTAACCCTATCAGTTTTCTATAAATTAGCCCTTTTCTCTGTCAAGCTACAAAATAGCCTCTTCAGAGATCAACAGCGGTATTCTCCATCCCATAGACTCTGACAACCTAGGAGGGTCCATGGGGCAACTAAAACTCAGCACTCCATTGAAAGGATACCTGGGGGTTTCCTGTGTCCCTTCCGGTCTTTCCCATGCCTCTGGACATCCTCCTTTCGACGGATAGGCCAGTAAACTGAAGGCCCAAGTGTTGAATAACATGTGCAGGGTCTTTCTGCAACAGGGCTGAGTGGGACTCCGGGTCTGCCTGTCCCCTCCCTAGCAGCAACGCTCCCTTCCCCGTGAAGCCTGCTGCTTCTCCAATGCCCCTGTGAAGCTCTCCACTAGCTCAGGTAGGGGGTGTGGGGAAAGAAGGGATTCTCAAAGTGAGGGAAAGGTCCCATGGTGGGACCTGTTCCTCAAGCCCTCAAACGTCTGTAGCAGAGTACTTGGGTCCCCTCCCCTTCCCCCTCTGTCTCTCTCTAGCATGGGGCTGTGTAGCAAGGGTAGGTGGGGACCTTTATTCCTATATGCAGAGCTTTGTGCTCAGCTCTCTCCAAGACTGCCCTGAAGGTAGGTGACTTATCTCATCAGGCATCTGGAGGTCCATGAGAGCCTTAGCCATTATATTTTTGGAGTACTAAAATTCTGGGCTGCTTCCTGGTGCAGGGATCATGTGCTGCTCAAGAGAAGCTGGATCCCACGTGATGACTGTGGTCAAATTCCCCAGCCCAGTCAGCCAGAAACAGACCGGGCATGCACACAAGTGCCCACGATAAGATGGGCTGGAAGACTTGAGGAAGGGAAGCCCAGCAGGACCAGACCCTGTGGAGGGTGCTCAGGTCTCACATATGCATGCCCAGGAGCTCCATTATAAAAGAAAGAAAACTTTTACTAAGGTGAAAGTATATTAACAAACTCACTCTTCCGGTAGCTGGAAAGGCTAAAGTTCTAGACTTATAGCATGACTTAAAAACGAAAAAGCATCAGCAAATAGCAAAAGGGTAGTAGCAGGTTCTATGGACGCCCAGGGGGATCCAGGCACCTGCAGAGAGGGAGACAGCGCACTTCGGACTCATCTCTGTGTTATAGCTACCAGCTCTTGTGAGGAGCTGGAACTAACTGGGTCTCATGAGACATCTTTGTTTACGCAACTGCTGCCTCCATAATGCAATCATCATGCACCAATCACCACCCACTAGCCCTTCTCCTGGGACCCCACAAAGGAATTAAGTTTTCATCTGATACCTTAGCAAGACCGTCAATACGTTCAAGTTCCAACACATGAATTTCTGGGATGTACTCAAACCACAGCAAGCTCCGTTTAAGGAAAAGTGTCTCAAATTTAAAGAGGTTGCCTCAGAGAACAGTGTTTTCTTCACCATTTGTGGATTTCAATAAGGGTAAGATGACTTAATCAGACAGGTAGTTGGACTACATAGATTCTAGGGTTTCTTAAGAGCTGAAGAGCATTTAATGCAAAAAGACTATACTGACTTATGTTCTACCTGAGAAGATGCTCTTTTTGTTTGCATTTATTTAAGCAAACAGGTGGGGTGTGTTTTGTTGACAACGACCATTCTCTGTCTCTAAAGCTATTTTCACATTTGATAACCCTGCAGACATGGTGTTTGTGGGGTGACTTGATGGTGCAGCATGCTGGATCACATCGCATTAAGAGATTGTCCTTGGTCTGCCATTTTCCAGTTAGACTGACAACTGTTCATCCCAGACAGTGTTACAGATCATCTGCTCTGTGCCAGGCCTTCTGCTAAGTACTTCTCATGCCCTGCGTCATGGACTTCTCACAGTAATCCTCTGGTCAGCCCTGTGTGACCCATTTTACAGATCCAGAAACCGAGAGATAGGGCATCATATGCCTTGGAGTTGCTCAGCCCAAGTACCACAGGGGAGTTTGGATCCCAAGCAGTCTAGTTTCTAAGTCCACATACTCGTGCGAAGAGGAAAAGGTCTAGTAAGTTGTTAAAGAGGCATGATATGTGGTCATTTTCCTGAGGTGTTGGAGGAGGACCACGTGTCTTTCCTAGGATATCAAAATAACCCAAGTGCTATTTGTTCATTTCTTTAAATTGTGGTGTTACAGCTGAGTCTCTGTAGGTTATTTTAGAAAATGAAGTATTTCACAGCATGGATAGTATGGAAAAGTTTTTTTTTTTTTTAAAGGAAACTTTGTGTTTCTTTTTTTTATTTTTCTTTTACTTTTTTGAACTTGCTGCTCAAGAGGGATAAGCAAGTTTAAAAAGCTAAAGATTTCCAAATACAATTTAAAACTGTACACTTTATGCCCCAGGAAAATCTTTTACATAGTGAAGATTTCTAGTCACATAAATGACTGTGCTAAATGTGCTACACAGTTATGTAATGTTGTAGGCTGGTTCGAAGCTGGGCAAGCTGCAGCTCTTTTTTCTTTTGGAGAGGCTTTTGCTATAGGGCGTGTGCGTTTGCCAGAAAGAAAGAGAGAGACAGAGAGACAGAAAGCAAGAATTCACCCCCCAGGGTGGATGGCCACACTGCAATCCCTTCTCCTCCATTCTCCTCTCGGGATCTTGGGCATGCATGCACATGTGCCTGGCATGAGTTTGAGCCGCCGGATCTGGAACTCAAACTGCGGTTGACTACATGGGAGTCCAGCGACATAGCCATTATGTTAACTGCTGGTCCCAGCTGCAGCTCTTTTTCAGGATTGAGAGCTTGGGGCCAGTGGTATGGTTTCGAAGGATAGCTCTCAGGCTCAGCAGTAGAATTTTAGTTCTCAAGATCACCAGTCTGTGACAAATAGATGAAGATCGGTTATAAATGGACTTTTAAAAATGCTGCTTTTCCAATGTGAAAAAAATCATTAAATAATGATAGTTTGGGGCCAGCAGGTGTCATGATGTTCAAGGTGCTGAACACTCACAAGACTGATGGTTCAAGTCCCAGACTTGGTAGCTTGAAAACTATGCTGGGCATGTATGTGTGAACACCCAAGATCCCAGGAGGAGAATGGAGGAGAGGGGATTGTGGGATGGCCATCCGCTCTGGGAGATGTTCTCTCACTTGTCCTCCCACTCTCTCTCTCTGTCTCTCTCTGGTGAGCGCATGTGCCTCATGACAAAAATCTTAAGAAAGAAAATAATAAAGATGGCTTTAAAAGGGCACAACCTTTCATGAACCTAATGATGTCTTCAAAACCATTGCAAGTCTATGAGGCCAGGTGGTTTATACTCGGGGCTGGCAAAGTAGGGCCAGATAGTGACTGTTTTTGGCTTCACCAGCCACATGTACTCTGTGCTGCAACTCCTCAAATGCTGGAGAGTGAAAGTGATTGTAGATAATATAGGAACAAATAATGGTTGGGATCAAACAAACGTTTACTGGGCTCGCTTGGGGTGTAGCGGAAACACGCTGCTTTACGTGATGATGGGTTTAAACAGGAGACGGTAAGGTTAGCTCCCAGCTGGCCTGTATACACAGGGCCTGTGGGCTCAGGTCCCTGGCTGGCCGGGAGAGCTGGAGGGAATCACAGCGTGAGACTGTTGAAGGTGCTCGTCTTTCTCTCCTTCATAAGAGTATGAAATAAACTTTTTTATAAAACTTTATTTGTGGACAATGGAGTTTGAATTTTATATAAGTTTCAGTATCACAACATAGTATTCTTTCCTTTGATGTTTTTCAACCATTCAAACACGTAAAACCCGTCCTTATCCTAGGGGTTGTACAAAAACTGAGTTAAGGTCTGGGACCTCTCCATGCTCTGTTTGCAACTTCCTGTGGATCTGTAATTATTATCAGAACACCACCACTCCTCACTTCACACGAGGCTCTGAGCTCACCTCTACGAGCTCATTTAGTCCTCGCAGTCACATGAGGCAGGTTCTTTCCACCCCTGTTTTAGCCATGAGGAAACTAAGGATTTGAAAAGTCCAATAACACAGTGAAAACCTGTACTTAGAACATGAAGAAGCTAGGGTTTAGGTTAGTTATCTGCTTCCACAGACCTTGTTCTTTACCCCTCTCTGTACGTCTAGACTTTATTTTTAAAGCACAGATTTTAGTATCATTTAATAAAGGGTCTTTATTTTAGGGACCAGCAGTTAGCATAATGGCTATATCACTGGACTCTCACGTGGTTGACCATGGTTCGACTTCCGGACCCAGTGGCTTAAACTCATGCTGGTCACGTGTGCGTGTGTGCCCAAGATCCCGAGAGGAGAATGGAGGAGAAGGGATTGCAGCATGGCCGTCCCCCCTGGGGGGTGATTTCTCACTTTCTATCTCTCTGTCTCTCTCTGTCTTTCTGGCGAGCTCACACACCCTATAGCAAAACCTGAAATACTTTCATGCCAGATAGGAGCTCTAGATGACACTTCAGCACATCAAAATGGCGGCTACTAGGTATCTGGTCCAGAATGTCACCACAGTTCATTCCAGAATGGTTACAGGACACATTTTTATTCAAACCTCACAATACTTTAATATTCATTATGGCTCTACTTTTCTCATTGATGTGTAAATTCTGAGTTTCTTTTCCCAGCATAGGGTTGATTTTGTTTTTGTTTTGCTTTGCTGGTTATATTTTATATCTAAAAAAGCATATAATTAATTTTTTCCATCATTTTAAACAGAAAGATTAGAGGAGCTTAAAAATATTTCACTCTATTGTTATTATTATTCTTCTGAGGAATGTGCTTGAAAATGTAAAACAGGTTCTGGGAACAGTGTGGGTGTGGGCATCTGAGGAGGGACCCCCCACACTGGATTAGCTGCACTGGATTTGAGTTTGGTTGTTCATCACGTACTTAGCATTGATTGCTTTGTGCTGGCTCCAGTCCTGCCTTCAGGGGTACCCTGTGGGGTCTGGAGGAAACAAAATGGACTTTTCCCAAGAGCCCCAGCAGGGGGAGCACCACTGCTCTGCATCCTCTGCACGATGTGGCTATGCAGCGGCTGACAACAATGAACACTCGAGGGTGGAGGGGAAATATCTGTCCTAACCAACAAACCGTGGTTTTCATTTTAAGGGAAAGCAGATGAGGAAAACAACCTGCCCAGAAGCCTTGCCTTCTCTGTCTCAGGACCAAAGAATCATTCTCAGTTCTGCCCTTTCTTTTATCCTCATAACCAGTTTGTTAGTAAGACTTATCAGGTCTTCCTTTCCTTCTATACAAGTTTTAGCAGTATTTATTTATCTCTATTTTTATGATCCTGATCCATCATTTCCAGTATGGATTATTAATTGTTCTTGTTTTCACTGTTGTCTACCTCCCGTCAGTGTTACAACATGAAGTCAGAAGGATTTTTCTTAAAAATGAAACACAACCGAAATGATTCTCTTATTAAAAATCTTCCAGTCACTTTCCATCTTACTTTAAAGAAAATCCAGCTCCTAACTGGGACCTCCGAAATCTGCCAGATGCCTCTCCCCAAACTCATGCCCTGCTCTGTCTGTCTCAGCACACTGAGGATCCGGCTCTTTCTTTCTTTTTTTTTTTTTCTTGGGGAGGTTTTTGCTATAGGGCACATGCTGCGCTCGCCAGAAAGACAGAGAGAGAAAGACAGAAAGCAAGAAATCACCCCGCTCAGGGGGATGGCCACACTGTAATCCCTTCTCCTCCATTTTTCTCACATGCACATACACGCGCCCGGCGTGAGTTTAAGCCACCGGGTCCAGGACTTAAACTATGGTCGACTACATGGGAGTCCAGCGACATAGCCACTACGCTAACTGCTGGTCCCACAATCCAGCTATTTCTTGAGCACATCAGGCTGCTCTGACGCAGGGTCCTCGCTGGCTCTTTTTTCGGAATACTCTTCCGTGGGATCTTCTTGTAGAAAGTTCCCTGCCTTTAATAAATTTCTTCTTCTCAGAGACGCTGTTCCTCAGCTGTGTGTGTGTATTTATTTATTTACTATTGTTTTAAAAATATTTTGCCAGAGGGTGCATGCACTAGTCAGAGGGAGAAAGCATTGCCCAGTTGGGTCGATCATGCTACAGTCCTTTCTCTTCCATGTTTCTACGCTGCCAGGACCTGGGGCAAGCACCCATACGTGCCTAGCATGTTCTTCAAACAGCTGGGTCTGGGATTTGCCCCACAGGGTCAACCTGGCCATGTGGACGCCCGCTCCTGTTAACCACTAGGCCACATAACCAGCCCAGTAAACAATTTAAATGGTTTCCTTTCCATGATCCCTGTCCGGTGGGTCTTCAGCTTTCTTTTCCAACACTTACCACTACTTGAAATTCTGTTTTGCCTTATTTGTTACTTATCAACTGACTGTCTCAATAAAAATGTAAGTTCTTAACAGATGGGCACTATCTCGTTTCTGCACTGCCCTTTCCTCAGACCTGCAACGTTTTCTAGCACATAACAAGCTCAATGGTTTACTTGTTGAGTGAAAAAATGATCAGTGCTGTGCCTACCAAAACGGGCCTTTTCATTCCAGCCAAAGGTTTACACTTATCTCTACCCACCAGCCACAGGCTCGGTGTGCTGTTTAGTCTTTAAGGGAAGTGGGTTCGGCTTCTGAGCTACACATGGTTTGTAATGAAGGTCTCCTGCTTGTTAGTGCCCTGCGTATGCTTGCTGAGTCATTTTTGTGCTCTTGACTTCTTTTTTTTTTTTTTTTTTGGAGAGATTTTCACTGTAGGGCGCATGCGCTCGCCAGACAGAGAGAGACATAGAGACAGAAAGCGAGAAATCACCCCCCAGGGGGGATGGTCACACCGCAATCCCTTCTCCTCCATTCTCCTCTCGGGATCTTGGGCACGCACGCACACGCGCCCGGCGTGAGTTTTAAGCCACCGGGTCCGGGACACGAACCGCGGTCGACTACGTGGGAGTCCAGCGACATAGCCATTACGCTAACTGCTGGTTCCTTTGACGTCATTTTGATCCTCACTACCTGTTCTGTTTCTCCAGGGTCTACGCACTTTCCGACAATGCGGATCCTGCAAACCTGGCAGATGACCATCTCCGGACCCTGTCTGGCCGTGATAACAGAATCAGACGAGACCCCCACCCCCACCCCCATAGACTATGCACTTGACTGGCCCTCCAGTGAGGTCCCCCCCTCATGTGGCTCAGTCGCCAGGACCTCTTAGCTTTCATCCAAAGGCTTGTCCAGCCTCATCCCCACACTCAGCCCACTCCCACGGTGCAACATCCTCCTGTTTTGACTGAGCCTTTTCTCAGAATGGAGAGAGCCTTCACTTAAGTTTGATTTGGGCCCTGTCTTAGTCCACTATATTTGCATTATTAACAGGAATATCCGAGACTGGGTGATTTCTAAAGAAACCAGGGGGATTTTTGGCAAATGAACTTGCAGTTCTGGTGGCTGGCAAGTCCAAAGGCACCTCAAAATGGTGACAGGTACAGTTAGTAGCAGAGCAGAGTGAGGTCAGAATCCACGCAGCTTTCTGCTCTTCTGGTCTGATTCCCTGTGTTTATAACCCTCCCAGAACTCAGTTACAGAGGCCCTGCCCTGAATCACACCCAAAGGTCCCGCTCGGAGACACCACGAAGGAATTAAGTTTTCATTGAACACCTTTCTAGTATAGTCAGGTCCCAGCATACAGACTTCTGAGGGACTGCTAATCACCACCTACTAAGATCAAATTCTAAAACACAAAGCTTTGGAGATAAACCGTTAGAGGCCCTAACCCAGAAAACCTTGTATCAGAAAGCACAAATTCTGCACATGAAAACATGACTTCACCGTTCATAGTCTGTCGCGTTTCCTTCTACTGCTGAAAGCGAACCTCTCACTTTGGGCTTGTGGGGACCTGGCCTACGAAGACTGCCAAATGTAATTGCTTCAACCACCCGAGGGGAATCCAGAGGTTAGACTCCAGATCTGAACACCAGTCCATCCTTCAAGTTTACTCTGCGCACCAGGCTTCTAGGTTCATTGCTTGAAATAAAAAATCTCGAGGTCCCAAACCTAGATTTCTTAAACTAGAATTTTCCAAGAGAAGCTTCCCATCACCTGTTTCCACTTCAGGTACTCCTGAAAAATAGGTGCTATGGTGGATTGGGCAGCCATAGTATTGCCCCCACACCCCAGTCATACCTAGAGAACCCTAGTGATGGACAAGATGTGCAGAACATGGGCTACCCTCTTTTTTTTTTTTTTTTTTTTTTGGAGAGATTTTTCACTGTAGGGCGCGTGCGCTCGCCAGACAGACAGAGAGAGACATAGAGACAGAAAGCGAGAAATCACCCCCCAGGGGGGATGGTCACGCCGCAATCCCTTCTCCTCCATTCTCCTCTCGGGATCTTGGGCACGCACGCACACGCACCCGGCGTGAGTTTTAAGCCACCGGGTCCGGGACATGAACCATGGTCGACTACGTGGGAATCCAGCGACATAGCCATTACGCTAACTGCTGGTTCCCCCCTCTTTTCATTATGCAAGAACGCATGGGAATGTGCCAGAGACACCTTTTCTGCCCCTTTCTAGAGCTCCCACCAGGACTTGCCAGACCTCACTGAGTTACATTTAATAAAACATTTCAGATCTCGATAACAGAGCAAAACCATAAAGCAGTTATTGTCTTAGGAGCGTTCTGCCAGAGATCTGCTCTGGATTGAAGCTGAAGCTGTTACAATGAAACACGGGACCAGGAGAATGACTGTGGGGTTATTGTAAAAGAGCAGTGTGTGCTTGCCCTGGGTTTCAGCTGGTTTGATAGGGCTGGGCTTTACACTTTGAAATGATAATAACCTAACACGTGTAAGCCTATACTTAGATGATTAAAAATTATATAATAGCGTCTGCTCATGAGCCTTAAATAATAGAATTGCTGTGATAAGGAAAAATTTTCAAAGTCATTCAGTCTAAGCTCTTATTTCTATATTCAGACAGGATTAGAACTAGAGTGTCTTGGAAGGTAAGTACCCACTCAGAACAAATGAGGAAAAGACCCCTGTCACTTTTGCCATTTTTCATTATATTTACTAATGGCTTCTAGCTGACATTCTAGCTCCTTCTAACATCACAGGAGAACCACATGAAAACTAACTTCACTTTTGTATGTATATTTTTAAAGGCAATTTTCATTTCATGATGTGATACTTTTTTTCTTTTTTGAGAGAATGTATTAAAATGGTGACCTTAAGGAGAGAAACAAGCAAAAGCAATAAGAAGTAGAGATCTCTTTGTCATAAGCTGGGTGTTTATTAGGCATAACAGATAACACAAATGCATGTTTTTATTAGGCAGTGTTGAATGGTCAAAGGAACAAAATGTAAAGCGTGAAAAAAAAGTGTGATTTATATTTTTAGGAAACTGGAGTGGATGTGCTTCTCCTTATTCCTGGCTCTCCTATACCTCAAATCCCTAAATGTTATATATAGAATAAACACGAGAAGATCCCGAAAGGTGGACAGTAGAAGGTGGATGGGCAGGTGCATCAGGACCTGGTCACGAGGCCCTAGGGGCAATGCTTTTCTTTTCGCCTCCTGTATCCCTTACTGGGTATTGGGGAAGATGGAACCTGGGAAGGCCAATAGGCACAGCCCAGAGAATCCCCAAGAAAAGCCAGCTCTCTCTTGCCAAAGCACAGAAAAAAAATATTTTTTTTGGAGAGGTTTTTGCTATAGGGTGCGTGCGCTTGCCAGACAGAGAGAGACAGAGAGACAGAAAGCAAGAAATCACCCCCCAGGGGGGATGGCCATGCCGCAATCCCTTCTCCTCCATTCTCCTTTGGGATCTTGGGCATGCACGCACATGTGCCAGGCGTGAGTTTAAGCCACCAGGTCTGGGACTCGAACCGTGGTCGACTACATGGGAGTCCAGCGACATAGCCATTATGCTAACTGCTGGTTCCGAGCACAGGAAACTTTTGAAAAATCACAACAGTTCTCAGGTCACAAGAACCCTGTGGCCTCAGACCCCCCGCCCCACCCCCCACACCCCCCACACACACCAGTAAAGACTGAGTGCAGAATGGAGACCTGAGCCTGCATTGGAACAGGCACACACACGCTCCTCCACCAACGTGCTGCTGGAGAAGGAACTGTGAGAGGACCCCTCTCCTGGTAGTGCCAGTGGGGACTGCATAGGGAACCTGGACTTCCACCCGCCTCTGGGCAGAACTAGGGCCCGCAAGACCACCAGGCACCTCTGCTCCCCAACCCCTAACCCCCCCCCGCCACACACACACACACACACACACACACACACACACACACACACATCAAAGGCGCTGCCTCTTGTTTTTCTAACCAGGGCAGGACCACTGGGGCAGTACGGAGGCTGAACGCCCTGTGAGCCATCAACACTGATAAAGACCAGCCCCCCTCACCGTCAATGGACTCTGAGCAGGACCTGGACTTCAACAGCACCTGGTATTAACCAAGTGGAGGGTTGTTCCCCAGGACTGCTGTAGAGTGGAATGTAAGTCTTACAACATAATACCCAAATGACCAAGTTTCAGGAAAAATCACTAGTTATACCAAGAACCAGGCTAATCTCAGACTGGATGAGAAAAGACAGCTCAAAAGATGCCAACACCAGATGAGATGGAATGACCAAAGAAAGTTCCCCAACTAGAAAGGAAATGACAGGACTCTCAGACCATCGGGAAGAAGAGAACACAAAAATATCAGTAAATACAAAAAACTTTTGTCTCCTTTGAGTTTCTTAATTATATTTGGTGGTTGAAGCAGAAATTATAATGCTGTTGGATATGGTTCTCTATGTATGTAGAAGAAATACTTAGGTTATAAATGGAGAAGGGTAAGGAAACATAAAGAAGATTTTCTACACTCTACTCACACTGGTAAAATGCCTTGACTTTAATAAATTAGTAAATATTCCTAACATTCAATAAGTAAAAATATGTATATGAATAAATACCTAGGTCAACCCCTAAAAAGAGATGGACCCAAAAATACTATAGAAATATTAAAATGGAATTCTAAAAAATATTGAGTAGACCACAGGAAGGGAGAAAAAGGAAAACAGATAAAAAAATCAGAAAGAACAAGCAAAACAAAGATCAAATAGCAGATTTAAGTTTTAACATATTAAAAATTAATAACGTAAGTACTCTGAATATGCTAGTTCAAAATCTGATGGGCAGAGTGGATTAAAAAAATGACCTAATTACATGCTATCTACAAGAAGCTCACTTCAGAGGTAATGAGATAGACAAGTTGGAATTAATAGAATAAAAAAGATATACAGATTTATATACATACTATATCATGTAATATAGATATATAGTACAAAAATTAATCAAAGTAAAGCAGGAATTGAAGTACTATTATAGTATCAGAGAAAAGTGACTTCAGAGCAATACCAGGGACGTGACATAAGATGAAAGATCAGTTCACTAGAAAGACACTGTTTAGAATTTGCACACACCAAAAACATCTGTGCACATACAAAAAGGTGAAATAAAAGTCAGGGAACTGAAAGTAGAAATAGTGCAAAATTACAGTCAGAAATTTCAACACCACTTCCTCAACCACTGATAAAAAATTGACAGAAGGGACCAGGAGGTGGCATAGTGGTTGCATCGCTGGACTCCCACATGGTTAACCAGTATTTCAGTCCCAGACCCGGTGGCTAGAAAATCATGCTGGGCATGTCTGTGTCCAAGATCCCAGGAGGAGAATGGAGGAGAAGGGAGTGTGGCAGGCATGATCATCTCCCTCGGAGTGTGATTTCTCCCTTTCTCTCTCACTTGCATGTATCTATATCTATATCTATATCTATATCTATATCTATCTATATCTATCTATATCTATCTATCTATATATATATAAAGAAGAAATAAACTGTATCTATTGTATTTGAGATGGAGTGATGGCTCTACGTAGAAAACCCCAAAGAATCTACAGAAATCTAGTCTATGACATTGGATGTTTGTGCAGTTTTGTTTTAGTGTTTTTTTTTTTTTTTCTTTATTTGAACCCGTCTTGCAAATACATTTCCACCATTCCTTGGCAAAATGAAAATTGAAAAATATCATGTTATTTATCAAGTAAAATATATTTAAAGGACTGTCCTTTATTTTGAGAGTATTATGTTTTATCCTTTTAGGACTTTGAAGTGATCTTACTTTTATGAAATAATTACAATAGCAAAATACTAGATTTTTAAAAAAAATATTACTTTGAAAAATGGAGTTAGAGGGCCCAGCAGGTGGCATAGTGATGATCCACTGTGGCTCAAGTTCTGGAGCTGGTGGCTTGAACTCAGAATGGCCACATAAGCGTATGTGTCCAGAATCCTGAGAGGAGAATGGAGAAGACATTGTGGCATGGCCATCACCCCTGGGAGGCGATTTCTTGTATTTTGTCTCTCTGTCTTTCTCTGTCTTTCCAGTGAGCACACATGCCATTAGGAAAAAATTCTCTAAAAAAATTAAAAAGAAAAAGAAAAATCGAGTTAGAAACTATGTGTTATCCAAATTTCAAAAGTCCAGGCTATCGGGAACCAGCAGTTAGTGTAATGGTTATGTCGCTGGACTCACACGTAGTCGACCGCGGTTCGCGTCCCGGATCCGGTGGCTTAAAACCCACACCGGACACGTGTGCATGCATGCCCAAGATCCCGAAAGGAGAATGGAGGAGAAGGGATTGCGGCGTGGCCATCCCTCTGGGGGGTGATTTCTCGCTTTCTGTCTCTCTGTCTCTCTCTGTGTGTCTGGCGAGCGTACGCACCCTATAGTGAAAAACCTCTCTCAAAAAATAAATTAATTAATTAAATAAAGTCCTGGCTATTGAAACTTCAGGTCTCCTCTTGAAATTTGAACTGACTACCACGAGGGAAAGTACTTAAAGAGCCAGCACTTGTGAGGCTGAAATGGCAAGGTCATTTCATCATGCCAGATTTTTGCAGTAGCAAAAATTCCACTCCAAAAAATATTAGCTTCTTATCTCTATGTATGCTTCCTGTAGGAAACTGTCAAAGAGTGGGAGAAGTTAAAAACACCAAACTATTGTTAATATATTGATTTTTTTTCAGTTTTCTTCTATATACAGTTGTTTTAAAGATTTCTTATATTTTTGAGAACAATCTTATCTATATCAACAAATAAAGACATTTGTAACAGGAAAAAAATCCCCTTGATATGATTTTTCTAGAAAATCATAATAATCCTGGGACCAGCAGTTAGCGTAATGGCTGTCACTGGACTCCCATGTAGTAGATGGAGGGTTGAGTCCCGGACCCAGTGGCTTAAACTCATGCCGGGCACGTGTGCATGTGTGCCCAAGATCCCAAGAGGAGAATGGAGGAGAAGGGATGGCGGTGTGGCCATTCCCCCTGAGGGGGTGATATCTCTCTTTCTTCCTCTGTCTTTCTGGTGAGCGCACGCGCCCTATAGCAAAAACCTCTCCAAAAAAAGAAAAAAAAAGAAAATTATAATAATTCTGTATATTGGTTTGAGAATGACATCTTTTACTATGTTGAGTCTTCCTGTCTATGAACATATAATACTGCTCTCTTAAGATCTTTGTTTTCTTACACCAGTTTTTGTAGCTTTCAGTACAGAATTCCTTCACACATTTTGTCAGATTTAATCTACATTTTTTTTATTTCTCTGAAACTTCAGACAGTTCACAAAAATGGATGTTATATAAAAAAAAAAAAAACTGTGGGAACCAGCAGTTAGCATAATGGCTATGTCGCTGGACTCCCACATAATCGACCGTAGTTTGCGTCCCGGACCTGGTGGCTTAAAACTCACACTGGGCGCGTGTGCGTGCGTGCCCAAGATCCTGAGAGGAGAATGGAGAAGAAGGGATTGTGGCGTGACCATCCCCCCTGGGGGGTGATTTCTCTCTTTCTGTTTCTATGTCTCTCTCTGTCTGTCTGGCGAGCGCACGTGCCCTATAGCGAAAAACCTCTCAAAAAAAAAAAAACTGCATAGATTTTTTTTTTTTGCACCAAAAATAAATTCATACTGAAAAAAAAAAAGAAGCTTTCTTATTTCTTCTATGAGTGAGAGAGAGGGAGTCAGAGAGACGCCCAACAGGGTCTTAACTCTGATTCGACCTCAGCCTTCAGCCATCCTCAGATCATGGTGCAGTTATGTCCAGCATCTCAGGGAAGTCTCTGGATGTGAACCCAGAACCTTCTTTTGTAGAATTGCCCAGCAGAGAATCACAATTTTTTTTTAAAAAAACTGTTGCACCACTGTCTGGCACCAACTTGTACTTTAATTTAATTTTTCCGTGAAATCTTTGAAAGGCAAAAGAACTAGCTAGAGTAGCTGAAAGGACTTTGTAAAAGAAAGCAAGTGGGAGGAATCGCTCTGACAAGGAGACTTAGCAGCAATTGATCTGTATTGCAGAGCGGTCAGATCCTGAGATTTGAGATGGTTACTGTGTATGTAGCAGAATGAGAAACACAGAACCTGGTGCTTGCTCTGTCCTGAAAACAGGAGCTCGTGACCACATCAGCTGATCTACATGTTCTCAAAACAGGTCTCACTGTCCTGCTGCTATCTCAGCAGGTGCAAACACTTTAGCAAATGCTTACTCGCCCCCTTCGATGTTTTCTTTTTCTATAAATACAGGGAGCATCAGCCAGACTGTGACACACTCTTCAGAGACTCTGAGCTCCCTGGCCTCCCCATTAAGGATCATGCCTTCCCCCCCCCCACCCTTGGGAGAGGTTTTTGCTATAGGGCGCGTGCGCTCGCCAGAAAGACAGAGAGAGAGACAGAGAGATAGAAAGCGAGAAATCACCTCCCAGGGGAGATGGTCACGCTGCAATCCCTTCTCACCCATTCTCCTCTCAGGATCTTGGGCACGCACACGAGTCTGGCATGTTTAAGCTACCGGGTCTGGGACTCGAACTGTGGTCGGCTACATGGGAGTCCAGCAACATAGCCATTACACTAAATGCTGGTCCCGAAGATCATAGCTTTTCTTGTGTGTTTTATCTCACTCGGGTTTCTGTAGGTCCTATATTTTGGCAGCGCTGGGCAGGACAGAACTGTGCAATTTGGGATGAGGGGTACACATTTAGATCAATGGAGCAGACTCAAGAACCCAGGAAGAGCCCCGCCCATATAGCTAATTGCTTTTTTACAAAGGTAGGAAAGGAGTTCAATGGAGGAAGGGTCCTCTTTCAACAAGTGGTGCTAGAGGAATCCTACCTCCATAGATAAAAAAAAGAAAATAGATCCCTAACCTAAATTTTACACATTCACACATTATACAAAATTTAACTCAAAATGGCCATAGATCTTTCTGCCACCCCTTTGAGAATGATGGAAGCATTTGTAGAAGTCTTGTCTTAAGCAACTAAAGGCAGAGCATCCTTCTCTCAGATCTTTGCTGACTTCTTTCAATGAGCTGTTCATAAGTCTTAGGGAACATGACACGATTGCTAATGCACTAACATCAGGGGAGAGAGGTGCTATGACCCTGAACAATATGTGGTTGGCTACACCAAGAGCATTAAAGAACTTGGACGCCTGCCTTATGAGTAGAGGAAAGATTTTGTCGTCACACTACGCGCTAGTGGATGCCTCCCTGTCTGAGAGGCGAGGCTATTCCTCAGCAAGGCATGGGGAAAGCCACACGCGTGCAAGCATGGAGGAAGGCTGGCTGGAACATTTCAGACCATGTCAAAGGAGCTCGCCTTGTAAAATTTTAGTCTTTCATGATTTGGATGTTATTTCGAGATACAGAAATTTAGTTGAAACAACCCAGTCCTCCAAGTCTGAATTTCAACTAGTTACAATTTAAAAGACAACAAATTACCTGAAATCAGTAACAGAAATAGGTCATTGTCAGAAAAAAAAATTTCTATTGAGCACTCCATTGAAAAACATTACTGAGGGCCAGCCCCACAGTGCAGTGGTCCAGGAAGCCATACCCCATATGGCTAATTGTGGTAGAAATCTTGAACCTGGGGCTTGAAAAACACACCAGATACACACACCATGCACATGCATGCCCAAAATCCTGACAGGAAGAGGAATGGAGCAAACAGGATTATGGTGATACCATCCCCCACTGGAGGGAGCTTTTTCTCTCTCTCCCTGGCAAGCACACTTGCTTTGTGTCAATTAAAACAAATTACTAAGTAAATAATTACTGCTTTTTCACAGATAAAATTGAACTACTTGTTGCAGTCAGAGGGCTTAGAAAGTGGAGAAGCAGGACTTCAACTTGAATCTCCTCACACTCCTCACTGCTGATCGGTCTTGTAGAGAAGCAATGGAAGTTGACCCAGTCGACCCCTGCTGGAAGTGAACAGGAAGTGTGTTGGACACATTTAGAACCATAGGCTACAGAATTTTTTATTTCATACTAACATAAATAAATAAAATAGAAAAAGGAAAAAGAAATCAATGTAGAGTTGCTAGCACTTACAGTACCGATTAAAGATATTTTTAAGAACTATCATCTGGGCCAACAAGTGGCATAGTGATTAAGGCATTAGAGTCTCACATGGACAATTGTGGTTCAAGTCCCAGACCTGGCAGCTTGAAAAATCATGCCAGGTGTGTGCGCATGTATGCTCAAAATCCCAGGAAAAGAATGGAGGAGAAAAAATTATGGTGTGGTCATTCTCCTTGGAGAGTGATTTCTCGCTTTTTCTCTCACTGTCTCTAACAGCACACATGCCCAATGCCAAAAAAAACCTTAAAAAAACAAACAAACAAATCATCCATTTTCATCATCCTTTTATTTAAAAATAAAAGATCTTTTAACATCAAAATGTATAATAATATTGTTATAAGTTTAGAATAAACGAAAACCCTTTAAAAGAGAGACAATTAGTTTTTTAAAAACCTCACTCCAGAAATCTTCATTTTCTTTCTCTATTTTTCTGACTACAGATAGTGAAAATGTGGTCACAGATTAGCACTGATCTACACAGATAGGCATTTAGAATATACTCCTTCAAGGGCAATAGAGAAATCTACTAAAGAAAGATGTAAAATATCTGAATAAATAAGGACAGAAACAATTCAGCAGCCACTTCTGGTTAAGCGCTCTTTCAACTCTTTTTCTGGAGACTTAGAAGCTGACACCTCTCCAGCCTGCAGGACTTCCCTACCTTGAGGCACCCATCTCTGCCTTTCTGGAACAGTCTTGGAACCAGAAAAATAAGACATGGATAGCCTTATTCCTACTTATGACTTTAAACCGGAATCTCTAACTCTTCCAAACCCAATTCACATTACTCTCCATTTTCCAGTCTCTAATTTTTGCCCATCCTCTTATTTCATGTTGTGCTTTAAAACTGAACGGCAAGGTCTCCCCCCCATAAGGTGATGCCCCTCCAGTCTGTAGGAATAATTTACATCTTCTTCAGGCTCAAAAGTCATAGGTTGCTTTGGGGAACCACCTCTCCCAGCTGAGCCAGGGCCAGGTCCTCAGCTTGCTGCTTTCCTCCTGTTTCATAAGAATGAGCTAGATAATGATAACTCTTCTAAACCCTGAGCAAACTGCATCTGTGTGATTCATAACATACAATAAACTTATATGTAGAGGACGTAAGCTGTTTTCACCTGCCAAGTTTCCTTAGTCCTTATGATAACAACACTCTGGTTTTACTTTGAGGATAAGCCACACCCCTTAAATATAGGAACTCTCAATGCAAATGAAGCAGCTCAGAAACACCCCCACGCCACCCACTCCAACCTCCCACTCCACCGGGAATGCCAAGGGCGTGGCACAGAACCAGATTTTCTTCCAGGAATTTGGGATTTGAACATCTACATAACACAGGATGGAAAATTCACTGGAGCTGAATCATTCTAATCATAGCACCTTGAAGAGATTTTTAAATCCATGACATGCGTCCCAGAGCTGCCTTTCATTCCTTTTCTCGATGCATCTGTCTCTGTTCTCTGATGATTTATAACCTTCCAATTATTCCATTCCCTCTCATTTCTTTGCTTAAGTTAATCAGAATCTATTCTTGAGGCTTATAATTAAAAACACTGCCATGTTTTGCTTATTGCTGTTATTCATAATAAAAATTGCTATGGTGTATCGAGGGCTAGGTGTTTTGCCTGCTTCTTGACATTCACTATGCCCCCAGGAAACAACAGTTACTATTGTTGTCAGTTCACTCTTGAGCACACTGAGGTTGAGAGGTTTGTCTGAGATTACAGTGCTACCAGGTAGAGGAAGCAGGGTTGGAACCTCAGGTTTGCTTGACCTATCAAATAGGCTCTAATCATAATAAGCAAAGTGTACATTGTGTTGATTCTATGAGATGAGCACACATTTCCTGAACAAAATTGTATAAAGCCTACAATTAAAATTCTGTTCTTACATTTTTATAAAGAGTATTCTTCTTGTTTTTCCCTTTTTCTTTTCTTTTCTTTCTGTCTATTTTTTTGTCTGTTGCCAGAGGATGTGTGCACTCACAGGAAGAGTAGAGAGGAGAAAGCACCCCCTAGTGGGGTGTGGTCACACCACAATCCTTTTTCCATTTCTCCACCTGTCAGGATTTGAAGCACACACATACATGAGCACCCAGCATGTTTTTCAAGCCACAGGGTGGAGATTCAAACCATGACTGGCCACGTGGGAACTGACTTCCGATGCACTACACATAACCACTGTGCTACAGGGTCAGTCCTAGGGAGGAGTCTTAATATCCAAACTCTCAACGTTCTGTGACCCACATGCAGAAATTAAAGTATTCAGAATCACTTTCAAGAATTATCTTGTTAAAAACTTCTTTCCCTGGCCTATCATAGGAATACGTCCAGGCTCTAACACAGTGCTATGATGCTGATGCTGGCGTACCCGCCAGAGGAGGGTATGTGAGAGTAAAGGGACATGGTGGGCCCTGCCTAATCAGTTGACAAATGCTAATTGAACACCTATTGTGGGCCAAGTCCCATGCTTGGTCCTAGAAGTATAGAGCAGAAAAGATCCAGCATTGCAGTTTGCTAAAGAAAAAGACTACCCAAACATTCATAAACGAGGTAAGGCAGACTTTATCTAAGGTGAGCCAGGGCAGTAAGACCACTGCCATGGAGTCTTGCAGTAATGGAGAAAGAATGAATTAAATTCTGACTCCAACAAGGACAAACAGGGATGTGAGGGGGGTGACTGCTGTCCTCAGTTCTTGGTGTCTGCTGATGAAGAATTAGAGACAGATACCAGCAGATAAGCAGATAGTACAGAAGCTTTATTTGACTGAGCAAAGCAAAGTACACACTCAAAAAGAAAGAGCAGGCCAGCTGAAGTCAGACCAGCCAGTCCAGGGGTCATCTGGATGGATTTCTTTTATGATGGCTCTGTTTGTTGTTGTTGTTGTTGTTGTTGTGTGTGTGTGTGTGTGTGTGTGTGTGTGTGTGTAGCTCTCTTTATTGGGTGAAAGAAGAGAGAGATCAGAGGGAAAGAAAGATAGTGGACCCAGTGAGATGTCTTACTACTAAACATGGAGGGAGATAAAGAGTAACAGGGAAGCTGAAGAGCTCCTAAGAAGAGGGATGACTAAGGTTATGTTTGAAGATGTTTCCTTTGCTTCAGAGTAAGCCACTCTCTCTGCTTTGGTCAAACTATCCAAAGAAAATTGTGCTGCCCACATCAGACTTGTGTAAATATAGTTTGCATAAATAACAGAAAAGAGTTAAGTGTGGCAAGTACAGATTTTTGCACGGATTGTAAAATAATTTACTGCAGAATTAGTAAAGTGGTGGAATCATGGATCCAAGCTTGGGATAACCCTGGGAAGACTGAGGAGAGTTCTATGTTCCCACAGGCCCTGAGCAGGTGGGATTTATTTAGTCAGAGGCATTTGGGTCTAAATTTTCAAGGGGAAAGTGACCGCAGTTAACATGGCTGTTACAAAGCTAAGGCATAAAGGATATTCTTTGGGTTAAGAAAAAAGGTTAACTGGAGACCTTGGAGAGCACAGAGTCCCCAGAGCAATGGAAGGTCCTGTGATGGAGGGGGTGAGGAAACAGATGTTGAGAGCTTAGAGCACTCTGCTTGGAACTTTGCTGTGAGGAGAGAGCTTTAATAGCTAGAATAATTTTGTTTTAGTCTAATGATGGGCGGTTGAAATTTATTTTTAAATATTAAA
Organism: Tupaia belangeri chinensis; assembly: GCF_000334495.1. Lineage (NCBI taxonomy): Eukaryota > Metazoa > Chordata > Mammalia > Scandentia > Tupaiidae > Tupaia > Tupaia belangeri. The sequence goes on along the minus strand of NW_006159504.1, from coordinate 2,312,449 downwards.
TAAAATAGCAGAAACTCTATTGTTTTTATAAAGTAGTTTCATATCGAGAGTATACTTACAAGGTTTTCTAATGTCTAAGCAGAGGTGGCAGTGACAAATATTATTAGGTTGTCAAGAAAGTCATGATGTATTTTTCTTTGTTTTTCTATGCAAAAATGTGTCATGTCTTTCCCAATACCCTAGTAGAGCCGCAGAAATGATTTTCAAAATCTCAGTGTGCATGGCAGAAATGATGTTAATCAAGAAACCAAGAGCTGTCAGGACAGACGGAAATGTCATTAGCATGGCGTGCACTGGAAACTAACATGCTGACTTGGAGGTGGTTGTGAGCTACAAGTTAGCACTGAGACAACTGGAAGATCTAAGAGAGCAATCTTCCCTTTCTGCTCTATGCCCATCATGTCTTTATTAATACTTCTTAACTCGGCATACTGCATTTCCATGATTATTTTTATAGCTTCATTTAATTAAAGACTTCTATATTGCCTCGGCATGGCTTTCAGTTCTCCGGAGGACTGCATCAGATCAAGCAAGACAGTCATTCTAGTGGCTAGTGCAGAAGAAGTTACTTATAAAAAGTTCAAAGTAGCGGTGGCTACATAGTTTGGAGCAGAACTCTGTATTTAGCTCATTGCTAAATACAGGTTGAATGGATATATGAATGGAGAGATGGATAGTGGGTAATGGACAGAAAAAAGTCATAAACAGTAGAGAAAGAAACAATGACCTTCTGGTTTGCAGAAGCTCCTACATGACTGATAGCACAGCCTTCCCTATTCTTCAAAGGCAGAGTTAGAGGATATTTAATTCATCCACAGCACTAAGTTATGGATTAGACATGACACAACTCCTCACATATTAAAATGATAAAACAGCAGATCACAGATTTTTATTTTTAATATGGAAGAAATGGAGATCCACGTTTGAGTTGTGCTTCGATGGAACTGGTCATCAGAGTCCAGCGTGTTCACACACTAGTGCTTCTCTTTCTCTGCTCTTGTTCCCCAAATACGGGTGTTAAACAAACATACATGTCACAGCAATGTTATCCTCCACTTGTGGCTGCAGAGTCCCTAATGCACTGTTTCAGACAGGCTCCACCAAACGATTAGGGTGAGTACGGGTGTTAATACCTTTTTAGCATATGGAATTACATGATTTTTCAAGTCATTCCCACTACAACATTTATAATAATTCTAAATAATGAAAAGTTCAACCTCGCTCACCTCTAATCACCTACATAATCCCCTGATTACTCTACCAAACTAATTTCACATTCTGTTCTCTGATGTAGCTGTGTGGATTCTGAGCAGCAGTCATATCAATTTTAGATTACCACTTGCCTTCGTTATGAACTCCTATGCAATTTGACTAAATTAGATAGAGTATTGATAACTTCCTGTGTGCTGAATGGCAAAGAAACAAAAATAAATAGAAGGTGGACAGACCTACTGAACGTTAACTCGGTGGTGAGTACTTTCCTATGGTTTAAAAATTGTAGGAACTCAGAGAAAGAGCAGTTTCACTTGGGAAGCTGTTGCAGGAAACTGAGCAAGTGTGGGTCAATAGGGCCTTGAAAATAAATAGGACCAAGTGAAAGAAAAAAAGAGCTTATGGACAGGAGAAAGAGTAGGAACAATAATCCAAGGAAATGGATGTGTCTGGCAGGTTGGGGAATGGTAGCTAGAGTTGGAGCATGGGGCACATTGTTAGGCTGGGGACATTAATGGGGATGAGAATTTTGAAGGACTTAGAATAAGTTTAGTTATTATCTTATGTACAATGGGAATTCACCTGGAGTTTGTGAGCATTGACTTGACAAGTTAGCTACGGTGGTAGTAGTGAAGATGGATTGTACAGAGAAAAGAATAAAAGTCAAGAAACAAGACTATACCCAGTGTTCAAGTAAAAGATTAGAAGGGCATGAGTAAGAAGATTGGGAGCTGAACGAAGAGGTCAGCAGATTCTGGATGGAGAAGAAGCATAAACTGACTGCATGCTGAATTGAGGATAAGCAGTGAGACTCAAGAAAGATTCTGAAACTTACTCAGCACCATAAGAGAAACAAGAGGCTTACTTTGTTTAGTTATTTATCTCTTTTTAAAAATTATTATTTCTCCCTTTTCAGAATCAGATTACGCGAACTTGGTGTAATTTAACTTTACTGAAATTACTGATATCTGAACTCTTGCATCTTTTAATCATAATTTCGATCAGTCTTCCCCTTTTGACAAAGAGATGAGGAGGTAGAAAAATTAACAATTCTGAGTCCCAATATTGAAGGTATAAAGCACAGTTAGATTACAAAACTAATCTTTACCTTCGAATTTATATAATTTTATTACCTTGATATTAGGTCACTTAGACTTCCACAGAGAGGCTAATGAAAGTCTGAATTTTCTTTTTTAGCTTCTTGCTTTCTTTCTTATGAAACAGAGACAGAGCATGAGAGAGACAGAGAGATAATACTCTCAACAAGGTCTTGACACTGTGATCCAGCCCCAGCTTCAGCCAGCCCCATGTCATCGGCGTGGATGTATCTGGCATACACAGGGAGGGCTCTCTTCAATGTGAGTCAGCCTCTCCCACCATTATATCACTACACCATTTAGCCCCCAGTCTGAATTCTTATTATTGAACATTTGTAAGACTAAATCATATTAAGCCTATCATAATTACAAATTTACCACTGCAGTTGCATCTGCAAAATTCAGTATCCGTCAATTCCAAACTTTGGAGGTAAGACCCAGAGAGCCAGACTGTTCATGACTGAATGACTCTCCATTGCCAATAGGCAAATAGGTCAAGAATAGGACCTACTGAAGGATATAATCTAATAGGTTGTCAGGAAAGTCATTGCAGTTTTTCTATGTTTTTCTATGCTAAAATGCATCATGACTTTCCCAATGACTCAATATTTGAGGACTGGAAGAACACGGCCCACCCTTTTGGTTTTACAGTAGTCAGCTGGCACCTAGATCCCTTTATAACAGATCCCTCTACAATAAAAGCAGGTAATATCTTTCCAACCCAGATTCCAGAAGAAGCTACCAAGCTCTCCTAGAAATAGGCTGCAGGTGGGCCCTCTTGCAGGTTAAAAGCATGAATGGACATAGAACTAAGGCAGACAGATGTGAGCCATGGTTCCCTAGACATTTCCTAGGATGGAATAAACTTCATTTCTTGAGGAATATGAACAGCTGAAGATCTCAGCAGTTTCTACTATATCAGAGATTTGGACAGAGATTTAGAAACACTTCTCTGGCACAATTATTTGCATATTACTGACCAAATCACGTAACTTTTTGGAGTATAATTTCCTTTTGAAAAAATGATGACTTGGACCACATTGTAGCTCAGTTCCTTTCTGAATCTAACTTTTAGAATTCTTACATGTTTCATGTTCATCATGTTCCCTCCTGTGGCCTGTCTAAGACCTTTGGCTGGGCTTCTCCTACTACCCTTTCTCTTCTTAGTAAAACGAATCAATGTGGTCTTCCAATGACACATTTTATAAGGGATGACTCCTGGAAGGTCAATCCTGGGAATAGGAAAGTCAAAATTAGAGCAAGGCAGAAGGCAGACTTTCTCCTCCACCATGACAGAATAACTGGCACTGGGCTTACCACTTTCTATAACCACTCTGAAAATTTGAGAAAACACATGAAACACAATTTTAGACACTGAACAACATACAGCACAAGATATGATCCCTGATGGAATCAAATGAAGTCAGTTACAGATTACTTTGGCTTTTTGCCTGGGACATTTTCTACAAAGTAGTGGAAGGAGAGCGAATTCAAGAAGAGCCTGGCAAACTCGGTATATCAAGACAGAGTTTCAGATTTTTTTTTTTTGAGTTTTTTTTTTTTTTGCTGTAAGGTGTGTGCCCTCTCCCCAGAAAGGCAGAGAGAGACAGACAGAAAGTGAGAAATCCCCCCCCCTCCCAGGGGGATGGCCACACTGCAATCCCGTCTCCATTCTCCTCTCGGGATCTTGGGCACATACGCACATGCACCTGGCATGAATTTAAGCCACCGGGTCCGAGATCAAACCGCAGTCGACTACATGGGAGTCCAGCGACTTAGCCCTTATGCCAACTGCTTGTTGGTCCCGAGTTTCAGAATTTTGAGAAGATGGAATCTGCAAGACTGAGAGAATACACAGAAAATAAAATCTACACACGGTGCAGCAGTGGCACAATGTTCATGATGCTGCAACCACTTAAGAAGGCCCCAGGTTCAAGTTCCAAGGTCTCTCTGAGCATGCCAGGTACACGTATGCATGTCCATCATCTTGATGGAGGTTGGGGGTGGACCGTGGTATGGAGATCCTGTGTGTGGGAGTCTCTCCTTCTCTTTCTCCATGTGTCTCTTTATCACAGGAGAAATAAATCAACTTAAATAAGTGCATGGAATCTCTTGATTCAATTGTTAACACTGAGCTATGTATTCATAAACAAACTCCATGAGGTTAGACAAGAAACACAGCTCACCAAGGGCTGAAAGATCTTCAAACTATAGCCAGCCAGAATGAAGACTTAGTTGCCACATGACTGGGCCCTATTAGGGAGTGTTCTCTTTTTCTCATGTGTGTACATGTGCCTTAATGGCATTAAAAAAATAAAAAAAGTACTAATTTAATCCAAAAGGAAGGGGGAGTGAAATAAATAAAACAGATAAGATCAATAGGGAACAAATGTCAAGATGGCAGTACTGGGACCAGCAGATGGCATAATGGTTACATCGTTGGACTTCCACGTAGTCCACTGCAGTTCAAGTCCTGGACTGCGTGGCTTAAACTCACACCGGGCACATGTTGGTACATACCCAAGATCTCAAGAGGAGAATGGAGGAGAAGGGATTGCGGGTAGCCATTCCTCTGGGGGCTGATTTCTTTTTTTCTTTTCTTTTTTTTTTTTTTTTTTTGAGAGGTTTTTGCTACAGGGCACGTGCTCTAGCCAGACAGAAAGAGAGAGACTGAGAGATAGAAAGTGAGAAATCACCCTCCAGGGGGCATGGCCACACCGCAATCCCTTCTCCTCCATTCTCTTCTCGGGATCTTGGGCACGCACGCACACGTGCCCGGCATGAGTTTTAAGTCACCAGGTCCAGGACACGAACCACGGTCAACTACGTGGGAGTACAGCGACATAGCCATTACGGTAACTACTGGTCCCAAGGGGCTGATTTCTCGCTTTCAGGCTCTCTGTCTCTGTCTTTCAAGCAAGCATACATGCCCTATAGCAAAAAAACCTCTCTCAAAAACAAAACAAAACAAAACAAAACAAAGAATGGTAGTCTTGAAATCAATCATATTGATCATGCTATTCAATGAAAGTGGTCTAACCACACTAATTAGCAGAGAGTTACAGATTGAACAAAAAAGCAGAACCTAACTATATGCTCCCTATAAAATATGCACTTTAAATAAACAGTTCAGTTAAAACAAACCGTGTAAATATTCATCATTATAAAGTATCGGCAGATTATACTAATATACAAAGTGGAATTCAGGAAAAGCAGTATTTTCTTGAATAAAGAGAGACACTTCATAAGTCTCAAAGAGCCAATTCCTTAGGAACACGTAACAATTCTGAATGTGTGTGTCCCTAATTAAAGAACCATCAATATGTAGGGAACAAAATATTGAACTAAAGGAATTAAATCCAAAAGAGTAGGAGATATCAATCTCTTTTCTTTTTGCTGTTAAATGTGATAAAAACATTGCAGATACATAGAATATTGAAAAGTGCTATTATCCAGTTGACATTGACAGGATGTTCCACTCAATAAGGCAGAGGACACTACTTTTCAGAGCTCTCAGACCATTAACCAAGTAGGGCATTTGCTGAACCATGAAACAAAGAAAAAGATCAACATATTTCAAAAGGTTGAAATCACGTAGAATATGTGCTCAGACCACAGCAGAATTAAAATAAGAATAAATTATTTAAAACTTGGAAAATGTCCAAATAATGGAAGATTAAGCAATACTTTTCTCAATAACTCATGGGTCAAAAAGTAAACAGAAGAAAACTTACCAAATTCTTCAAACTGAATGGTAATGAAAAAAAAGAAAAAGACCTACGAGTCAGAATTTATGTGATCAAATAGATGCAGAAAATCAATAGAGTCATGCATGCATCAGTTCATGATGGGGAAGGTTCTGAGAACCACGTCATTAGGTGATTTTGTCACCGTGTGAACATCACTTGGTGCACTTACACAAACCCAGCCTCCTGCCCACCCAGGCAATGTGGTACAGCCTACTGCTCCTAGCCACAAACCTACATGCTACTATGCTACCTACCGTAGGGAACTGTAACGCAACAGTAAGTATTTGTGTATCTAAATATATCTGAATGTAGAAGAGGTACAGTGAAAATGCTGCATGAAGGATTTAAAAAGGGTACACCAGCATGCACTTTTTATGACTGGAACTTGTGGGACTGCAAGTTGCTCTGAGTGAGGCAGTAAGCAATAGTGAGTGAATGTGAAGGCCCAGGACTTTACTGTACACCTCTATAGACCTTATATACACTGTACTTTTAGGCTACTCTAAATTTATGAAAAAATCTTCTTTCCTCAATAACAAATTAACCTTGGTTTACTGTAACATTTTACTTTATACTCTTTTTAATACTTTAACTTTTTTGACTGTCTCCTTATTAACACTTTTTAAAAACACAAACACATTGTACAGTCATACAAAAGAATTTTCTTCCTTTATAGCCTTAATCTATAAGCTTTTTCTATTTTTAAAATATTTTCTCTTGGACTTTTGTTAAAAAGTAAGATCAAAACACCACGTTAGCCATGGCCTGCTTAAAGTCAAGGTCATCAGTATCTATCACTGTCTCCATCTCCACCTCCATGTCTTGTCCCAGTAAAAGGGCCATGATAAACAAAACAGCAAAAAATTAAGTCTAGTACAAGAAAAAAATAATGCAATGAATACATGAGGTAAACATGGGATGCATGCATAACATAGAATACTGTTTTATAGGGTGAGCAGGTGGTGTGATGGTTAAGGTTGCTGGATTTCACATGACTGACTATGTGGGTAGTTCAAACCCTGGACCTGGTCACTTGAAAAACATGCTAGGCACATGTGTATGCATACCCAAAAATCCTTAGAAGAAAATGAAGTGATTGCAGAGTGACCATACCCTCTGAAGGGGGGAGTGTTTTCTCCCTTTCCCTCTCACTCCCTTTTTCTCTTTCTATCCATGATGAGTTGTACATGCCCTACGGCAAATTAAAAAAAAAAGAATACTGTTTTATAGTAAATATTTTTTTATAAAGTAGAGGAGTCAACTAGTAACATAGTTTTTTTTCTCATTATCAAGGATTATATAGTGTACACAATTGCATATGCTGAGCTTTCTATGACTGGAGTTGCAGAAATCATTTTGTAGTAGCATCACCACAAACACACAACCAATCCATTGCACTATGTCATAATGGCTATGCTAACAGTAGGCAATGGGAGTTTTCAGCTCCATTATAATCTTACAAGGCTACCATAGCATATGTGGTCCATTCTGGACCAAAACAGTGGGTACAGGGGACCAGCAGTTAGCGTAATGGCTATGTTGCTGGACTCCCACATAGTCAACCGTGGTTCGCATCCCGGACCCAGTGGCTTAGAACTCACACCAGGCGCGTGTGCATGCGTGTACAAGATCCCAAGAGGAGAATGGAGGAGAAGGGATTATGGCGTGGCCATCCCCCCTGGGGGGTGATTTTTCACTTTCTGTCTCTCTGTCTCTGTCTGTCTGGCGAGCACACATGCCCTATATCAAAAACCTCTCAAAAAAAAAAACCACTATGGGTACAGGATGGTAGTTTTAAGTAGTTATATTAGAAAAGACAATCAATGCCCTAAAATACTTTAAAAAGGAAAATAAATTTAAAACTAAAGAAAGAAAAGACAGGAACTAAAGATAATGATTGAAATCAATATAATAGATAATGGAAACACAATAAAAAACAGTAAGATAAAAAAGCTGGTTCTTTGAAAAGATCAATAAAATTGATATATTTCTAGTAAGACTAAGAAAACAGAGAAGAGACATAAATGAACAATATCAGAAATGTTAAAGGAGACATTACTACATCCCAAGAGGAGAATGGAGGAGAAGGGATTATGGCGTGGCCATCCCCCCTGGGGGGTGATTTTTCACTTTCTGTCTCTCTGTCTCTGTCTGTCTGGCGAGCACACATGCCCTATATCAAAAACCTCTCAAAAAAAAAAACCACTATGGGTACAGGATGGTAGTTTTAAGTAGTTATATTAGAAAAGACAATCAATGCCCTAAAATACTTTAAAAAGGAAAATAAATTTAAAACTAAAGAAAGAAAAGACAGGAACTAAAGATAATGATTGAAATCAATATAATAGATAATGGAAACACAATAAAAAACAGTAAGATAAAAAAGCTGGTTCTTTGAAAAGATCAATAAAATTGATATATTTCTAGTAAGACTAAGAAAACAGAGAAGAGACATAAATGAACAATATCAGAAATGTTAAAGGAGACATTACTACAGAGCTTGTAAAATTTTGAAAGGATTGTATGGATAGTTCAATTTTATGTCTATATTTTCAATGGCTTTAGTGAAATGAAGAAATTCTCTAAAGATATGTATTATCAAAATTCAGATAGGAAGAAATATAATATCTAAATAACCTTTTACCTATTATAAAGAATAATCTCCAGGCCCAGAGGACTTTGGAGAATTCTAATCCTACACAACACTGCTTCACTTAAGAACCCAGCCTTACTCATTTAATAAGGCCAGATTTATTGTGACAGCAAAACTAGTCAAGGATACTAAAGTCTAAAGACACAAAAATCTTTAACAAGAGGTGAACATATTTAACAAAAGTGAATCCATTAATATATAAAAAAGCCAAGAAATCATTTATTTATCTCAGGAATATAACATTGTTTAATATTTGGAAATCAATCAAAGTAATTTACCATATTAACAGATTAAAAGGGAAAATACATGAACATCTCAATGGAGGCAAATTAAAATCACAGTGAGATGTAAGTAGACACTCATTAGAATTGCTATAGTTTCAAAGATAATATTGAGCCAGCTATGGTGGCAAAGCAGTAGCACAATACTCTGCATGCCAAGATCACAGGAATAGGTTCTGTGTTCATGCCCCAAGGTCTAACTGTACACATGAGGTATGTTCACACATGCATGCTCATGCTCCTGGCTGGCAAGAAGCTTGAGGTTGGACAGTGAAGACCTGTTGATGATGCCTGTCTCTTTCTCTCCTCTCTCTTTCATGAAAGAAATCAATATAAATAAACCTTAAAAAGAGATAATAGCAAGTGCTGACAAGAATGTGGGGAAACCAGAATTTTCATGTTATCAGAGGAAATGTTTATTATGAGCAGACTGAAATTGATCATGTCTCTTAAGATTAAATATATGAGACAACTGAATGAGTTATCTCTTAGATATTTATACTTCTGCAAAAGTAATGAAATATGCCTTCGCAAAATTTGTACTCAAATAGTCATAGAACCTCAAATGATTCATGATAGCCCCAAACTGAAAACAACTTGAATTTGCCAACTATAAATTTATAAAAATTTTTAAAAAACAGTGGGTAGCCACACAATGAGAAAAAATATGAGAAACTATTGACAGAGATACATGAAATTATATAGATAATTTTTTTTGCTTCTATTATTATAATTATTATTGTCATTTTATACATTCATATATATTATATATCATTTAGCTTATAGAGAGAATTTAGCTAACATGAAATATACCTCACACCAGTCTAGTTGAGAATATTATACACGTTATCATCTACAGGTAATAAACTGTTTCTGTGTCCCACAAATGTCCTACTTCTCTGTTTTTCTCCCTAATTTCCTTCCCTACATTTTTTCTCTTCCCCCCCCCCCCCCTCCTTCCACACTGTGTCCAGTGTCCATAACTATTTTCAATGCTTTTATGCCCTTCAATCTTTCAGTCTCTACCATAGAGTGCAGACATTCAGTATATATTAGGTGGAGACATGCAATGTCTCTCTTTCATAGCCTGACTTACTTCATTCAGCAATAGATCTTCCATATTTGTCCACTTTCTATCAAATGCCAGAGTCTTGTTGTTTCTTATGGCTTAATAGTATTCCATGGAGTATATGTGCCACACTTTCTCAATCCATTGATCTGTTTGTAAACATTTGGGTTTGTTCCATGTCTTAGCAATGGTGAATAATGCTGCATTAAACAGATGTGCAAGTGCTTTTCCAACTGAGCATTCTCCTGTCCTGGGGTAGATACCCAGAAGTAGGATTGCTGGATAAAATGGTAGTCTATTTATAGGCCTTTGAGAAACCTCCATATTGTTTTCCACAGTGACTGGACCAATTTACCTTCTTACCAACAGTGTAAGAGAGTTCCCCTTTCATCACAACCCCACCAACACTTACCATTTATTGTATTTTTAATCTTCAAAATTCTGAAAGGGGATAGGCAGAATCTCATTGTGATTTTAATCTGCATCTCCCTTATGATGAGGAATGTCGAGCATGTTTTCATATGATTTTTGGATGTGCATATATATGTCTTTCTTAGAGAGTTTTTTGTCAGCTCTTTTTCTCATCTTTAATTGGGTTAATCATTTTTGGGGGATAAGTTGCTTGAGTTCCCTGTGCATTCTGGTTGTCAGTTCCTTATCTGAGGCATAGATTACAAAAATATTCTCTCATTCAGAAGGTTGTCAACTCACACTAATTTCTGTATCTTTAGCTGTGCAGAAACTTCTTAATCTGATGTAATCCCACTTGCCTATTTTGGAGATTATTGACTGTGCTTTGGGGGTCTTATTTAAAAAGTCTTTGCCCGTCTCAGTGTCTCCCACAGTATCCCCAGTGTTTTCCAGCAGTAGTTTCACAGTTTGTGATCTTAGATTTAGATCTTTGCTCCATTTTGAGTTGATCTTTGTTAATGGGGAAAGATGAGGGTCCAGTTTCATCTTTCTGCAGATGGATATCCAGTTTTCCAGTACCATTTGCTAAAGAGGTTTTCCTTTTCCCACTGGATTGACTAGTATCCTTTGTCAAAAATCAGTTGGCCGTATGTTATGGGGTTTATTCTGGAGTCTCTATTCTCTTTCATTGGTCCACCTGTCTGGGTTTTTTTTTTTTTTAGAGGTTTTTGCTATAGGGCACGTGCACTGGCCAGACAGAGAGAGACAGAGAGACAGAAAGCAAGAAATCACACCCCCCCACCCCCCGGAAGATGGCCATGCTGCAATTCCTTCTCCTCCATTCTTCTCTCGGGATCTTGGGCACGCACACACACGCGCCTGGCGTGAGTTTTAAGCCACCGGGTCCGGGACACGAACTGCAGTCATGGGAGTCCAGCGACATAGCCATTATACTAACTGCTGGTCCCCACTTGTCTGTTTTTGTACCAATACCATGCTATTTTGATTATCACAGCTTTATAATATATTTTGGGGCCAGGGAGTGCTATGTCGCCCACTCCACCCTCCTTGTGCAGGATTGCTTTGGCAATATGGGGTCTTTTATGATCCCAGACAAATTCTATGATTGTCTTTTCTAGATCTGTGAAGAATGTCTCTGGTAATTTGATTGGAATTGCATTAAATATGTAGATTAATTTGAGTAGAATTGTCATTTTGATTATATTAATTCTTCCAGTCTAGAAACATAGGATGTCCTTCCACATTCTTGTGTGTGTTATTTTCAATGTCTTTTTCAAGATTTTCAGTTTTTCTTGTGAAGGTCTTTAACTCCCTTGCTTAGGTTTATCCCTAGGTATCTTTGTGGCTATGGTAAAAGGGATTTTTTTTCTTCAGTTCCACCTCATTTAGCTTGTTGTTTGTATATAAAAATGCTATTTGACTTTTGAATGTTTATTTTGTATCCTGCTACTTTATTACTTTGAGAAGTTTTTTCATGGACACCTTTTTGTCTTCTATATATACTATCATGTAATCTGTAAATAAAGATATTTTCAATTCTTCTTTGGCTACTTGAATGCCTTTTATCTTATTCTCTTTTCTGATTGTATTGGCTAAGACTTTCAGCAGTGTATTGAAAAGGAGTGGAGAAAGTGGGCAGCCTTGTCTAGTAGAAGTTTTAAGTGGAAAAGCTTTCAGCTTTTACCTGCTCAGTATAATGTTAGCTATGGGTTTTTCATATGTGACTTTTATTGTGTTGAGATGTGACACTTCTATGCTGATTTTGGCTGAGAATCTTAATCATGAAGGGATGTTGTATATTATCAAATGCTTTTTCTGCATCAATTGAAATCATCAGATGGTTTTTATCATTCTTTCTGATAATACAGTGTATTATGTTTATGATTTTGTGTATGTTGAACCACCCTTGTAAGGTGGGAATAAAGCCTACCTGGTCATGATAAATCATCTTTTTTTATGTTGTTGTCGGACACGATTTGCAAGTATGTCGCTGAGAATTTTTGCATCTATATTCATTGGAGATATTGGTCTGTAGTTTTCCTTTTTTTGTCACGTCTTTATCTGTTTTGGAGATGAGGATGATGAAGGTTTCATAAAATGGTTTTGGGCAGACTCCTTCCTTTTGGATCTCTAGAAATTGTTTTAGTAGAATGGGGGTTAGCGCTTCTTTAAAAGTTTTGTGAAATTCAGAAGTGAAGCCATCAGGACCTACACTCTTCTTTTTTTATTGTTGTCGTGAGGTTATTTATTACTGATTCAATCTTATTGCTTGTTATGGATCTATTAAAGCTTTCTACATTCTCCTGATTCAATTTGGTTAGATTATATATGTCCAGGAATTTATCCATCTCATCCAGGTTCTCATTTGTTGACATATCATCCTTCATAGTATTCCCTAATGATGTTTTGTATTTCTATCATGTCTGTTGTAATATTGTCTGTTTCATTGTGAATTTCATTAATCTGGTTCCTTTCTCTCTTCTTCTTAATCAGTCTACCTAATGATGAATATAGATAAATTTCAAGAAATTAATTGAACAAAAACAGGGAAAAAAGTAGATATTGTAAGATTTCAATTACATAATGTTTTAAAACAAGCAAAATATATCTATAAATATCTAAAGTCAATCTGGGAATGCCAGGAGGCTCTAGTAGGCAAGAGAGATTGAACTCAAAGAGAATTTGGGATGATGATGTGTTATAAATCTTGATTCTAGATGTATTTAGAAGGGTTATATGATGTAGTTGTTAAGTTCATTGCACTGTACATTTAAAATTGGTGCAATAAGTCAATAAAATTGATATAAAAAATAAGACAAAAGAAAGGAAAGTTGGCAAATATAAATGAGAGAATCTTGTCCAGGAGTTTTCTGAGAAATGAAGTGGTTGATTCACTTTTTTTCTGTTGTTGTTCACTTCTGCCAACACAAGTATAAAAGCAGAAACTTCCAGGGACTGATCTGAGAGCTTAAGAAATATAAATATCGGGACCAGCAGTTAGTGTAATAACTATGTCGCTGGACTCCCCTACAGTTGACCACGGTAAGAATCCTGGACCTGGTGGCTTAAACTCATGCCAGACATGCGTGCATGCATGCTCAAGATCCTAAGAGGAGAGTGGAGGAGAAGGGATTGAGGTGTGGTCATCCCCTGGAGGGTGATTTTTCACTGTCTCTCTGTCTCTCAGGCAAGCACACATGCCCTATACCAAAAATCTCTCCAAAAATAAAAAGAAATGCAAATATCATACTCATTAGCATATATGTCCTATTCTATTTTTCTACTTCATTTGAGATATTGAAAACTGAATCTCACTTAAACTAGTGAAGTATGTTTTCCTAGACAGGAAATATTCACATGGCAAACCTGCATTGTAAAATATAGCTTTGCATTCTTAAAAGTAATAAATCCTCAAAATAGTTTTAAAAGCATATATTAAAAATAAGAAAAAAATCTTACCTTATTCATGATCATAAATCTCAGCAATCCTATTTCCAGAGGAGGGAAACATATAATATGTAAAATATAGAATATACAAAGGGTCTGCAGAGTTCATAGAAAATGCAGATGGTGAAAAACTAAGCATAAATTTTTAAATATTTTGCATCAAAATAAAAGCATATGTTTATTCTATTTTCCATGAAGTTTTTGAAGTTCCCTTGTATGAACAAATACTAACGGTGTTACTATGTGTCAGGCATCGGGCCAGAAATAGTGAGCAAAACTATTAATCTAGTAATACACAAATGCACACAGTATTTTTGTGGAATATTTTGCTACCTGCTGTGTATGTAATATATTAAAAATATAGGACCAGCAGATGGCATAATGGTTATGTTGCTCAACTCCGTCATAGTTGACCACAGTTCTAGTTTCAGACCTGACAGTTTAACACTCACACCAGGCTCATGTGCATGCATGCCCAAAATCTCAAGAGAAGAAGGAATTGTGGCATAACCATCCCCTCTGTGGGGGGGATTTTTCACTTTTTCTCTGTCTCTTTCTGTCTCTCCTGTGAGCAAACAGACCCAAGAGCAGAAATCTCTCTCTCTCAAAGAAAGTATATATATATATTTACATGTCATGTATTCTTTTGTTCAAAAGCTTTAATGTCTACATAGTATCTCATTTTATGGGTCTATCTTTTTTATTTTATTTTATTTTATTTTAGTTAAGCTCAATGATGCATTGGCCTCCAGGTGGTCTTGCCTTCACTCTCTTACCTGTAGTATCCACTTGACTTCCTGTTTCGCTCATGATAAATCCTAAAACTAACCTGTAAGATCTTCATGATCTCTCCTCTCCCTGACTCTTTGAATTTATCTCCTATATGTTTCCTTTTAAGCACTCCACTCGAGACACTGTGTCTCCTGACAATTTTGCAAATAAGACACACTTGTTTTATTCTCAACACTTTTTCAGTTGGTGTTTAATCTGCCAGGCATGTTCTTCGGTGGACCTTCCCACACCTTACTGCCCACTGAATTCACGCCTATATTCAGATGTTATGTCAGGAAGTCTTCAACGGCCATCCTGTCTGAAATAGATTCACGAGTCATTCCCACATCAGTTTCTATGCCGTTATTCTGCTGTATTTTTTTCATTTATCTCTACTTGGCATTGTATGAATGTTTATTTGTTGCACATGTGTTACATGTGCTTTTTTACTAGAATGCAAAATCTGAAAGGACAGTCACTTTTATGGCTATGCCTCATCATCTAAAATAATGTTTATACATACTGTAGTAACCAGTATCACAGATAATCCTTGACTTACCATGCTTCATGTAGGTCTTTCAACGTTACAATGGTGTAAAAATGATACACATTTAGTAAAAACTATTCTTTAAGTACACATACAACAATTCTGATTTTTACTTTCAGTTCAATATTCAGTAAGTTACATGAAATATATTCAACATTTGCTTTTAAACAGGCACAGCATTAAGTGGTTTTACCCAATTGTAGGCTAGGTTTTAAATAGGCTCTGCATTAAGTGGTTTTACCCAATTGTAGGCTAGTTTAAGTGTCTGAGCCCACTTAAGGTGTGATAGACTAAGCCATGACATTTGGAAGGGTAGATGTATTAAATGCATTTTGACTTACAATGTTTTCACCCTATGATGGGTTTATTGGGATGTAATGCCATTATAAATTGAAGAGCACCTATGTCTTTGTTGAATGCATGAGTGAGCAAAAATACTAGAATCTTTTTCTAACACCATAGGGAAGAAAAAGATGGCTTCTAAGGGTATAAAAGTCATGCATTGTATGATATATTTTATTTTAAATAATAATTACATGTGGTCTTACAACAGAGCCAGATCTGTGGTGATTTCAGAGAGACTGTTCTCAATTTAGATAGCTGGAAATACATAGATATAGATTCTGATTATAAACTTCTAGGGAAACAGAGATCATATCTATTTTACTTAATTAGCTAGGCCTCTGAAGAACTATGTTGTGGATCTTCACAATGGTTGTAAGGAGATGTCACTGTTACTTGGTTGACCAGAAAGCATTTCTTGAATACCTTATTAAATGGTTTTCCCTAAAAAGACATACTGAAAATAAGTCAATAAATAAACAAACCTGGGTGTAAGAGAAGCAAATTACTTTGTTTTAAAAACTCATGCCAAATTTGACCTTCAAATCAAAAAGATCAATCTAAGGAATATTTTACAGGCCTCACCCTGTTTCCCACAAGCAACTAGAAACTCTGCAGTGCACAAAAAATGGGGGAAAACGTCTGGCCACCCCTGAAATGCTTCCTGTCTAAGCTTGCAGTCTTTTAAAAGGCACCCCAGTCTTCAGAGTAGATGCAGGGAGACTTCACTGTGGTTTCCTCCCCTGCAATTCAGATGCTTCACCCTTGACGGTTCTGTGGATGTAGGACTTTGATCGTCTCTTGAGGTCACCTGACACTCATGCCCCTTGCCCCTAAATCTTTCATGTCATGGTTCAGGCCAATTTGATCTTCCTAGTTCCAAAGCTTCTAAGATTGCCTATGAGCAATTCAAAATTTTTAAGAGCAGAAGTTTTTACCAATTCTGGCGAAACGGGCTCAGAACCTACAGACATCATTCTTTCCCATGCTTTTACAGTAGGGAAAATAACTCATCAATCTACAGATTAAAATCATCACCCATTTTCTTGCCACTGGATTAAAAGTTGCATACTCTACCCCACAAGAAGTACATCTATTACCTTATAAAGTACATGAAGTTTGGGGCATGGAGATTCTATATGGCCAAGGCATTGTAGACAGCATGAAGAGATGACCTAGTGACAGAGAGAACAATGATGTGATTGTTACTATTGTTATCAAATAATAAACTGTGATTATTGTACATGGTTGCTTTACAAGTCTAATATATATTGGAATCTATCAACAACCACTAAATTATGAAGTTTCATTTTACTGTTTGTGCTTTTTGTGAAGGAATAAATGCATACTATAAAACTGTAAAACTTTCAAGGCCAGAAGATGTGTATCACTTACGTCGCTGGACTCCTGCATGGTCAACTATGGTTTGAGTCCCAGATCCGGTGGCTTGAAACTCACACAGGGCGTGTATGCGTGCATGCCTAAGATCCCAGAAGGAGAATGGAGAAAAAGGTTTTGTGGTGTGGCCATCTCGCCATGGGTAGTGATTTCTCACTTTCCCTCTCATTGTCTGTCTCTCTGTCTCTGAGAATCACATGCTTTAAGGCAAAAACCTCTATAAAGAATTGTGAAGCTTTCTCAAGAAGTTTTCTAGTTTTAGTTTTTGTGTTTAGTTTATGATCCACAGACAATTTATTTCTTGTACGGTATTCCTTATAACCAGTTGCTCAAGTGACATTTATTGAAAGATTCTTTTGCCCCCATTAAATTATTAGGAAACTTTGTAAAAACTTGATTAACTATGTAGTGTAGGTCAATTTAAAAATTCTCTATTCTGAAGAAGTCTTTTAGAGCATAGGTTAAAAACTGTGCAGAGGAAGCTGAATCACATATGGCTGATTGAGGTTCAAGTTCCCTGCCTAGTCACCCTGAGTGCCAAGATCAGATGGGCTGGAGGGCTGGAGGAAGTGTGATCAGATTCCATGGAGAGTGTTCGTCTCTCTCTCTCACATACACATACACACACATACACATACATGTGTACACACTCTCTATTATGAATAAAGAAGAAAAAATATCCACAAAAACGAAATACAAATCATCCATAAAAATTTAATCATTAAGCAAAATAAGTTCTTCAAACTCATCCTCCCTCAATACTATATACATTTGTCTGAAATTCCTAACGTATTTTAAAATATATTTTAATATCCAAATTAAACATAATTTTAGTTGTTTCATATTGTTATTTGATGTAGATATTATAATAACTAAATAACTACTATTTATACATTCCTCTATAATTTCAACACATTTTCACATTTCATGTTATTTCTTACTATCCTAATGTAAAACCTGTGAGACAAATAGGGTATCCTAGACCTAAAATATGGATTTCTATATTCCAAATAGTAGCAGACTAAACAAAGTTCATATATTTAAATAACTCTGAAGTCTTTCTGGCTCAATTAAGTTACTTCCCATTGCAGAAACTTAAAATAATAGAGAATACCCGTTACTCTAAAATAATACTTGGCTATCTGCTAGCCTATAAGACTGATTGCTTTTCAAATATAAATAGAGACACTGGGCATAGAAAGAGATGCGGCTTTACAGAGAGAACCGAAAAGAAGAAGTGTCAATTACAACTTCCTTGATTCATCTTTTTCAATATTTCTAAGTCAGAAACATAACTTAAAAAATCATGGTAGCTTTTCATTTTACTTAGTGTGCTCAGCCCTATGGTAAGTGGATATGGGTTTGGTCTTCACATCAATGCATGTGGTGAGGACACCTATTAACCATGTTGACAGATGCACAAACTTAATCTCAGTGAGATTAAGAACCCAACTCAAATTTATGTCACTAATTACTAACTGAGCCTACACAAGATTCAGCTTGAATTCTGACGTTAAGGCCCACACGCTCGTCCATAACCACATCATCACCTCATACAATAAAACAAAACCGTGTTTATACCTTCATTGTGTTGAGACAAAGGTGTTTAACTATTTTAGTTTTGCCAAATTCCTATTTATTTCAGTTATCATAGAGTCTGTCATACTACCCAAGTAACTTTCAATTAACATTTACAACTAAAAAAAAAAAAACCTTGGCAAAGAATGAAAGACGAGTAGCCAATTCCAATATATAAAGATCTGTGCATCACAGATTTAAAAACTTTGAAGTAATCTCTAGTTTCAGTAATTCCTAAGATTTGTACTATAAGTCCAAAACCTCATATCTTAAGCCTACAAAAATTTTAAATGAAATATAATAATGACTTTTTCTTTTTTAAAAAGAATTATTTATTTATTATTATTGTTCAGCTTGACCAGAGAGAAAGTGAGAGAGAGAGAAAGGGAGAGTGAGAAAGCAAGCCACCAGGTCCAGGACTCAAACTGCAACTGACCATGTGGGAGTCCAGCTTCTTAATTACCGTGTCACCTGCTGGTCCCAATAATGGCTTTTTTTTTTTAATGATAAAGAGCATGTGTGTGGTCACACAAGAGTGAGACTGAGAGAGGAAAAAAAAGAAAAGCACTTGGCAGGGTCTCATCACACAGTAATCTTCTTTCCCCTATTCCCTGGCTCCTCAGAATCTTGGGCACTCATGCACACACCTAGTGTGTTTTTCAAGCCAACCTGGGTATCTGAACCTGTGGTTAGCCATGTGGCTTCTGGTATTTCAGGGCAGTTGCCTTACCACTGTGCCACAGCAGCTGGGCCTACGATAAAGACTTGCAATCCATATCTGATATGGCAGGAGTCAGTGGAAATACCTAGGGGCCAGACATGATGGTCCAGGAACCAAATTACAACTATCTATTAAGATGTTAAATAAATACAGACTGTTGGCTCTCTCTTCTTAAGTCAAGCCTAAATAAAGAAATGAAAACAGAGAAGAGGATTTTAAGGAATTAAGAGAAAACATAGAAAGACTAAGTTCAACATGGACTTACGAGTGAATGGACAACTGCACCTGGTCAGAGGACTGTCAGAAGCCTCTGCCAGAGGAGTTTAAGGAAAAGCTTTAAACAATTGTCTCTCCCCATGTTGCCTTGGAGAAATCATTGTTTCTTCCACTTAGCACAGAAATTACTGACAAAAGCGTAGATTATTGGTGTTCCTGGAGTAATATCAGGGCGGCAAAGTCAGAGGTATGACACATTGCACATTTGTTCTTCAGCTGTCCTCTCCCTTCCAGGAAGGATGGATCAGATGATGTAATGGTTATGTCTCTGGACTCCCACATGGTTGACATTGATTCAAGTCCCAGACCCGGTGGCTTGAAACTCACACTGGGCGCATGTGCTTCAGTGCCCAAAATACCAAAAGGAGAATGGAAGAGAAGGGAATGGAAGAGAAGGGATTGTGGAATGGCCATCCCCCCTGGGGGTGATTTCTCACTTTCTGTCTCTCTCTCTCTCTGGCAAGCACACACACTATA
>NW_006159504.1:2288532-2292386 GCF_000334495.1 Tupaia belangeri chinensis | reverse complement strand
CCCCCCTGGGGGGTGATTTCTCGCTTTCTATTTCTCTGTCTCTCTCTGTCTGTCTGGTTAGCGCACGCACCCTATAGCGAAAACCTCTCCAAAAAATATAAAAAGGAAGAATAAAGAAAAGAAAAACCTAAGAGAGGGACCAACAACCAGCAGATGGTGTATAATGGTTATGCCGCTGAACTCCCACATCGTTGACCATGATTTGAGTCCTGAAACCAATGGCTTAAAACTCATGCTGAGCACATGTGCACGTGTGCCCAAAATCCCAAGAGGAGAATGGAGGAGAAGAGATTGTGGCGTGGCCATCCCCCCTGGGGGTGATTTCTCACTTTCTGTCTCTCTCTCTCTCTGTCTCTCTGGCAAGTGTGTGTGCCCTATAGCATAAATCTCTTTATTAAAAAAAATAAAAAGATAAATCTAGAAGAAACTGTCTTCTCTTGATCTTTCTTCCATTATGTTGTCAGTGGAATGACCAGAGTGACAGTGGTCAAGTTGACTCTCTGGTATGTGGGTTCTCTGTTGTGGGACTCAATTTCCCACTTGCCCTTAAATTCACTGGGAAACATCCATACTGGGGTCTGGCCTCCTTACCTTCCCCAAAACGCTACCCGAGTAGCTAATCCAATGATCATAATACGAGTTCATGAGGCAAAAAACAGATACAAAACACTATAAAGAAGGACAACAAACTGAATCGCATATCATACATGGTGTAGAATTTTGATAAATCATCATAATAAATTATCATATACATGAATCCATAAAGAAAGAAATTAGCAATCTGAAGTAAGAACATGAGTAGTAAGCATACAAGTGAGTTCTACATAGACAGGTGGAGGCTGACTAGACAAGAAAATGGCTAGGCATTGAGGGACCAGCAGAGGTTGTATTGGTTACATCACTGGACTCCCATGTAGTCAACTTCAGTTTGCGTCACAGACCTGGCTGCTTAAACTCATGCCGGGAACATGTGCATGCACGCCCAAAAATCCCAAAAAGAGAATGAAGGAGAAGGGATTGCAGCATGGCCACCCCCCAAGAGGTGATTTCATGCTTTCTGTCTCTCTGTCTTTCTGGTGAGTGCATGCACCCTACAGCAAAAACCTCTCTCAAAAGAAAAGAAAAAAAGAAAAAAGAAAAGGAAAGGAAAGAAAAGAAAAGGAAAAACAAAAGAAAATGGCTGGGTATTGGTACTGGCACACCCACAGAGGCCTGAGATACTCTTACTGAGGGCTGCATTTCACTGTCTGAGTAAAACAATTTGTCCACTAGACTCAAAATGTTCTGTGCCTTTGAATGAAAAAGAATTACTGTTGAAAATATCCAGAAATGGGTATCTATTTTCTCTGCACAAGGTGAGACACTCCAAAATGAGAAATCAACAGAAAATAGTCATTTATTGATGACATCCATAAAGAACCTGGTAGTATAAAATTTAAAAAGCTGTTTATGTATTCCAGAGACAAATTTCCACTGAAGATAAGCTTAAAATATTATAGAACACTTGGTGAAACAGTCACCATGAGCAAGAATCAGCAGATTTAGCACCCTAAGAATTTGTTATTATAGATACGAACTAAAAAGATGATTTAGGGGCTCAACGGTAGCACAGTGGCAATGCAACTGGACTCACATAGAAGATACGTGGGTTTTTTGTTGTTGTTCTTTGTGGGTTTTTTTGTTTGTTAGTTAGGGTTTTTTTGTTTTGTTTTGTTTTTGTTTTTGTTTTTTTTTTGAAGGTAAGTGGTTTTTGTTCTGTCCTAGGATCTCTCTTTACCTGTCAGGCACATGTGTGCTATGATCTGGGGCTAGCTAATGCTGGGAGTCGATTGCAGTGTGGAGACCCTGTTGGGGATGTTTGTCTCTGTCTGTCTCATTCTCTCTCTCATGAAATAAATAAATAAATAAACTTTAAAAGTATATATATATATTTAAAAACTTGAAAAGAATTTAGGGTAATAAAAGGAGTTGAGACTTAAGAAAAGAATAAAAGTCTAAATACAAAAGGGAAAAGATAATAGTAATAAAACATAGAGGGTCTTAAAAATGTTGATGTAAAATGTGTATTATGAAAAAATTATATATAGACTTAAATATTTTTTCAGCAAAATACTTTTTAAGTCTCATCATATACATAATAAAATTAAAAATTGAATGATTTATTGATAACAGACTAAGCTATACAATTATGAAATTATTTAAAATAGAGCCTAAGATTTATTGGGATGAAAATATGACAGAAAGGTGGACACAGACTGAAATAATAAGGTCTATCTAATACATATATAACTGGAGTCCTAAGAAGAGAAACTAGCAATAAATAACAAAAAAGATGCATTTGAAGAGTGAATGCCAAGTCAATCATTTTCAAAAACTACTTGAATATAATCCCTAGATTCAAGAAACATAGTAGTCTTAAATAAGATGAAAACATTTTCACACTTACAGTACAGTGAAACTACGATAAAACAAAGACAAAATATTCAAAAAAACCCAGAAAGAATAGATAGCTTATTTTAAGGAGCAACAATATTAATTATGGTCTTCTTTTCTACAGCTTTGGAAGAGTCTTTGAGCAACTGAGGATAAATATCTTCCATGTAGAATTCTAGAGCTGCATTAGTTTGCTAAAGCTGCTGTAACAAAATGCAACATCACAGACTGGGTGCTCAAACAACCTTCTGTCAGCATTTCTCTGTCTCTCTCCACCAAGTGCATGCCCTATAGTAAAAACTAAAACAAAAAAAAATGAGTTTATTTTCGTGCAAAAATGTTTGAAATCCATGTATGTGTATTTTATCATTTAAAAATAAATTGCTATAGGTCAAGTGAGCTCACCAGAGAGATAAGAGAGAGAGAAAGTAAGAAAGCAGCCTGCATAGGGGATGGCCATGCCACTATTCCTTCTCCTTTATTCTCCTCTCAAGATTTTGGGCATGCATGCACATATGCACCTGGTGTGTTTTTCAAGTCACCAGGTCTAGGACTTGAACTGTGCAGTTGGTCTTGTGGGATCCGGCCACCCTACCACCATGCCACAGACTGATCATACATATTTATATGTATTTTCCATAAACTTTTCTAAGAACTCTCATGTTTGTCAAATTGTCAGTTCCATTTCATAAAATAATGTTTTTTAGTATTACTGTAGTTGAGTTAATACAATTTATGTCATTTGGTTAAGACATTTTCTGAAAACTATACTGTTAGCTACCTAAGAGCAAGTGGTCATTTTTGCTTCAGAGTACATTTTGTTTTCCTGATTATAATGCAGGCTCATTCTAGAACAAGTGTTATTTTTTAGTAATAAAAACAAATCAAATGAATGTCAAGCCTATGTCAAAATACTGTAAAGAAAAAATATTTTGCAAATATTCCACTATCCATATTTCTCTCAACCATTCTTTTTTTAACCGTCTCTATTCCAGACTCTTGTTTGTCCTCTGTCCTCTAGAACTTGAAGGAAATACAGTTTAATTCTTGCTTGATTTGTTATTCATTTACGATCATATTACTGTATATGTTTGGGTCACCTCTCTGTTCAGAATATTCTAGAATTAACTTTTCCCTATATATTTTCTTTCATATACTTTTTTTTTTGCCAGTGGTCACATATGTTCACTAGAGAGAGACAGAGAAAGGAAGAGGGAGAGGGAGAAAGCGCCTTCCTCCCAATGAGGCAGGACTATGCCTCAATCCTTTATCCATTTCTCGTCCCATTGCAACTTAGGGTATGCACACACAATCAACCAGTGTGGTTTTCAAGTCACCTGGGCCAGGACTGAAACGGTGCAGTCAGCCATGTGAGATTCATCTCTCTTAATCACTAGGCCGTAGGAGTGGATCTTCCCTAC
>NW_006159504.1:2277796-2288501 GCF_000334495.1 Tupaia belangeri chinensis | reverse complement strand
ATTTTCTTCTAGGGTAAACCTGAGTGATATACAATAGGAAGTTATGCTGATGACTTGTGTTTTATAGTTAACACTTAGTCGGTGATTCCACTGTACAGAAGACTAAAGTTAGAGATTATTACTCTTTCAAATGCATGGGCAGCAGTAACTAACAAACTGAGTAGTAGCAAGTTTCCCAAGCAATGAATAATTCTTCCAAAAAAACAAGACCTCAAAATTTTGTACTTTTATTTCTCTAGTTCTACTCTATCCTAATGTATTTCTTCAGCATATATATGAGACATGGTGATAATGCATATATTTGAATAAAAGACAAAGGTGCTCCAGTACATAGAGATGAAGCTAAGTGGGGTGTGGCTTATCTATGGAAGAGCTTGGATTGACACAAGATTAGAAGAGATGCAGCCCAGCAGGTGGCATAGTGGTTAAGGTGCTGGACTCCCATATAGTTGACCGCAGTTTGAGTACTGGACCCAGCAGCGTGAAACTCACACAGGGCACATGTTCGTGTGTGCCCAAAATCCAGAGAGGAGAATGGAGGAGAAGGAATTGCAGCATGGCCATCTCCCTCTGGGGGTTATTTCTTGCTTTCTGTCTCTCTGGTGAGTGCACACACCCTACAGCACAAAATAAACTCAAAGCAGCAGAGAGGAAGGTACTTAGAACTATTCCTGGTTATTTGGTCAGTGGAGAGAAAGAGAGATAAAGATGATACACATAGAAAATTTAATATCTTCACCCAGTGGGTATGGCCTGTTTTCCCTGAGATGGCCCAAGTGATCAGTCAGAAACACCGACAGGCTGCCCTTCGAGCACAATAGAAAACTATGTACAGACGACTGCTCACAGGCTTGCACCAGTGTGACGACAGCAGGGCTGCACGATCTCATGTTTGAACTTGAATTAACATCTTTATTGATGATCTAAAGAAAGAGTAATTAGTTTGCCCAATTTACAGATGCTATTCAATCAGGAGGTATTTTTAAAAATGTGGAGGGTAATGAAGTGGTGTTAGTGAACCACTGAAGTCAAGGAATCTGGAAAGTTAGACATACATACCATCTAAATTTTTAAAATGAAGAATTTCAAAGCCTCTCAAATATATTTAATTAAAAGCAAAAAGCAGAATGAGAAGATTTTCTTTTGTGACTGTCATACCATATTTCTTCAAAACAGCTTCAAAGCTGCAATATGTAGAAAAAGATGGAAAAGACTGAAGAATTGTGAGTAAATGAGTTATGCATTGTGAATCTGGTTTTGCCTATAAACATTAATGGATTTGTCCATAGCGTTTTCACTAATTCTAAATAAACTATTCTAATAAAGCACCACACTTTCTTTGGCTAATAACAATGATTCACTGCGTCTTAATAGAATCTCACCTGTATTTTTCCTTTCTATGCTCAATCTCATTTGTTTTGAAGCCAGATCAGTTGACAGGACCACAAAAGAGATTCAAGTGATTCTCCTACAGATGGAAAGCTGCAGGGAGTTATTCAAGGTCTCTCCGCTGGTAGTGTCTGTGGATGAACACAGCTGATGTCACTCCAATACCCTGTTCAATAAACCACATTGCTTTTGCTTGGATTTTTTTTTCTTTTATAAAATATTCTAGTAATAGGGTCAGTTTGTGGCCCAGGGTTACTGGAGCTGGATCTCACATGGCTTACAGCCCAGTTTGAGTCCAGGACCCAGTGATTTCACATATACCTTGTTCTTGCATGCCCCAAATCCTGAGAAGGTAGGGAAATGGAGAAGAGATTGTGGCATGCCCATGCTCCATGGTGCTTGCTTTCTTCCCCTCCCTGCCTTCTTTCCACTCTTTGTCTCTCTCTGGCAAATGCATGCACTTACCGGCAAAATAAATAAATAAATAAATAAAGGAAAAAGAGAAAAAGGAGAAAGTATTCTACTGATTCATCAAGTTAAATAGAATGGTGTTCTAGATTTTATGGTGTCTACGCCAAACCTCTGGACTAGGGAATGATAATATAGCCATGATTATTCTCAACACTGGTTGAACATTAAAATCATTCAAGGAAAATTCTAAATATTTCAATGTATAAACTTCTAGTGAGCTGAAAGTAAATACCTTGCAGTAGAACATGGACATCAATACTTCTTCTTTTTATTAAGAATCATTTTATTTAACTTTATTTTTTTATTTTAATTTTACCAGAGAGGGACAGAGCGAGAGAGAGACAAGAGGGAAATGGGAAAGCAAGTCTCCAGATCCAGGACTCAAACCATTGTTGGCCATATGGGAATCCAGCGACCTTAACCACCACGCTACCCGCCAGAACATCGATACTTCTAGAAAGCTCCCAAGAAGATTCTGTTACACAGTGAAAGTTAAAAACCACTCATAGACATTGTCTATGTTTGGTTAAGAATGCACTTTGTACTTTAAGCCAGTCAGCTGATGCTACCAGCAGAGGGCCTGCTATCCCTTACACAAAGGCTTTAAGAAACTGAATGATTTAATCGCCACTTCGATTAAACTCTCCTGACACCATGGGTTAGAAACGGTGGCAAGTCCTGTGCTGCATTCTAATCAGGAAACGTGCATAAGCCACTCAACAGAGCATAATCCCCAACAGCTGGCTGGTACAATAATTTCACTGAGAAGCTGTAGAAGGCCCTTTTTATCTGGCAATTCAAATAAGTTTTAGTAAAAGGCCCTTGAAGTAAAATTGATGGCTAATTAAGTACTTGCAGCCAAAAGCAAAGCAGAGCTATTGGGCTTATTGTTTTTCCCTTAACAAATCCGTGCATATATTTGTCCTTTTCTAATTAATTTTTTTGTGTGGCTCATCTCTTGGTCAATTGTTAAAGCAAAAGAGCCCAAAGAATGATATATTTATGTATGTATCACTTCTGGCATGTATCGCATTTGTACCTGTGGGATTTTACTTTATGGAGGTGACTGAGCCATGACACAGGGAAGTCAATGCCATTAAAAAAAAAGGAATTACTGGGCCAGCAGGTGGCATGGCAGTTGAGGCACTGGACTATGATAGGCACTGGACATGACCTATCGAGGTTCGGGTCTTGGATCTGCTGGCTTGCTTTTTCACTTTCCTACTCTCTCTCTCTCTCTCTCGGTCTCTGTTGAGGGTGAATGCCCTATAGCAAATTAAAAAACAATAATAATAGATAAATATCGAAATAAAATTAAATAAATAATTATTTTTTTTAAAAAAGAAAGAACTATTTAGGTTTCCAGAGAGAAGGGGGCACTGCACACCAAGCATGGTTATGGAACAAGCCCTCTGTTTGTTCAGGAGGCAGAAGACAGCCTGTCCAGAGCCTTTATTGGGGTTTCTGCAGGAAAAGAAAGGCAGGATCAAGTGAAAGTTTAGAATTAGAAAGGATGACTAATTCTAAAGGATTTTAACTTACAGAGTGGTCTCTAGTTGTCTGGTACCTGGTTCTGGGATGACTTAGAGCAGGGAAAACACGCTTTTTTAAGCTTATTTACTTCTTCTAAAAGAGCAAGGGACTAAGACAGAGGGACAAAAAGAGTGCGAGTAAGAGTGAAAGATAGATAATGATAAACAGAGAATGAGGAACCCCCAGCATGATACCCAGGCCTGATCAGTACCCGGCCTCAGGCAGCGCAGATTGTGGGCACATGCATGCCTGGTGTGTACAGAGAGGCCTCAAGATGTGAACCTCGGATCTTTCCATGTAGCCTCAGCATTAGAAGCACAGGGTTACCACCATGGCTGAATGGCAATGGATATACTGACTTGGTGTTTGAGAGTTGGATAAGGAGGTGGTTGGAGATACGCACCTGGGATAGTTTGGTTGTGTGAAACCAAACTACTGAAGGGTGGGCTCCACAGCATGCTCCAGTTGCTAACAACTGCACTACAGAGGCTGAGAACAGATAGAAATTTTTGACAACCTCACCCTCCCAATCAGTTAGGGTTGTAGGTATACAACATGCACTTGGCATGTTCAGGTGGGCCGCAGAACTGTAACCAGCGCTCCCATGATGCTTCCATCCTTCCAAGTGGTGGCGCTGTGTGTCACCATGGCATGCATGACCACTCCAATTGTATTTAAATAATACTTT
The DNA here is from genome assembly GCF_000334495.1 of Tupaia belangeri chinensis. Lineage (NCBI taxonomy): Eukaryota > Metazoa > Chordata > Mammalia > Scandentia > Tupaiidae > Tupaia > Tupaia belangeri. The sequence continues at coordinate 2,284,420 of NW_006159504.1, read as the reverse complement.
TCTGTATAAAGTTGAAGAGGAAATTATTTTTTCTCTCTATATAATTCCCAAGTACACAGAATTCTAAAAGTTTTCATGGTTTAAATTACTCTCTAATATCAAATTCATAAATCATTCAGTTTTTTTGATATTTCATGTATGAATATTAATCTGGTTGTGTTTAACCCCATCTGCACCATTTATAGTCCCTAGATAAACAGACTTTTCTAGGGACCATGAGTAATAAATCGTTGTTATATTTATTGGTTCCTTGTTTGTTTGTAGGGCACAGGCTGGAATGTGAGTGGGGCAGATGAAATCTTTTTTTTTTTTTTTTTTTCAGAATTCAGTCTTAGGTTCCGGGCTTCATGAACAAGGAATTTCCAGCCCACACAGTGGTACTGATTGGATTGGCTTGGCTTTGCTATTGTCTACCAGCTTCTCCTCCAGTCAAGTGGAAGCTGTGACATGCTTCATTACTGTAGTGGGAAGTTGAACACAGGTGATTAACTATCTCTCTTATTTAGTAATGGGAACAGAAGGAATTTGAGGCTAGTATGCCTCGAGGCATTACTTTCATGGATGATTCACATCCTAAATGATTGCTTTTTAATGGCATAGTTTAAATAACACCAAAATGTTGGGGAAACATAACCATCCCAAATTGAGGTCATGGTTAGACCATCAATTCTTATTATAGGCCTCTTCAGAATAGAAGATTTATTGGTACTGTTGAGTGTGTGTGTGTGTGGGGGGTGGCATAAACTGTTCTGTGAGCATTTATTACTGACTACACCACAGCAGAAAACTTGCAGAGCACTGGTAATGTAGTCACGAAGAAATATAGACCTAGTCCTCTTTCTTTTTTTTCTTTCTTTCTTTCTCTTTCTTTTTAAGGTTTCTGCCATTGAGCACATGTGCTCACTAGAGAGAGGCAATGACAAGGAAAGTGAGAACTCACTCCCAGGGTGGATAGCCAAACCCAAATCCCTTCTCCTCCATTCTCCTTCTGGGATTTTGGGCACACACACATATATGCCTGGCATGATTTTCAAGCCACCAGGTCTGGGACTCAAACCATGGTTGATGATGAGGGAGTCCAGCGCCTTAACCATCAGGACACCCGGTGGTCCTCAACCCTTGGTTTCCAATAGACATAGTTTATGTAAAAACAAATGCCATGCAGTGTAGTATATACTAATCAGGAATAATGTGCAGTGGGCAACATAAACATCCGGAAGAGTATCTGAGACTGGGCTGGAGGCACACTGGCAACAGCTGCTCACACAATAACGGTTTACATGGAAGCTCGCTTTATACACCAGGCACACCACCCATGTACAGAGGCTGGCTGAAAGGATGGGGAAAGGGAGATCTCAGTGAGAGACCCTGTCTAGGGTGTTTTCTCCCTCTTAAGAAATAAACTTACAAAAATAAAAGAATGACTGAGGCAGGCAATTTTTTTATTTTATTTTTTTTTTTGGGGGGGGGAAGATGTTCAGTAAAGGGCACGTGCGCTCGCCAGAAAGAGAGAGACATTAGAGACAGAAAGTGAGAAATCCCCCCCCAGGGGGGATGGTCATGCTGCAATCCCTTCTCCTCCATTCTCCTCTCGGGATCTTGGGCCTGCACGCACACGTGCCCAGCGTGAGTTTTAAGCCACCGGGTCCTGGACGTGAACCATGGTCGACTACATGGGGATAGCCATTACGCTAACTGCTGGTTCCCAGGCAGGCAATTTTTGAGCTTACAGATATTAGTAATAAGTAAACAATTCATATATACAATTTAAAACTTAGACTTCAACAGGCAAGTAAGTACAAACATAACCAAACAGAACTGACAACACTCACTGTGCCTGGAAGGGTGCTGGAATATTTCTGCACATTACCTAACTCTCTGAAAATCAGATGGGCAAGAGGCCTAATTCCCCACATTTACATATGTGGAAACCGAGGCTTATTCAGGTAAAGTTTTCATCCAGGTCCATATATGTAAAGGAAGGATTGAAACTTGTGCAGTTCTGATTGGTCAAGTCAAACAGCAGTCTCATTGGTCCATTATTGAAACTGGCACTGTTCTGATTGGTGGTCCTGCAGTAGCCAGTGCACGCCCTCCTTGTCGTAGGGATCAACCCCAAATGGCTAAGCTTTCCTGGTGCATGAGATAAGCTCTCCAGGCAGCTGTGAGCAGTCGCACCAGGTCTCTGCTTATAGTTCTGGCTGTTAAAGATTTCCTCTCAAAACTAACAAATAAGCAAAACCTGGAAAATTCATTTACTCTTGTTCTTTCTTTTTTTAAACTAATGACAGTCTAAATAAAATCAAAGTAGCTTTATGTAAGATAATTATGTTCATGAATTTCAGAAACTGGAAGTTTTTCTACATTTCTAAAGCAATACTCTCAGTTTCTTTTCTAATGGGATCAAGTCCCATTGTGAGCACTGTAGATTGGATTAGACAGTAGAGCAAGACTCCAGAAAACTGCAGATACAATGCTTTTTCTAGAGCTAAAGAATAAAAAGACATGGCCGAAGTCATTATATCTTTTAATTAAACTTTTCTTAACAGAAAAATGATACAAACAAACCTAAGATAATTAAAGAAACCACAAAATTACTCTGTAAAAGATATAGAGGAGAGAGTGAATGAAGTTTACAGACTTGAAAATAATGTGTACATTTTCCAATTAAGATATGAAACTGCCATTTTCCAAAGCGTAGCTTTTCTGATTTCCTCCTCGTTACTCAATTTAAAAAATTTTATTAATTTTTAATTTGCTATAGGGCATGTGTGATCACTGGAGAGAGACAGAGAGAGAAAATGAGAAAGGAGCTACCAGGCCTGGGACTCGAACTGGGACTCACCCATGTGGGGGGTCTATCACCTTAACCACCACACCATCTGCTGGGCCCGGTCATTACTTAAATAATTTTAATGATACAGTACTTCTTGAAACCCTAAAGGTAAATATGGAGCAGCCCTATGTTCTTACATGATGTCAACTATGAATGACAGAGGTAGCCAGAGTGTCGACATTGTTGGGTATGAACTCACTCCTCAAAATATATTTTTTCTTCTTGTCCCTTAATTGATGAACTGAATATATTCCTATGCACAGTGCCTACTGCAAGCCAGAGGCTTCTAGTTAGGGGGTAATAGGCTTAATCCTAAAATATCAACCTCAAAGACATTTTTAAGATGAGATTTGTACTATATTCTTGCACTGAAAGTCTTCGTATGTCCAATCCATATTTTTATGTTACATTTGGAGGAATAAAAAGACATAAAGCACTGTAGAAATCAACATATCATGACATGTTTGAAAGTTCTCTTAATAAAATAACCCACCTGTTTTGGTTTCTGGAAAGCTTGCCTAAGAAAAGTTATTTGTGGGAACCAGCAGTTAGCGTAATGGCTATGTCGCTGGATTCCCACGTAGTCGACTGCAGTTCGCGTCCCGGACCCGGTGGCTTAGAACTCACGCCAGGCACGTGTGCATGCATGCCCAAGATCCTGAGAGGATAATGGAGGAGAAGGGATTGTGGCGTGACCATCCCCCCTGGGGGGTGATTTCTCGCTTTCTGTCTCTATGTCTCTCTCTGTCTGTCTGGCGAGTGCACGCACCCTGTAGCGAAAACGTCTCAAAAAAAAAAAAGAGAAAAGTTATTTGTAATGAATGTGCCAACAGGAAATACCACTGCTGACACATCGATTTGTCATGTTGTTGCCAGACATGGGGTCTTGGCCCTGAAAGAATAGAAATGAACTCAGGACTACAGGTGGCAGGTGTTATTGGGGCATGTGCTTGAACACAAGGGAACTGGCAGGCAAGAGAGCCCTAACCAGACCGATGTGAGAATCCACCTATTAGTCTTCAACCTTCATTTTAGAGATCTCTCCTTGACTTTCACTTTAGAGATTGTTGAAAGGCTAGAGGTCTGGGTTTTTGTTTTGTTTTGTTTTGTGTTAATCAGGGTAGGGGGTGGGAAGTTGCGAGGTCACAGTGTGTAAGGAAAGGTTTTCTCAGCACATGCACAGTGGCTATTCCTGACTCTTCATTCATGACTCTTCATACATGCCACAAACGCTGAATTTCACTACCATGTTAAATCTTGGCCTGGGGTATGATTTTTACTATGAAAATGAGGCATAGTTCATCTTTAGGTCAATTATGGTCCTCCATCTTGACTGCTATTGGTTCTGGCTGGTTCTCATTTGTGCTTGTAGTCAGGTTCATAGTTGCAATTTGACATCCTGCAGAAGGAAATCTGAAATGATCTTTTGCTTTTGACTCCAGGAGGCCCCTTGTTTACCAATGTCCTAATATGACATACTAGCACTGAAGTGTCCGGGGAGATAGGGGGACTTTAAGGCTGCCCTGCTTGACTGGGCAATGCCACGTCTTAAATTTTGAGAACGTCTTTCAGCTCAGATCTAAAGTTTTCCAAGGACTTTTGCTTGGCAGCTATGTTCTTATAACATACCATTAGTAAAACAGGCCAACTAACATAGAATATTATGTCCAAGACCTCTCAGTATTTGATTCTTGTTTTATCACCTACTAACTGGGCAAGCTATTTAAACTTTCTGAGGTTTAATGACCTCATTTGAACACTGGAAACAGTAAAAGTTGTCTTAGAGGATTTCATTAGGATTAAGCAATTACATACAAATATTAGTTTCCTTTTCCTGTATAAGACGATATATGCACATTTAACCATAACACTATACCAGCACTTACTACAACCTAACGTTAATTGTTTTAACAATACAGAGTTAAAAGTAATTGTAGTGCTTTCCTTCCTGGGTAGCTAAGTGGTCTGTGCTGCTACCATTCAAACAGTGGAAACTATCACAGAGTGTTGGGAGCCTCTGTTACCCCTGAAGGCACAGTACGGATCCACAGGCGGCCACTTTTGTGGTTTCCTGCTGTGAGTCACACACTGCCATAAACTTTGTGGCTTAAATCTGTACACTGTCTCTCAGGTCAGGAGTCCAGACCCAGAATACCAGGGTCCTCTGTTCAGGGTCTCAAGGCTGTAGGCTTGGTGTCAGCTGCCTTGCAGTTCCTACCTGAGCTCGGATGACTCCACCATGTTCACTCAGGCGTGGGCGGAATCCAGTGCCTTCTAGTTGTACAGTTGAGACTTTGAGACTTGCCACACTCTCCAAAGCATTTCACACCAGGTCTAGTTTGCTTTCTTCCCTGAGGCCACCTGGAGAGAACGTCTCTGATGTCTCCCCTTTTCCCAGCTTCTTTTGTTATATCAGGCTCACCGGGGATAATATCACCTTTGATGCTCTCAAAGCCAGCTGGCTAGTTAGTTCATCATGACACTGAAGTCCCACTGTAGCCAAAGGCTCTGCCCACACTCACGGCAAGGGAATTCTTAATGCTTGCACAACACATGTTCAAACCTGGAACTGCTGCCCACTGCAGGCCTGTGGCCCAAACCCAGTGAGGCGTCTTCGAGAAAGGGCACTTTTAAAACTCTGGCTCTGATATGCGAATCAGATCCACGTTTATTGCTGATGAGTTACATCCTTGCTGAAAAGGCAATTCTCAGCATTCAGTGATGGATGGCTGCAAATGCTGGGAACACCAGACCTGCCAAGTTGATATCCAGCCATCCAAAGCAGAAAGTTCATTCTGAACAAAGTTCACAGAGCTGAGCTAGAGGAAAGTCTGTACACCAGGTAGCCTCTGAGGCACTCACTATACGTTATTTCATGTTAAGCTTTCTAACACAATAAGACTTCCAAAAGTTCATGGGGAAATGGAATTAAGGTAAGCTTCTATTCTGGTGCAAAAAAAAAAAAAAGGAAATTTATGTACACCTTTGCATACTGTGTATTTTCTGTGAACTTTTTGGAGTCCCCTAGTAATTCTGAGAGTTTGATTTTCATTTAAGATAAGGGAATTGAATCTCAGGGAAGAAGTGGTTCATCCAAGGCCAAACAGCATCAGTCAATATGAGAGCTGGAATTTGAGCATGTATTTAAGAATGCCCAGAGTTTCCAAAATAGCAACTACTTTTTGTATTAAAATTGGGTCAGCCATGCATGGAATAATTTGTCTGTTTTATGCATGCTTTTTTACTATAGTCATTGGTTATTTTTTGAGATCCTCTTCAGCCTTCATGCGCATATTAGGTCCCCAAAGAATAAGAACATAGATTGAACTTCATCTTGAGTGGACATAGATATGATTATCTTGATTAAGAAAAAGTAGTCAGGAAAAATAATATTCTGGTAGCAATCACTTTTGGTGATGGAGGATGAGATATTGCTTTCTTCAGAATTAAGATTTAGAGTAAGACTTGAGTTAGCTGCACGTGTCATTGCTCAAACATTTACTTGATCTTTTTTACTTCTCAACAAAATTTGCCAAAGTAAATCCTGTAATTAGAATTTACACAGAATCATTATTTTTTATTTTATTAAAACTGGCTTATTTACACATCCTCAAGTTCTGTTTCACTTCCATATTATTATGCAGAAGTAGGAATATTTCTATTAGAAATAAAAATAATCTTGTGTAGAAAACAGCTTAGCTGGAGTTTTTCCATAGGCTTAGGTATCTTAACGCATAAACTGTTAATGATCCAAAAAAAGTTGTTTAGTGATTCAGGTTTTTTTTTTT
>NW_006159504.1:2272874-2277462 GCF_000334495.1 Tupaia belangeri chinensis | reverse complement strand
ATCTTCTTTATATTACATTGGATTACATATAACTTTACAGTGTATTACATTGTTTTTTCAAAAGGGAATGCCATGTATGTCAGTCAGTACAGAGACATTAATCTCCCCTCTTCAACATTCAATAGTGGCATAGTGGTTACATCGCTGGACTCCCCTGGTTTGAGTCCCAGACCAGGAAGCTTGAAACAACGTGCGTGCATGCCCAGAATCCCGAGGGGAGGACGGAGGAGAAAGGATCACGTGTAGCCATCTCCTCTGAGGGTTGATTTCTCACTGTTTTTCTCTCTGGTGAGCACAAGGGCCCTATATCAAAAACCTCTCTTAAAAAAAAAAAAGGCAATAGGATATTTTGGGGAAATTAAAAATTACAAAATCTAAGAGACCCTTGTTATATGCACTTTCAAACGAAGTAGAAAAAAATACACCCAGTGACTCAGGGAACTGTAGAGAATGCATTACTGCCTTTCCCCGGGCTTTTGGAGGGGTGAAGAGGTGCAGGTCCCCCTCTTTAGAATTTGAAACTGCTGGGAGATTGAGTACTGACATTTTGTTATTTGTGGATCCAGGAACACTCCAGCCAAGAAGCTAACAGAAACTGTATTGTGGGCTGGTGAAATGACCAGCTCTATAGTTGCTTTGGGGGGTTGTTACAGGCAGACTTCTATTCCTCTCCCAAATGGTGTATCTGAGCCCTAACCCCAGTACCTCAGAATGTTACACAGACATCAGGTAAAATGAGGTCATTTGGTAGACCTTAATCCAGGCTGACTGGTGTCCTTACAATGTAGGCACAGATGTAAGTGGAGGAAAGATCATATGAAAACACGGGAGAAGACGGCCATCTATAATGTAAGGAGAAGGCCTCAGATGAGAGCAGCCCTGCTGACATCGCACGCTCAGACTTCTGGCCTACGGCTTAGGAGGAACACGTTTCTTTTTTAAGACATCCAGGCTTTGGTGCTTTGTGATGGCAGAGGGTGATTTTAAACCATACCGGATTCTCACAGCCTTAACTAATTTGCATATCTTGATTTATAAAATAGTCAACACATGAGGCAACACCTTACCATGACTAAGAAAATTACGAGAACTCTGAGAAGTTAAAAAATTCAAAAGGTAATCGGAAGGAGGCATAATATAAGCACGTTTTAAATGCTTGGAAAGCTATAAATGAAGAAATGGACACCTTAAGAAAAGATTAACATACGAAAAACGAATAGGTAGAAATTTAAAGACAAAGAATTCACAGAAATGAAAAATTAGTCTTAGAATTATAAAAATAAATGGGTCAATTAAATAGCAAATTAGGAAAATGTAAAAAAAAAAATAATAGCTATGCAGAAATGATACAGCACTCAATACCAGCAGGTAATAAATGAAAACTATTAAAGAGGTATTGAGAGACAGGAGGATGGAGTCAGAAGAACCAGTACACGTCTGAAATGCTAGAAGGGGAAAACAGCGTGGAGGAGAAGTAATATTCAAAGTAACGACTGAGATATTCCACATGACTCGGCGTCGTAGGTGAAATAAGGAGTATGTCCTGGACAGAATAGAGCAAACAAAATGGCGCCCCGTACGATGGAGTGTGATTGCAGAACAGAAATAAGAGAGAGCACGTCTTGGTGGCCACCAAGGGTAAATGACAATACAAGCGCTAGATTTAAATTCGTCTTCTCAATAGCGATAGCAGAGGTCGGAAGATAACGCAATGAAGCTGTTACATTTCTGAGGGAAAACTCCAGTCCAGTGAAAACTCGAAGACAGTAAGAGTAAGATAATTTATTCGCAAGTTTTAAATTGACTCTAGGAAAAATGAAACCTGAATCTCTTTTCATATATTTTAGTTGAAAAGCAAAACTGGCTTTGAAATCAACTCTCTACAGCTTACCTTCTGTCAGGGAAGATGGTTATCAGCTCTACTTCGTATCAGTTTGGGGAAGCAGTAATGTGGTGAAAGGAAGCCCTTGACCTAGAGTCCTCCATGAGCTTTCACACGGTCCTAGGCCTAAAGCTGATTGCCCACTGTCCTCCTGAGGGTCGCTTGTGCTCAACGGACACTGGTTGAAGGAAGTTCTTAGTCTCCCTGAGCCTCAGTTACCTGGTCTGGAATATGAAGGTGGCAGTACTGGCTCAGATGGTTGTGGGAGACCACGGAGACACTGTGGGATGTGCTCCTATGGTGCTCAGCACAGAGACGTCCAAAGGAACCTGGTGCTCTTCCAATCTCTAAGGACCCTGGTTCTGACAGTCGCAGCACACATGATTTAATTTCAGTAAGATTGAACCAATTTGTGGGTAATGTGGGAATTATGTATCTTATATTGCAGTTTCACAAGTCGTTATTTGACAAAGATATTGCAGCACACTCAATTTGTTAACAGGAGATGGATGGTGCATTTTCTCCCCCTCAAAAGCATTTATTCTATCGCAGTGGGTGCAAAGGCTGACCCCTTGTGGCAAGGAGTGATGACTGCATGTTGTAACCCTTTGCCGGGATTCCAGTTTAAAAGCATTTGCTGTTGATCTGCAGTCTCCGGAGTTGGAGTTGAGGCAATGCTGACAGTGCTGAGTGTTAATGGAAGCTGTGCATAGAATTTGTGTCTCTGTGTTGATGGCTTTGGAACGTTTCATTCCAGAGAGCTGCTGCTGTTTCTTAGCTGTGATAACTCAGCCCAACTTTTTTTTTTTTGAAGACTTTTTTTTAAAAGAATTATTTTATTGAACTTTATTTATTTATGTATTTACTTATTTTAATTTGACTGGAGAGGGGAAGAGAGAGAGAGAAAGCAAGTCGCCAGGTCCCAGACTTGAACCTCGATTGACCATGGGGGAATCCAGCACCCTTAACCACCACGCCACCTGCCAGCCCCACCCAACTGTATCTTAAAAGTAGTCTATGAAGAACATTGCTGCTATGCAGTAGGAAGCTTTCATTCAATGTTAGCTCTCTCCACTTGTTCTTCCAAAGCTGAGATATATTTGATAGATAAACTTTAATGCTTTATTATTCCAGTTAAAATAGCCCTATAAAAATGCATGCATGCCTAATAAATTATTAATATATTTTAGTTCAGAAGAAATGAAAACAATTGGCTTCAAGTAAAGTATAAAATTATCTCATAACAAATGCTGAAAATATGAAGAGACTTCAGGAATTTTGTGAGAAAAGAGAATCAAAGTAAAATTGGTTGTGGTACAAAAAATCATTTTGAAATCATAGATGGGTTTTTCATAATATACATTTTTCCAAGAATGTTTTGAAAATCATTTACATTTTCTTACAGTGCAAAAATTTATAACATATTAAAATGAAGGGGAATATATTAAAATCCTGATTTAAAGGATGAATAAAGGTTTCCCTGTCACTTTCTTTGTGTGTTTTCCATTTGATATGGAAGAGTCACAGAGGAAAGAGAAAATTGGAAGAGGTTCTCAAGACACACATACTGAGATTCTGAGATACTCAATCTCGGGTACAAGGTGTGTACTAGACATCAGCGCTTCTGAAGGAAGGAAAGGAGAGGACAGAGGACTGGGCAGAGGGAGATACACGACTGAGAAAGCTTGGCTAACCCAGCCGGGAACTCTGGAAAGAGGACAGCCCATCTGGTGTCCCGCACTGGCCAGAACGACTGGACCTTTAAGCTCTTGCTGGCATGACCTAGGGCCATGGGGCTCTCTGCAGCTGGGGCTGACTCCAAGGCAGCTACAACAAGTTCTTTGAAGAGGAGCCTGGGAGGCAGGTCTCCACCTCTACCACAATATCACTGAATAAGAGAAGAGGACAATGATCAGATTCCATTCTCTCCTCCCATAGACCATCTGGCAGATCCTACAGGCAGCTTGATCCTGCCACCATCATCTGTACTAAAAGCCCTTCTGCTTTCTAGAATACAAGTCCTCTCCTGCACTGGCCTTGGTTACACTTTTCCTTCTGCTAGAATCAATGCCAGTCTGTATTGCCAAATAGGACATGTAATTATCATGCCTTTTTAAAGTCTGTTCGGGTAACTTATCTAGATTTGAAGCCAGAGGCTGAAGGAATTTCATCTTGCATTGCAGTGTTGTTCATTTGTTAATGGCTGCCTGGAAGAGGGCTGAGTCTGAATCCAGACTCCACGAGTTCAACCATCACCGATGACCTTTGTGCTAGGCCAGGGAGACATCCCTTTCAATATTTGCCTTCCAATCCTGCTCTTAATTCTCTTTCTGTATATACACACGCACAAACATATATAGAAAGCAAGCTATATTACATGGACAAATACATACAGAGCACTTCATACTATTTGCTGAACACAAAATAAATTACTGCAAAGCTCTCAAGGGAACCTTAACTGTGGAGGGCAAGCCCCTTCTACAAAGTTCCTGTGATATATTGTCAAGTGAAGCTGCTGGATCTTTCGGTATTGATTATAACCATACTGCTTTATGTAAGATTCCATGCCTCCCTAAAACCCCAGTAGCGGCCACTCTCTGGTTGTAACCTGCATGTTGAACGAGTGAGACTGATGGGATGAAATCAGTAGACAGCTGAGGTTCTGCTTCCTGCTGTACTTTCAGATACACTGGTCAGCTCTTTCCC
>NW_006159504.1:2182850-2272836 GCF_000334495.1 Tupaia belangeri chinensis | reverse complement strand
TACTTTCAGATACACTGGTCAGCTCGTTCCCTGTTCCTACAAGAGAAATCCAGTAAATGTCATAAGCTTTTGGTGTACTATAGGTAATATAAATCGCATTGCAAGTCATAAAATACAGTTTAAGTTAGGTAATTAGATGCCCAGTCTATGTAAGAATCAAATTTTAACCTGGATTTAAAACAGAGACCCGTCCTGCCCCCGTAGGGTGATCCTGTTGCAATCTGGAAGCCTGCATTTGGTCAAGTGTGTTTTCTCATCCCTCTCACTCTGCCTCTCCCACTCTCCTCATCACGCCAGCAGGCCTTCGGGGTATAGTAGGACAGGCTGAAAAGTGGGCAGGGAAACAGGACAGTTCGGACTTGACTGCTTCTGTAGCGGAATTCTCTGCCCTCGACAGGTGGTTTTTATTAAATTCTTTTTAAAATCTAGATGCAATTAACATACTGTAAACTTCACCAACTTAATGTGCAAAATTTAGTGCTTTCTTTCTTTTCTTAGTTTATTTTTAAGGTTGTACAATCATCTTTGGTTATCTAATTCTATAACATTTTAATCTTTCCCAAAAGAAACCTTATCCCATCGGCAATTGTTCCTTCCTGCCCTCTCACCTAGGTCCCAGGCAATGTATAATGTACCGTGCCTTCTCCACCAGGTCTCTCACCTTAACCACCGTGCTAAATCCCACATGGCCAACTGTGCAGTTCAAGTCCTGGACCTAACGGCTTGGAAAACATGCTCAGCAAGTGTGCACATGCACAAGATCCCAGAGGAGAATGGAGGAGAAGAGATTGTGGCATGGCCATTCCCCCAAGTGATAATTTTTCACTTTTCTTCTCTCTGTCTCTCTCTAGTAAGCACATACACCCTTTGGCAAAATTTTTAAAAACGTAAAGAAAAACTAGTTCAAAGACTAAAAACATTTGTAAGCTTTTTCATCTGCTTGGTAAGCCAAAAGGTATACCAATTTACATTTATAGTAATATTTAGGAAATTCTTGTTTATTCCTCTTGGATACTATTGTTTTAAAAATATTTGCTAGGTCAGGCTATGACATGGAGATTAAGGGGCTGGATCCCACATGTCTGGCTCCGTGGTTCGAGTCCTAGACCTGAAAACTTGAAGAACAGGCCAGGCGCATTTGTATGTATGTCTAAAATCCTGAGAGGAGAATGGAGGAGAAGGGATTGCAGCATGGCCATCCCCCTTGGGGGGTGATTTCTCACTTCCCTTCTCTCTCTGTCTCTCTGTTTGTGTCTGGTGAGATGTACATGCCCTATGCCAAGAATCTAAAATAAATAAATAAAATATTTGCCAAGGGCTGGTCCCCGTAAGTGCTGTGCATAGGAAGCCAGATCCCAAAAAGCCAATTATCATTTGAATTCTGACTCCAGGGGCAGTGGGTTGAAAAACATCCTGGACAGGATAGTTCGGACTTGTATGTATGCCCCAAATCATGACGGGTTGGAGAAATGGAAGCAAAAGAATTATGGAATAACCATGTTTCATTCATGGGTGCTTCCTCTCTCTCTCTTTCTCTCTCTCTCTGGCAAGGACACATACTTTCTAGCAAAAATGTGTCAATATATATATAGATATATATATTTGCTAAATTTTTATGTTAAAACATTGTCATCTAGATATGATATTCAAAGTGGGCTGTTATACAGAGAGAGCCACAGAAAGAACCATCACTGGTTGTTGAGGACACAAGAAGCTGGCATCCATGTCTTCTTTCTTCTTCAATCTGCTTTATGCTCCACGAATAAGAGATCTCTCCCATTCAACCCTTCATCCCAGGCTAGAAGTAAGGGTGAAACTCAGCACATAAACCCAGATTATGGTGACACCCTCCACCTGTCCAGGAGGTCCTTGAGCTTTGCTTTAATTCTCATCCTCATAATAAAACGTAAAAGGGCTGAGGGCAGTCAGTTCAGCTCAATGGAGATCTCAGTGAGTAACAGCTAATGGGATTTAACAGAAAATGAGATCGTTATCAGACAGTTGGTAATATCCTAATTCGTCTTAAAGGAATCCATAACTCGGAACAGAGAAGAGAAAAGAACTGAAACAATTACCCTGAGCGAGATTAGGCATTCTTTGAATCGAATTACAATGAGCGTAAATCATTTAAAATATCAGAAAGTAGCAAAGTAATTTCAATCAGTATTTTCAAATCATCTACCTTGCTGCCTTCACTTTACGAAACATCCATAACAACAAAACCAAACACACGAGGAACTAAAGATCACACACCCTAGCTTGTGTGCAGTGCCAGACAGGCTCATCTCATGTGCTAGTTTGCTCCACGCTCTGACACACCAGCAAAGTCCCATACCCTGAAATGGTAAGATACCTCCAGCAAAAGAAGGACGGGGCAGAGCAACTGGCCTGGATCGTTCCGAACCCAGTGTGCAGCTCCTGGGTGGCTGAAAGCTGACTGCCATGGAAGTCAAAGAGCAACTGACTCTGTACACAAACCTATGATGGGTCTTCAGGGCTATGTTTGAACTTTACATGATGCACTGATCGCTCCCTTACAGAAAGACATTTCGCAGATTGAGGGGGTGCAGGAGAGAGCAGCAGAATGACATAAGCACAGCCCCAGGGACCACGATGATTTATACCTCTACATCTGTCTTTCAAAGGGGTGGAAGTTCCCAGGTGACTGCTGATGGACACCTTGTCTGCCCGAGACACAGGCTAGGAGTAGGTAGTTTGTGTTCCTGACCCAGGACACATGTGCATGAGCTCTGAGCTCAAAATCCTGAGAAGAGAATGGAGGAGAAGGGATTGCTGTGTGCCCATTCCCTCCTGAGGGCTAATTTCTCACTTTTCCTCTCTCTGTCTCTCCATCTCTCTCTGGTGAGACACATGCCATAGAGCAAAATTATAATACACACACACACACACACACACACACAATTACATTGTGAAGCAGCTATCCAAGTGATTACATTGATATTTTAGCTGTAATGTTTTGGTTGCATGTACAAGGGAACCTAAGATCATTATGGAAAATAGAATTAAACTATGAATTGATTTTAGTATAAAAATTAAAACCCATGTATAATATGTTCATAAATATGCCTTTTCTATAAACTTTTTGAAAACATCACATATGTAGCCCATTCTATGACTGTAAAGAATTAAACAACAGGGGCCATCAGGTGAAGTAGTGGTTAAGGCACTGGATCGCCACATGGCCAATCACAGTTTGAGTCCCAAGCCTGGGTGCTTGAAACATGTCAGAAACATGTCCAGGCTTGCCCAAAATCCCAAGAAGAGAATGGAGGAGAAGGGACTGTAGTGTAATCATTTCCTCTGGGAGATGTTTTCTCATTTTCTCTCTCTCTGTCTCTCTGGCAAGTGCACATGCCCTATAGCAAAAACTTCTCTCTAAAAAAAGAAAAAGAGTTAAACAACAGTAAAAACACAGTCTGCTATGCTGGGTGGGAAGTTTGAACAAAAAGAAAATGTGTCATAAACTCCATACTTATATGCAGTGGAGCAGACATTTTTTGCTAGGTAACTATTTTGTTCCTGCCCAATACTAAAAAAATCTATATAAGCACTGTCACTATCAAAGCAGAGAATATTTTCATTAAAAGAGAAAAAGAAGGGATAAAAATAAGAGCAGGAGGCAGTTATTTTGTAGAGCATGCTTTGAAAAGGTAAAGGTCCCTCTACGAAGTAGTAAATTAGAACGAGAGACACAGTCGATGAGGTAAAGGGTGATCCTGGCCCAACTGCCAATGTTATTTTGGGGATGTCTTTGTAATTAGCATAAATATTCAAATGGAAACACTCTTCTAACAAGTATAGGCATGGCTCTTGGAGTAGCTGAGGTCTAGCAGAAAATCAATAAAGACACAGACCGAGAAGGGCCGGGTAGAATCAGAAGGCAGACAAGAGCCACAAATAGACAAAAGTTCTTCACGCCCCTTCGATGAGACACTGCCAGTGAGCCCTACAACTTCACTGAGTACCATGTGCAAGTCATTACATGAAAAAGTATCTAAGTGTGGAAATACAGGTAGGTAGATAACTATAGGTATAGACGTGGGAAGTAATGCTTACCAAATTTTGCATGCTTTCCATTCTGTTCTTTTAAGACTGTTCCTCAAAAGACCTTCAATGTTCTGAATGTGCATTCTATAACAGACAATACTTCCAGATAATCAGTGACCTGTATTTCATGCTCTCTCATCTCGTGCTCACCTCATCCATTCATTCCTTTGTTTAGCAAACATTTATTAACCCTCGCTCTGCCCTAGGTGCAATGCTTGGTCTGTGAGGATTACTAAGGAATGTAGAAGGTTGCCTTAAGAAATTCATCCCTGGGAGGGAGAAAGACATGCAAATAGATCAATCTCATTGTTCCTCATGGCTGAGTAGCATCCCACGGTGGGTGTGTATATACCATATTCTCTCGATCCGGGTACCAGTCTTGGGCACTAAGGGAGATTCTGTCTTAGCCCTTGTGAATAATGCTGCAATTACATGAATATACAAGTGACTCCCCAACAGACTGTTGCCTGTATTTCAGGTAAATATGAAAGGATAAGATCACACGATCATATGGTAGTTTTATGTGTAGGTTTTTGAGGAACCTGCATCTTGGTTTCCATAGTGGTTGTGCTAATTTACATTCCCACCTGCAGTGTAGGAGGAGGGCTGACTTCACACCACAGCCTTGTCAGTGCTTGAGGGGGGCGAAGAGTGGAGGGTGGCGGGGAGGGGCTCAGGGAAGAAGGACTTTACAGATATGACGTGTAAAGTTCTCTGTTGAAAATGATGGATACGGCAATGCCCTTGATTTGACTGCGCATACTGCACGCATACCTGGGAAAAATCATATTGTGTACCTTAGAGATGTGCAATTAAATGTGAACAAGAAACCACAAAAATAATTAGATAAGTCTCTATATAACTGTCATCCCTATCTCTGCTATTATTTTGGCCAAGTAGTTCTAGACAAATTTCACCTAACTTGCTCACTGATTTGGACCCGGGAAAAAGAAATGAGTCTTCATCAATCTTGCTATTGTTTATTGAATGTCAAATGCTGAGGTGGCCTTACACACCTTGATAAACCTAAATACTCAATATGTACCCCCAAAGTCACATGTCTCATATTTAATTAAATGTAAAATGAGCATGACTGAGTCAATTCTTTCTTCAGACATCAATTGGCCACAGGGAATGTAGTAAGTCTACGTATAGAGCAAAAACAACAAGCTAGCCTATTGCCATCCAAGATGTTCATTTGATTTAGTGAGGGAAATTATGAATAAATATTAAAACGCAGAAGAAGCATGGTGGTTACTGTATAATTAGTAATTATGTGCCAGCCATAGCTTTTAATTATATTACTTGGACTGCAATAGGGCAATAAATTCAGGACAGCTTGGGTTTGGCTTCAGAAACCTGGCATAACTGTGCAGTGTATAAATACATGCCCACAATGATATTTTCTTCTAAGTCACTATGGCAGCTGAAATATCCTTCAACAAATCAGTCTGTCTCTCACATTTACACATATTGAGCCAAATTAGAAGAAACAGAAAAACCACATCAGCCAGCCACCCCATGGGCTTGTGCCCAGAGCTCATGAGCTTTGGCTGTCTCCTGGCTGTCCGTTCACACTTCATATGAATGGCCATCACCTCCTCCATGGCATCTGCTGTGGACGGAAGGAAGAAAGGACCGTCACAGATTCCACACCCGCCTTCTAGTTCTGCCAGATCATGTGGTCGTTAACCATATGCCTCACATTATTAGAGAACAGAGCTTTCTATTGGCATGGCAAGCTGTGGATTCTGGACAGATCTCCATGGCCAGCTCCAGACAGAGCCCTGAGTGTTGGCTGAATGTTTCCCTGACAGTGAGGCAGATCACAGGCTTCAGCTCTGTCAGGAGCAAGCTCAGCTTGTGGCATCTTCACAGTGGGAGCTTGTGCAAGTCCCTCCCCCTGGGCTTCAGTCCTCTGTTCTGTAAGCTGCAGGTTTACACATCTGCCCTATGGAGTTGGATGTAGAGGCAGATGGTGCCGAGCCTGAGGGTGTGCACTCCAGTACTCGCCTGGGATAGAAGCCTGTGATTCCACTCACAGATCATTCAACCGCACACAATGACTTATTCTCTTTGTGCTTCAGTTTGCTTATGTTTCAAAGAGGAATATATACAATGCTTCCACAGAGGGCTTTCATGGCAGTTAAATGGGTTGACGAAGAATTGTGCCTGGCACCTAAGTGACTATGTGAGAGGCTAGCAATCTTTTTTTTTTTTTTCTTGGAGAGGTTTTTGCTATAGAGCGCATGCGCTCACCAGAAAAACAGAGAGATAGAGAGACAGAAAGTAAGAAATCATCCCCTGGGGGGATGGCCATGCTGCAATCCCTTCTCCTCCATTCTCCTCTCAGGATCTTGGGCACACACACACACACACATGTACCCAGAGTGAGTTTAAGCCACTGGGTCCGGGACTCGAAGTGCGGTCGCCTACATGGGAGTACAATGACATAGCCATTATGCCAACTGCTGGTCCCAAGGTTAGCAATCATTACAACTTTTCTGTGATTGAGATGATTTATTTTAAAAGTTAGAACAATGCCCAACACATAGATAGCATTCTAAGATGTTGGTACTTATTATTTTATTGTTAATAACTTCAAATAGTGTTTTTCATTCTGACCTAGCAAAGATTCTTTTGTCCCTTGACTGATGGATAAAATAGTAACAGCATAATTTGCTTCTCTGGATGCAGAGTCGGAACAACTATTTGAACTAAGCACAATAATACTCAGGGTTAGATTTTCTTTATTCCCTTCAATTGCTCCAGATTTTAATGCAGCAGGAGAGAACAATCCGAGGTGTTTTTGTGACTCCCACTTGTAGCAGAGGTCTTTTGGGAATGCAAAAGGTACAAATTGTTGTGTTGAAGCTTTGACATGTGTGACTGGGTCAGCTTCCCTCTGGGTGCAGAGAGAAAAAACAAAAACAAAACAAAACACAACTGATGGTCCAGTTGGTGGGTATTTTTGTTTTTAGAGAGATTTTTGCTATAAGGCATATCCACTTGTCAGAGACATAGAGAGAAACAGAGAGAAAATGAGAAACCACCCACCATCCCTTCTCCTCTATTCTCCTCTGGGGATTTTGATCACACATGCATGTGTGCCCGATGTAAGTTTCAAGCTGCTGGGTCTGGGATGTTAATAGCAGTCAACCATGTAGGAGTCGACCATGTAAGATTTTCTTGTTTTAAAAGACACACTACAATCACAGGTCTAATGGGATTTCCAAGAGTAAGCTTTTAGTTCTCTTTGTTACTATAGAAGGCTTGCCACAGATACACGTAATATATTAAATAACCAAAAGTGAAATTTGACTTTGTCACAGTCTAGTGCTCACACCAAGTTTAACCAGGCTTATTTTGGCCATACCACCAAAGAAATATTTCCCCACTTTCCTTCTGTGTTTTATAGATAATGAAGGTAAAAGCAGTTCTTAGAGGGAGAAGAAGAGCAATTGAGGGACAGAAATAATCTAATCAACTTAAATAACTAAGATTACTCTTTCTTCTGTTGTTATTGTTAGTTTTGCTATACATAACCTTAAAAATACATTCTTAAGTATAATTGCCTTATGTGTTCCTTACAATATATTTTACTTCAGAAATAAATTTTATTTGTTCTTCTATTCTCAGAAAACACCCTTATCAACTTAGTGGTGTTTTCTGCAGGGTAACTGCGGATTATTTTTATAACAGTGATTTGGTCACTATTGGTTTTTTTCTCCCAGATCCTTTTCTTAGCAAGAGAAGTTTTCTTTCTTTTTAATCAAAGTTTATTTATTTATTCTCTCCATAAGAGAAAGAGGAGGGGAGAGCACAAGTAAGAAAGTTACCCCTAACAGGGTTTTCACGACACAATCCTAACCTCAGCCAGGCAGGATCAGGGGCACACACAGATAAATCACCCAGTAGAAAATGGACAGAGGAGTGAATAGGCAATATCAGAAGGGAAACCAGAGTATATTATAAATACATGCGGATTTCGCTATCCACCAAGTAAACACAATTAAATAGATACTCTCAGACACCCACCAGATTAACAACAAGAAAATGGCTAATTCTTCAAGGTCTGCATAGTATGTGGAGCACTTACACAGTGCCCTTTTTTCCTTTATTTAATGTGTCAAAGAGAATGTGAGCTTGCCAGAGAGAGACCGAGAGGGAAAATGAGAAAGCCCTCCCTATAGGGAATGGCTTCAGCATCATGGAGTGTGTGTCACTGTTGCACCACCATGGCAACCAACCAAAGATATTTCTAAGAGCCAAGAGTCTTCATATGACATTTCCCCAATCAGCTGATAGGTATTTGTGCTGATTATAGCACGTGAGGTACTGTGAGGTGGAGTAAAGACGGCATTCAGCCTTGAGACCCACTTCATTACCATCATTGGTGGGACTGTCAAGCTCTTTGCCCACCCATCCTTGAATGGCTCATCTTAGTCACTGATCAACTGAGTAACTGAGTCTCTCAAATGTTTCTTTATGACACAATTTATCTGTGTACAGAAATGCAATATTAGTATAGTGCAGTATGAATGTAATACTGATAAAAATAGCACTAATGATGGTTGATTTGGGATGGTGGAAAAAGTAGAGATATCGGGATTAAGTAGAACAGAGTTCCAATCATCCTGTCTTTGGCAGGTTATTTGCATCCTAAATTTGCTTTCTTGTTCAACAAATGGGGAAATGACACCTAGTTGAAGTATGAAAATTAAGTGACTCAATGTATGCAAAGTACCTCTTACTTTCCTCCATGTTAGAACAATGAAAAGAAAAAAAACTAGTAAGCTGATTTCCTTACAGTGACTGGTTCACCTATTCTCAGGAGGCCCCTTCATGCTAAACATCCAGCCACCAGCTTAACTTACCAGCTTAACTTAGACCCCAAATGGTAGCAGGTGGACCAGAACTCTCCAGCCTGTGGGCAGTACATAGCTGGAGAGGAAGTGCTCAAAAGGGTATTTCATGTGGCCACAAGTCTGAGTCTGACTGCGTATTCCTTTACTATCCATATAGATTATTATACTCAAGTCACTGTCAAAACAAACTCTGAGATCCAAGAGATTTTCACAATAGCACATGAAAAAGCAATAACAGCATTACATTAGTAGCAACTAATTTGGAAATAAAATTCTAAAAATGATTATATTCTCAAAGGTAACAAAAATCATTTGGTATCTGGAAATAAACCCAATAAAAAGTTTGAAAAAATACATGGGAGAAAATTTAAAGTGCTATAGAAAGACATAAAAGAAGATCTGAATAAATGGTTGACTATAACATGCATCTGGTTAAAAAGACTATACACAAAAAATGTCCGTTTTGGAACCAGCAGGTGGCATGGCAGTTAAGGCACTGGACATTACCATATGGCTGACCACAGTTTGAGTCCCGGACCTGATGGCTTGCTTTCTCTCTCTCTCTCTGTCTCTCCCTCTCTCTCTCTCTCTGGTCAATTTAAAATAAATGAATGAATAAATAAAATTCAATAAATAATTCTTTAAAAAAATTTTTAAAGTCAATTTCCCTGAGTTAATCTATACTTTCAATGCAAATTTCCTTTTTAAAAATCTCCATAATAAGTTTTTAATGAAGATCGACAAGTTGATGGTAAAATTCACATAAAAGAGTAATGAGCCAAGTCTACAAAAGTATTTTAAAGAAAAACAAGCTGAGAAAACATTCGGAGTGATGACTGTATCTGTGGCCTGGATGGTGAACATGGTTTCATGGATATATATTTGTTCACAAACTCATCGAGATGTATACATTAAAAATGAACAGGTTTTTAGGATGCTATAGCTCCAGAAAGCAGTTTAAAAGATAAAAGGAACAAGCTGAGAGAGATTTGATATCAAGTGAGACTAATTGTAAAGTTAGAGCAATCAGGAAAGTATGAAAGACAGACAGTGAGAATCTAGAAACAGTCTCATGCACATGTGGACACAGAGATGGCATTACTAATCATCAGAGAGAGGACGGTTCTAGAATCACTGTGTATTAACATAGAAAAGAAAGCATACATTACCTCAATACTTCAGACATAAAAGTAAATTTAAGATGTATTAAAAATATAAATAGTATAGAAGAAAATACTAGATGAAATATATTGTAATATAAAAAGGAAAAATTTCTTTTTTTCTTAAATAATTTTTTAAAAGAATTTTTAAGATTTTATTTACTCATTTATTTATGTGTTTAAATTTTGACCAAAGAGAGACAGAGAGAGAGAGCAAGAGAGAGAGAAAGTGAGAAAGCAAGCCACCAGGTCCAGGACTCAAACCATAGTTGACCATGTGGGAGTGTCCAGAACCTTAACCACCATGCCACCTGCTGGTCCCAAAGAATTTCTTAAATAAGACATGCACAAAATCAAAACAAGGAGCAGCCCTACTGCCTAGGTTAAGAGAGTCAGATACCACATGACCAACTGAATAGTTTGAATCCTGTTCCTAGTCACTTGAGAAACATGTAAGGCATGTATACATGTGAGCCCCAAATCCCAACAGGATAGAAAAATGAAAGAGAAGAGATTACAATTTGATCACATCTCATTGAGAGTACATTCTCTCTGTCTCTCTCTCTGTCTCTCGCCTATGCGTGCACCTTTTGACAAAACAAAACCCTACTGCTTACAATTCAAACTCTATATTCAATAATTATATCAGAAACAACATTAAAGAGAGCTATAGGCTGAAAGAATATGTTTAAAGCACTGTAATTGGCTGAGATTAGTATTTGGAATTTCTGAAGAACTTTACATGGCAATCCTGCACAGATAAATCACCCAGTAGAAAATGGACAAGGAATGAATAGGCAATATCAGAAGGGAAACCAGAGTATATTATAAATACATGCGGATTTCGCTATCCACCAAGTAAACACAATTAAAAAGGTACTCTCAGACACCCACCAGATTAACAACAAGAAAATGGCCAGTTCATCAAGATCTGCATAGTATGTGAAGCACTTACACAGTGCCCTTTTTTCCTTTATTTAATGTGTCAAAGAGAATGTGAGCTTGCCAGAGAGAGACCGAGAGGGAAAATGAGAAAGCCTTCCCTATAGGGAATGGCCACACCACGATTCCTTCTCTCCCATCTTCCCTCCTTTTAGAATCTTGAGCACACACACATACGCAGTGTGTTTTTTAATGTTGGATCCAGGACTTGAACTGTGTAGTCGGCCATTTTGGATCCAGTTCCTTACCACTAGCCCATAAGCTGACCCCATACATTGCTTTTGATTATGTAAATAGCTGTATCTTATTGGAGAAAAAATATCCAAAATCTAGAAGTGGAAATTCAGTTTGTAGAAATGTATTATAGGTAAAACCTCTTGAATAGACTCAAAGAAACATACAACAATGTTTATGGTAATATTATTTTTAAGCTGCTAATAACTAGAAACCATCTGTGTATCAAAAGAAGAATAGATAATTAAATTGTGATACAGCAAAGAAATTAAATACCACACCATAGTTGATAAACTATAAAGAGCAACATAAATAAACCTAAAATACATGACATCAGGGACTGGCCTTGAATGTGTAGGCAGAAGTTTGCTGAACTGCAGTGCTGGAAGTCACATGGCTAACCATGGGTTCAGATCCTCAGTTGACCCAAAAACACATCAGACATACTCAAGTCCAAGATCCTGGTCAATTGGAGGGAAAGGGATCCGAGTGTGAGAAGACCTTGTCAATGGTGTGCACATGCTCTCTCTCTACTTCTCTTTCTTTAATGAGCATATGCATATACTCTCTCTTTTGAATAAAATAAATAAATCTAGAAATAAAATGACAATGAATAAAAAAACTCAAAATTTAGAAGAACACATTTCTTAAAAAATGTAAGCATATTACATACTATTTTTATAGATACATACATTTGTAGAATGATGTAAAAATCACTTGTGTAAAGGATAAGAATGAGAATAAGCTCTGGAGAGGGTGGAAGGAATATGACATTAGAAAAAAATATGAATATTGAGATATGTCATTAAAGTTGTATTTTTTTTTGAGGGAGATTTTTGCTATAGGGCACGTGTATGCATGTGAGAGACAGAGAGACAGAAAGTGAGAAATCATCCCCTGGGGGGTTGGCCATGCCACTATCTTTTCTCCTCTAGTCTCCTCTCCAGAGTTTGGGCACACATGCACATGTGCCTGGTGTGAGTTTTAAGCTGCCAGGTCTGGGACTTGAGCAGGGGCTGACTACCTGGGAGTCCAGCGATGTAGCCATTATGCCATCGCTGGTAGCCATTATGGTCCCAAAGTTGTGTATTAAAAAAAAAAAAATAGACCTCAAGTCAATACGGCAAAAGATTTCTTAAAATATATTCAGATATGCTTAAGCTGGGGGTTTATACAATTTTAGATATTACATATTTCAGTTCTATAATTTCCATTTTCTTACAGTTTCCATTTCTTTCCTGAAATTTTCCATCTTTTTACCCTTTTAACTTTCTTCATGCATTTTCCAGTGTAGTTTTTCTAGTTTTTTCTTTGTTTTCTGAGGTCTTTGTTATTACAATATGTGGTTAGTCTGAGAGAGTTTCTTTTTTAAAATAAAAAAGTTGTTTATTGGCCAGCAGATGGCAGAACAGTTATGTTGCTGGACCCCCACATGGTCGACCAAAGTTCAAGTCCCAGACTTGGCAACTTAAAACTCATGCCAGATGTATATATGTGTATGCCTAAGAGCCTGGAAGGAGACTGGAGGAGGAGGGATTGTGGCATGGCCATTCTGCCAGGGGGGTGATTTTTCACTTTCCCTCTCACTGTCTCTTTCTCTTTTTCTCCAGTCAGCACATGTGCCCTAAGACAAAAACCTCTAAGAAAAATAAAATATGTTCATTTCTTTCATGAAAGACACTCACACACACAAACATACCCTGCAGGGCCTTCCCACTGCAGTCCACCCTCAGACTGCAGCCAGCCAGGATCACAGGCGAGTGCAGGCATGTTTGGTATATGCAGAGAGACACTGGGACCCAAACTTGGGATCTTCTCATGTGGTCTCAGCGTGGAGAAGTGTTGCATTACTGCTGTGCCACCATGGCGGGCCCAGATTGCTTCTTTTAACACTTTCTATTTTAATTAATATATAAAGATATGGAAGAAAGGTAAAATTACCATTAGTCAAAATACCACAAGAATAATTGCCAAAGGCAAAATTTACCAATGTATACTGAAATTATTATTTAAGAGAAACACGATACATAGTCTCAAAATATTTTGCACAAAATATCCATTAATTATAAAAAGAAAAATGGTAAGTTTACATTGTAGAAACTCTGTAGACACCACCTACACCACCTTCAAATAGTCTAGGTTTTGAGGACCAGTAATAAGACGTATTTACATCATTTATCACCAGATGTACTAAGAAGGACAAGATATCACTTCAGTGCCATTTTACATCATCTAATTAGAAACGTCAGACAAATCTAAACAGGACCAGTCTGTGAAACAACTAGCTAGTACTTACCAGAAGCGTTAAGGCCGTAAAGTCAAGGAAAGAGTATGGATTGGAGGAGGTTGTCACCAACTGGAGGAGACCAAAAAGGTGCACATTGATGTATTATGGGATCATGGATTGGATTCTAAAACAACAACAAAACATATTAGTAGAAAAACTAGTAAAATTTTAATAAGATCTGGTTTGGAGTTCAGTTATTAGTGTTGTACCAATGTTTATTTTCTGGTTTTGATATTTGTAGTACCATTATGAAAGATGCTAGCATTAGGAAAAGGTGAATGAACTGGATGTGGGAACTCTACACCAGGTTTGCAACGTTTCTATAAAATGTTTAAAAAATGATTGGCATGTGACTTTGATTATGTGGAATCTTGTTTTAAGTTAAATTTGGTTAGGGTGGGTCTATTCCAGTTTTGCCCTTAGTTTTAATGTTTTGGTCCTTAACTAGTTCTGGGATTAATTAGCAACAGTATTTTCCAATACGTATTTGAACACAAGTTATAAAATCATAAACTTGTCTTAGTGGGTGGCCTGCTTGAGGTTTTAATGAAAAGTCTGAGTGTACACCAAGTCTCTTTAAGCTAGTGGGGTTTGAACTCCCAACCCTTGGCAGCGTTAGGCAGGTGCTGCTCATAGCTGGACTCCTTGAATTCGTCCTCACATAAGCAGTTCAAAGATAGCAAGGGATTGGAGAGAAACTACATGCTCCCCATCTGCAGTTCCCTCTTTTCTGAAGTTTCCTGTGCTGATTTCTCACTCTCAGACAACTTGAATTCTGACTCAAGCCTAATGTGATGCCTGCTCTTTTCTTGAGTTTTTCTTGTGCCCCATGAACTACTCAAGGCAAAGTTGGATCTATGCATGCCTCCCAGGCCCACACCCACCGGTGGTGGCCCGCTAATGCCTTCAAGATGTTGTGTTTTTGTATTTTCTCCAGAGTTCAAAATTGTCACTGGGAAGAGAAATAGTTTGATATAAACTACTCTGCCAGGTCTAGCTCTGTGTCTAAGTGGTTAAGACAGCTGGATCTCACATGGCTGACCCTGTGGTTCGAGTCCCGGCCCCAGCAGCTTGGGAGACATGTCAGACATGTGTGAGTGCATTCTCAATTCCTGAAAATGAGGGAGAGATGGAGAGAAGGGATTATAACCTGATCATGTCCTGCGAGGTCACAAGGGGCTTTCTCACTTCCCCTGTCTCTCTCTGTCTCTCTGACAAGTGCACATGCCCTCTGTTTAGAAAAAAAAAAAAAGCAAGCTACTCTGCCAGTACCAAGACATCAACATATAATACATTTTTAATATCTAATAATATTATATTTTAAATTACAAATAGAATTATTGTTAGGATGCTGGAAAGGTTTTTCAAAGCCCTCATGGCCATCGCGGACAAGATATAAGATGGCCTTAATGTTTTCTTAGCTTTCCCTCCTTCTATAACACTTTTCTTGACTCTTACTTTTTTTTTATTATAGGTTTTTGCCACAGGATACGTGTGCTCTCAGGGGAGAAGCAGTGAGAGGGGAAGTAAAATCACTCCCCAGGGGAGATGACCACTCTGTCATCCTTTCTCCTCCGTTTTCCCATCAGGATTTTGAACATGCATGCACATGTGCCCAGTGCGATTTCCAAACCACCGAGTTTAGGACTTGAACTGCAGTCAGCTAGGTGACCACCAAGTTTAGGACTTGAACTGCAGTCAGCTAGGTGGTAGTCCAACACCTTAACCTCCATGCCACCTGCTGGTTCCCCTGACTCTTAGTTTTAAATACTTTCTAGGACTTCATTTAGTTTTAATTGACTGACAATTTATCCAGTGCCTTCTTCAGCTTAAATTTTTTTTTTTTTTTTGTGCTACAGGCTGCATGCACTTGCTGGATAGAGACAGAGAGAGAGAGAGAAGGAGAGAAAATATGAGAAAGCTCCCTCTAGGCGGTGTGACCACAATACAGTCCCTTCTCCTCATTCTCCTCTCAGGATTTTAGACACTCATGCACACATGCCCAGCTCGTTATTCAAGCCACCGTGCCTGGGACTCGAACCACTCAGTTGACCACGTGGGATCTAGCTGCCTCGCAACCATGCCAGAAACTGGCCCCTAAAAGCAATATATTTTTTAAACTTTTATTTCTTCCTTAAGAGAGAAAGAGAGGCCTCACATCTGGACTGTGATTCACCCTCGGTCTCAGTGGCCTGGATCCCAAGCACGTGCTTGCCCCTGTGTGTACAAGGAGGCCATGGATGCACTCTGCACCTTTCCCACGTGGGTCCAGTTGCACCACCACATTGCCCTCAAATATTGATTGAGTGAAAGGATAAATGAGTCAGTGAAGGAAGGAAGGCCCCTACTAAAGCAAAACTGGGCACGAGACACACAACCCGGAAGAGACCAGACTCATTTAAAGTTGCTGGTGCAATCAATGGTACCATTTTGGTTCTGGAACTTCCTTCATTAGTCAGCTAGCAGGACAGCTGCTCTAGAGAACTCTTCCACTTGCTGTTCCTCTTCCTGGCTCTCTCTTTTGCCCTCTATCGTTTTCTTCTGTGTTTATTTTTCTCTTCTTCTTAATTATCTCCACCTTATACTAAACTTAGTGTGTGACATATACTGTGTCAAATTATATTACTTATGGGACCAGCAGGTGGCATAATGGCTACGTCACTGGAGTACCATGTAGTTTACAGTGGTTCGAATCCTGGACCTGGTGGCTTAAACTCACACTGGGGGCGTGTGCATGTATGCCCAAAATCCCAAGAGGAGAGTGGAGGAGAAGGGATTGCGGCATGGCCATCTCTCCGGGGGGTGATTTCTTGCTTTCTGTCTCTCTCCCTGTTTCTGGTGAACTCACATGCTCTATAGAAAGAACCTCTCAAAAAAAAATTATATTACTTACTCTGTCTTCCATAGAAAATAAGCAATGAAAGCACAGGAATTTGGAATTTTTTTTCCTACTGCTCTGTTTCCAGGACCTGGAACAGTACCAGGCATTCAGTAGGAACTTAAAAACACTTGCTGAATGAATAAACGAACCTTCACAAAAAATCCCATGGGCTATTGTTTTGGTCCTCATTGAACAGACAGCAAAGCGGAAGATCAGGAAAAGAATCCAAGCCAAAAAGCAAGTGGATCATTTGAATGAAAACCCGAAGTTCTGACTCCAAGCCCTTTGCTGCCTCTAGAATAACAGAAAGGGAATGAAGAGTGGGGCTGAAGAAGCGGTGAAGGGGATGGCTCTGCTCTGTGCAAAGGAGCTTCACCACCGCCTTTTCAGCTGCATCTGAACCGCCTCCTCTTCAGGAGGGCCTGGCTGCTTTTTGTAAGGATGTCTAGGCCAGCAGCATCCGAATGGCAACCCTCAACTTGATAAAGAGCAAGGCTAACCCATTAGTCTGGAGTCCTTCCCCTGCTCGTCCCTATGTCTGAATCTGTTTGCTAGGCTTCTAAATTCAGAGAGTGAGAGAGTTAAACAAAGTCCCTAGGATGGTAGGAGTTAAATGGAATAATCTCGTATGTGTTCATTTTTATTTTGCAAAATGCCTCAAATGAGACTGACTTATATAGGGCAAGTTATTCTCTCACTCTCTTTGTTACTGACGGCTGCTAGGAAGACAAAATTGGGGAGACATTTGGGAAGCCGTTCTACCTCATTTCATTGGGAAGACTAACATAATTAAAATGCATTGCATTTCTCATACCAACCGAGCAAACCGCGGACAGAAGAAATTCCATCTAGAAGGCATTTGAAGAAATTGCTCAGGACGTACATTCTATGAAGACCCTTTTCTAAAATATGTTTAGAAATGTCATCAAAGTTTACATATTCGCTGTGGATTGAACATTTTACATTTTGCGGCACGTGGGGGCATAGGCAATACGATTTTATTTCTGTTTGTTACCATGTACCGTCCAGATGTGCTGAGGAAGATAAGGTGGACGAGATGAGACGGTGCTGCTCTGGGTGGTGGAACCTAACTTGCTGATTATCTTGCCTCAACCAGAAAAGTCATGTGTTGGGGAATAATGTCAGGAGGTACGTTTTTTCTCTCCTCATATTTATAAATAGGGACATTGTGACTTGCGTGATGACGCTCTAAGATATTTGCCTCAAAGTCCTTGGACTCTGATGCTGTCTCAATATATCAGAAATTGCTTTCCCAACTTTTCACAGCTTTTCCCAATCCTGCAGCTCCAAGACGCATTAGTTTACATTGTGAGTGTGTGTGTGTGTGTGCGTGTGTGTGTGTGTGCACGCGTCTTGGCGAGTCTGAAATCTATGGTCCTAGCTGTAAGCCAGCTGCCATTTCCATTTAGTCATTTTGCAAAGTTCTTTCCCTTAAGTCACAGACATGAGTAAGCAAAATGGAAAAATGGAAAAGCTAGCACAGTCGGCTCACTTCTCAGATGAGGGACCGTTGTTGCCCTTTCCGAATTCACCTGGATCAGGGGTCCGGGGCCACGCATCAGAGGGACCGGGTGGAACATGATCTGGCCTCTACAGGCAGCAGCAGCTGCTTCTGTTTGGCTGAATGTCGGCATGCTAGAATTTAGGCTTGGTATTACCAGATTTAGAGAAGCTGGAAATCTGAATTTTCACTGAAACTTCGTGATTCAATGATTCAATAACTCATTACAATTTTAAAAATGCATGAACAGTCCAGAAAGCAGAGTGGCCCAGTGACTAAACAAAATCCAATAGTTCGGTGTTGGGTTTGTTGGCGCAGGTGCAGAGCAGCCCTGCCTGGACAGGGGCCCACCCGAGAAGGGTCACCTACTTCCAATGTATTTGTGGAAGAAACGTCATCTCAGACCTGCTGCCAAGATGTCTCCTATTTCTCTTCGCAGCCAGCTACACTTGTCAGAGCTCCTGGGTATCAGCCACCTCCTTGGGTGACTGCTGATTCCTGGGGCAGAGACCTGCAGGGGAGACTGGGAGGTAGGCCACACTCGCCTTTGTCCCTCAACCCTCCTCGTTGGCACTGTACCACCCAAAGCGGCATGGCCACTGATTATGCTAGAGAGGTCCAGGCTGATTTGAAAGATTTTATTCTTTTTAAGGATTTTAAAATTTAATTACAAATAATTATCCCGCACGGCTCATGAATGAGAGAGAGAGAGAGATAGAGAGAGAGAACGAGAACCTCTCAGTGGGGTGTGGTCACGCTGCAGTCCCTTTTGCTCAGTTTCCCCACCCCTTTAGGATTTGCGGGCATGCATGTACGTGAGCCTAGCATGATTTTCAAGTGACTGAGGCTGGGATTCAAACCACAGTTGCCTGTGTGGGATTCTGTTAATCCAAGGACAGTGCTAAGCCACTGTGCTACAGAGGCCAAATCCAGAAGATTTTATTCTTTTTAGAGTTTATGGTACTTTTTTCTTCAGTGAGTTAGGCATACACACAGAGGCATGCCCGCAGTGTCCCCATGCTATAATCCACTCCCATTCTCAGTCAGCCTGGACCATGGGTATAGCCAATGTGCTCAGGGATCTCAGGACACAAACCCAAGACCTTCCCTTCCAGGTCCAGCGACATTGCTGCTGGCCCCTTTATTCCTTTCGTGAACTATATCTGTATACGAATGCCTTCATAGTTCACAGAGCCATGCCTGTGTGGGATTCTGTTAATCCAAGGACAGTGCTAAGCCACTGTGCTACAGAGGCCAAATCCAGAAAGATTTTATTCTTTTTAGAGTTTATGGTACTTTTTTCTTCAGTGAGTTAGGCATACACACAGAGGCATGCCCGCAGTGTCCCCATGCTATAATCCACTCCCATTCTCAGTCAGCCTGGACCATGGGTATAGCCAATGTGCTCAGGGATCTCAGGACACAAACCCAAGACCTTCCCTTCCAGGTCCAGCGACATTGCTGCTGGCCCCTTTATTCCTTTCGTGAACTATATCTGTATACGAATGCCTTCATAGTTCACAGAGCCAGCACACCAGGCAGTCACACGCTCCATGGCCTGGCCTTGCTGAGTCTCCTTATTCTAGTCTCAGTGAATCCCCTAACCTCGAACTTGCGGGACAGTGTGCTCCTGTTCAGGGAGGCCAGTCCTCTGTTCCATGGGTTCATCTCTCCTGGTCCTCTCCATCTTTCAGAGAGTAGAGGTAGGGGGTAACCCAGATGTCAGTCGGCACCTGGGTCATTCTGACCAAATTCTCCCCCGAGGTCAGGAGTCCTGAGAGGAGAGCATCGGGTGATGCTGGGTGCTGTGGGCAGGGGCAGGTAGGGCTGTCCTGAGTGGACCCAAGTCCACATCAGCACAGCTCTGAGTCGGACTTTTGCATCCCAGCTCAGAATCCTCGGCCTTCAAGGTCAGCCAGAAGCTAAGTATCAAACGATAGAACACTCTGACAGCTCAGGGCAAGCCGGACTTCTCAGGGGCGGTATGGCCTAATCCACACGCAGGAAGGGAAGCATTTTCCTAATGGGGATAAGATCTGCCCAGCCAGCCCCACAGAGGATGCAGCTCCCTCACTCAGAGCAGCTTCCCTTCCCCTTTGTTCTTCTGCCAGCCCTTTGCTCCCGCCAGGTCTATTAGAGAACAAGGAACGGGATTCATTAAAGGCCTCCTACCCAATAACTCCTTAAGATCCACCTCTTGGTGGGGAAAATCCCAGTGCAGTCTTTCAAAGTATTTTACTGTATTAACTAACTAGGTCAAATTCTTGGGAAAGGCTCCCTATAATCTTTGTATACTAAGGCCATTTTTAAGTAACCCCTCAAATTTCAAGATGGGCTGAGTGGGTGGTTTGTGAGTTTAGTTACTCTAAAAATGAACTTTAAAAATGATCTCAAAGTCCCAAATGGGAAATTCTGACATTTTCATTCACTTTCCTGCATTTTTCTCATTAAGTATCAGAATCCAAATTTTTTAGCATTAATAAATTAACAATCTGCGGAAAACAGTATCATTTTTATTTGGAACTGAGGTGAAAATGCATGTTATCACTCTTATGCATATTTTGCAGGAATAGTAAAATGCAGAATGTAATTTCTTTCCACAAATGAATCATTCTGTCTTTGCAGTTATGTGGAGTTATTACTAAATAATTCTTTCACTTTCCAGTTTTAGGTTTTCTGTATTTATAGAGGCAATTCCAGTAAAGGAAAAATATTTTATCCTATAAACTTCAAAGAGCTCTTACTCTGGGATACTTGAGAAGCAGCTTGTATTTCTTTTGAGAAAGCAAGCTTTTTTGAGCAAAATAGTTTTATGACTCTGTGGTATTTCAGTAATATGAAGGGTATTCCAAAAGTTCATGGAAAACACATATTTTAAAGCAAGTATTCATAGACTTAACAGTATTTTGCAACCAAATAAGTGTGTACATTTTACCATATTTTTCACAAACATGTGAAGGCCCCACACAAGTTGCCTGGATGCATCAGTGTGGCTAGCATGGAGAAGACACACATGTGCTCAGGGTCAGAAAGACT
Organism: Tupaia belangeri chinensis; assembly: GCF_000334495.1. Lineage (NCBI taxonomy): Eukaryota > Metazoa > Chordata > Mammalia > Scandentia > Tupaiidae > Tupaia > Tupaia belangeri. Next base: position 2,251,838 of record NW_006159504.1, on the reverse strand, counting down.
AACCTCTGTCACAGTTCTGTCCTTACTCTCTGGAAGGTGGTGGAGAATTCAATGGGTGGTGTAGACTGGGTTGCCATTCAGGTGTTCATCGGGGAGCATGCTGGGATAAACAGTTGTGGGAGGAAGTAGGATTTGCAGGGGAGAAATTCAGCATTGAGGTATTCTAATAGCCTGGCTGCCTCTCCTTGGAGTGGGAGCTAGAGCATCCCTGCCCATTAATCCTTTGTTGGACCTTCATGCTCCTTGCACACTGAGGCAGACCACAGCCAAACTGCCTGCCTACAGCATTCCCAACGCTGGGACATGTGAGTCCTTGAAGGTATACCTGGGAGGAGCCTCTTTGCCACTCCACGTGACTTCTCCAGGCTGTTTCCCTGCGTATACTGCCTGAGGATTGCACTCAGCAGTGCCTGCACGTACGAAGCTGGTAGACATCACAACCTCACGATAAACACTCACCTTCATGATTATTTCTGGAAGGATGGTGGGAGACAGTCCTCTTCAAAGTTGTTCATACAGAAATACAGATGCTTTCAGCATCGTAAAGTAGTCATAGGCACGTCTTAGAGAAATTATATGAGAGGGACTTCTAAAAGTCCATAGCAAAAATAGAATTAAAGTGTGAGTTTATTTTATTGAAAAATTGTTTTAAACTTGACGAAGATTTTTTATGACACATATTTTCTATGAATTTCTGAAGACCCTTGCATAGTTTCGGCAATTCTGTTTGATGTATTATTATTATTATTTTTTTTTAATGCAAGGGTGTATATGCTCACCAGAGAAAGAAAGAGAAAGCACTCCCCAGTTGGGCATGGCCATGTCACGATCCTTTCCCCTCCACTTCTCCATCCTGTCATGGCACACACACACATATACACACGCACACAGACACCCTGATGTGTTTTTCAAACCACTGGAATTAGGATTTGAAACATGGTCTGACATATGTAGGACCACGCTTTCTACATACAGGGCTTCACATTGACACAGGAAGACACGAAGGTTTATTCTACATCTTTACGCTTCCTTAAGCAGTGGCAGCATAATTGAAAGTACATTTGTGTATGTTTTAATCTCCTTCTTTGTCCTGCTGATCTCTTCTTTTCACTTCTTTGGTCTCCCATGGCAGGAAACACGACAGTGACAGCATCAGAGTTCTAAATATTAGATCCAGAATCCAGGAAGTTCTGAAATCCCTAGAGAAGTCTGATCTGACTTGGGTGGGAGTTGAGCCCTGAGCAAATCAAGGGCGGGCGGTCCCGGAGCACAGGGGTAAAGCACTGTGTGGAGGCAGCCAGACCCTGCGTGTCCAGGAACGGCTCCAATCGCTGCTGCAGGGGCTTGAAAAACACACTGGGGGCATGTGAAAGCATGCCCAGGGTCCTGACAGGAATGCAGGAAAGAGGATTGCATGACCAGGTCCCATGGTGGCAGGGGGCATTTCTCTGTCTCCCTCTCCCTCTTTCATTTAAAAAAAAAAAGTGTCCAGGGTCATGTCACATGACTTCTTCTGTTTCACATATTGTATGGTTAGGTGCAAAGGAAAGGAACAGTAGAGTTTCAAGAAAAAGCTATGCAGGTACCTGCCAGATAAAACAGTAGGTGATTGGCCAGTCACTGTAGTCCTGTGGTAATTCCACACTTCGTGATACCAAGGCCAATGGGACGGTCCTAGGTTCAAGGCCTGGAATCTCCTTGCACTCAGCAGGCATGTGTGTACACCTCTGCTCTGGGCTGAGACTTCATTCCTGATTGAGGAATAAAGACACCCGTTGGAAGAGCCTATCTCTCATTCTCTGTCCCTTTGTCTCTCTCATGAAAGAAGTAAATCAATAAACTTGGAAAACCAAAACAAAACAGTGAGGGTTTACTATATTTGGAATGTTGAGAAAAAGACTTGCCTTGGATGTTATCCTAGAGGAATAAAGACAGCGTGGCTCACTAGGAAAAGTAGATAATGAATCAGAGTGGATAGGGTTCACATCTGCATGCCAAAAGCTACTGGCACTACCTTTGCTCTGGGCGAATCTAATCATTTCATGTTACAGGAATTTTCCTGTCTGGAATTGACTGGGTTACACTACATGTAAGAATATTTTCTCAGTACTCTATGCTATTTTTATGGTCCAAGCTGTGATGGGTTAAGCTAATATAGCCACCATTCAGCTCTTAGTTCCCTTGACCTTGAATGCACTACTCTGCACAGTGAAGAAATAAGAATTCAGACAGAATGTTAGACTGGAGATGAGGTCATTTTGTTTAGACAGGTTTAGAGGTAGGATGTTTCCATGTACAAATGTTTTGTCAACTGCATGCAATATTTAAGACAGCAAATACTGAAGGATATGCATTAAGCATAGTGCATATGCCTCCAAGATATTTTGCATACTCTTTGTGCCAGAATAATCAAGTTTGATGAGAATTTGATCTTCCCGTTGTCATTTTCATTCTCAATAGCTCCTTGTAAGAGGCATTCTAGTGCAGCCACAGTTTGTAAAGAGCACTTCATAGGCTCTAAAATAGAATGGCAGTCTCCATTGATAGCGTATCTCGGCCAGCTCTCAAAGACTCACCTGACCCTTACATCCACATGGAGTTTCCGAAATTAAGTGGAGCTTCTAAAGACTATTTTCTGGACTGCATGGCTGTTTTCTTCTCTCTGTTACATTTTCAATATAATACCAAGGTAATCTTAGTGTCCCTGAAATTGTCAAGAATAAGTGATGAATGAAAGAATTTTGAAGAAGAATTTTCTCACATCCAACAGGCAGTTCACCAATTTGGGTGAAGGTTTTCTTTCTGATAAGCAGCATGACCCAGGTAGCGAGTCAGACATACTTGGCGTTGAATTCTGATAGAGCTTACTATTGTAGCTTTCTGGTTTGGAACAGGTAATTCCCATTCGTTGATTAGTAAATGCCCCTATACCTTTAGGAGTTTCAACATCTTCTTAATCTTCTGTGAATATTCTCGCCACCTTGCATCTTAATCTTCTGTGAATATTCTCGCCACCTTTTTGCCTGCAAGATGGCTCGTTTTCTATAGCATTTCCCCTGAGGTCTGCTCAGGGGAGGTTCTTTTTTCATATCCCAGTTGCCCTAGATTATGTCCCTGATTTTTTTTGGAAAGGTTTTTGCTAAAGAACATGTGCACTCACCAGAAAGACAGAGAGAGACAGAGAGACAGAAAGTGAGAAATCACCCTCCAGGGGGAATGGCCATGCCACAATCCCTTCTCCTCCATTCTCCTCTCGGGATCTTGGGTATACACGCATATGATGCGCCCGGCATGAGTTTAAGCCACCGGGTCCAGGACTAGAACCGCAGTTGTCTACATGGGAGTTCAGCAACATAGCCACTAAGCCAACTGCTAGTCCCTTATGTCCTTTTATCCCTTGCAGCACCATGCTCCCGTCCCCAGTCAGTGTCATTTCCAGACAGTGGGTATCTTTTTCACTTAAACTAAAATAAGAACAATCCCATTCTATAATGCTCACACATTAATTGGCGTAACAATCCTCTCCCCATAACAATCAAAATCTTGCTCACATGACTTCATCCATTGGCTCAGTTAGCTCTTCCCTGGCAGCCTTCTTTTCCCAAACCAGCTCTTATCATCTCAGATGACTTCAACATCCACAAAGGTGCCACTGGCTCATTGCCTACACCACCTCGTTTTCAACGATCTATTCACAACTGTACGACATTTGCTCACCTCCTGTAGCCACCTCTTGTGTTGGGGCATCACTAAAAATGATTCCATCTCTGAAATCTTGAATATAAACCTCACAGAGCTTCCTGTCGTTCTAGCTCACTTGACAAGTACAGTTGCTGCAACAGTTTTTCATCTCATTATGGGTTCTGACTCATTGACTTTCTGTCCATCAGTCTTCCTCTGGTTATCATTCTCTGTCTAGCTTAGATTTTGTAATTAACTAAATTTATATCATCTCTGTTCCCTCCATTTTTTTCCTACCTCTCCCCATAAAACCCTAACCTTGAATGAATTCAGTCATAAATATTCTCATTGCCTGTATCCAAGCAGTAGGGACTTGGTGCAGAAAATCCCCCGGTCTTGGCAATTTAAGAGAATAGAGGTTTATCAGCTCACAGTTTGGAGGTCCAAGGGCCAGAGGCCAGTTCTAATGGGGGTCTTGCAGAGATCGACCACATTACGAGAGCAAAGCAGGGCAGAGGCCGTGGCCCTCAGACTCTGTTCCCGTCTCCTTCTCTCCTCATGAACCCACCAGAACGCAGTGATGGGGGCTCTTCCTCTAATGACCTTAATCCTAATCTCTTCCCCAAAGGCACCAGCTATCAACACCATAATCGGATCAGGTTTCACCCTCTTAATCCCATTACAACAGCTCAACACATAACTTTGGTGAGACGTAGAACTCTAGCGGATAGGGTATGTTCCGCGACATTCTAATGTCTACACTCAAGCCTGACCTCCTAATACTTGATTTGTTCCTGTCAGCCCACCATACCTCTGTTGCCACCCTCCACCCTTTTTGTTACATACTCAGAAATATTCAGTTGCACTTTTTCCCGACGGAATGTCCTTAGGCAAATATTTAAATTCTATATAGCATAGCTCTAACTTTCTGATAGAATTTCTCCTCCTGCATTTTTTTACATATTATTCTAACTACATTTCTTCTTCCATGGTTTCCTTAAAATATCATGCATGGCCTGAATCTGCATGTGCTATCCATCTCCTCTCTCTGAGGTGCTATTTTCCTCTTTTTTTACAGAATAAAACCTGTGATCTTCCTCTCCTATGGCTATAGTGACAACACGAAGCATATACATGATATTTCATCACCAACCTATATGCATATTTACGTATCAGTAGAAGCTGTGTGATAAATGTGGGTAGTAATTTAAAAATTGGGCTAAAGTGAAGAATTAAGACAAAGACAGACACATATATCTTAAAGACTTTAATTTTATAGATAGAAAGGTCATTTATTTATAATCATTGGATATGTGGCCAAGGCCATCACTTCCAGTATGATCCTGTGGATTCTCGTTCCCATTGTGTGTGTATGATTTTTAAGTTAATTAATTTACCTCATGAGCATGAAACAGAGCGAGAGCAAGAGAGAGACACCCCTCATTGGGGTCTGGGTGTCACCATCTACTCCCAGCCTCAGCCAGCCCTGGATCAGGAAACAGAGAGAAAGCAAGAGAGAGAGACACCCCTCATTGGGGTCTGGGTGTCACCATCTACTCCCAGCCTCAGGGCCCAGCTTGATCAGGGAAGTGTCTCGAGGTGGATCTGGAGCCCTTCCATATGAGTTAGCCGGAGACCCTCCTGCTTACTGCTGTGCCACTGTCCACTCCTCTCCTTGCCTTTGTATAGAGGCTAGGACAGAGGCTAGGTCTCTCTGTATGCAATCAAATTCAGTAATTTCCAGTTTCATTTTTTTCCTTTTGATTTTGATGCCAGAAACCACATGTATATGCATAAGAGAGAGAGAGAGAGAGAGAGAGGGGGAGAGAGAGAGGGAGCACGCTTCCCCATAAGAGCCTAGTCAGTGCAATGCTTTTCTCTCCAGTTGTCCATCCTGTCCCAGGCGTGTTTGTCAAGACACCAGGACCAGGACTCAAACCCTAGGTCAGGCACGTGGGTTTCTGCTTCTCTGTGCAGCACTTAACTGCTGCACTATGGGGTTAGCCCTCTGGATTTTTGTTTCTTTTTTTTTTTTAGAGAGAGAGATATTTGCTGTAAGGCACATGTACTTACTCAAGACAGAGAGACAGAAAACAAGAATTCACCCTTCAGGGGAAATGGCCATACTGCAATCCTTTCTCCTTCACTCTCCTCTTTGGATTTTGGGCACTCATGCTCTTGTACCTGGTGTAAGTTTCAAGCTGCCAGGTCCAGGACTTGAACCTCAGTCAGCCATGTGGGAGTCTAGTGATTTAACCATTACCCCCTCTGCTGGTCCCCTAGTTTCAGTTTTTTAAAGATGAATAACCACATATATGTATTTTTTTGCAAATAAATTGAATTAAGAAGTGAATGCTTTTTGATATTTATCATTTTTCTTCCAAACTTCAAGAATCAACTTGCTGGGACCAGCAGTTAGCATAATGGCTATGTCGCTGGACTCCCACATAGTTGACTGTGGTTCGCGTCCCGGACCCGGTGGCTTAAAACTCACGCCAGGCTCATGTGCATGCGTGCCCAAGATCCCGAGAGGAGAATGGAGGAGAAGGGATTGCGGCGTGACCATCCCCCCGGGGGGTGATTTCTCACTTTCTGTCTCTCTGTCTCTCTCTGTCTGTCTGGTGAGCGCATGCGACCTATGGCAAAAACCTCTTAAAAAAAAAAAAAGAATCAACTTGCTTACACCAAATGTACATTTAAAATATTTCTTTCATTTCTTCATTGTTTCCATACATTCAGAGTTTTATTAAAAATAGCTCTCTTTTCACCCTTTTAACTCACGGATTATGTGATCTTTTATTAATTTACATAATTATTATAACAAGTATAACTAGTACACATAGATTTGGGAACAAACACTGCTGTCTCTTGATATACATAAATAAGCTAGTGAAAGCCCAAATGAATGTTAGTCAATGTTCGTTAGTATATGAAAACCCTTTGATTATTATAATCTATTTAATCTATTCTCTTTCGAAGAGCAACAGATACCTTTGTACTAAGAATATGTAGAGAATGGGCACTAGAATAAGGAGAAAAATAGAATTTGTAAATGGTTAAGCAAATGAGTCATTTATTTTTAGTAGTAGAATTTACATAAATTTGAGTTAAGATGTCATCATGGAAAGCCAATCAACCAATTAGTATTTTTGTAAGAACTGATAACTAAAATTACTACAAAAGGAATTAAGTATATTATTGCTTCTTTTAGTTACCTATGTAAATGAATAAATGAAGATTTGAAGACAATTAGAGCCCTGTTTTTTTTTTTTTTTTTTTTAATTTGCCACAGGGCACATGCCCTCACCAGGGCGAGAGAGAGAGAGAGAGGGAGAGAGAGAGAGAGAGAGAGAGAGAGAGAAAGTGGCAAAGCATCCCTTGTGGAGATGGGTCACACTGCAATCCCTTCGGATTCTGGGCACACATGCCCAGTGCCCAGCTTGCTCTCAAGCTGCCGGGTTCTGGGACTCAGATTGCTTCGTTGGCCATGTGGGATCTGGCTGCTTTAACTACCCTGTCACTGACTAACCCAGAGCACTTTTCAAAGCTAGTGACATCTCAGATTTTATTACATGTACTGTATATATAAAAGTATTGTTCTAAGTAAATGATCATTTGAACAGGTATTGCTATTAATATTATTAATTAATTTTTAAGCATAGACATAATGGGAGATATAGAATGAGATTTCTGGTACGCAATATTATTTACATTTTCATTTTTTTTGAGAGATACAAGAAGAATTTAAGGAAAAAAACCTGACAGATGAGGATTACTTCCATAACCTGTTAATTTCACTAGTGACATTTTTCATTTCAAATATTACAGAAGGCTGAGCCAGCTCTGCAATTAAAATTGCTATAAATGAAGTCAAAATTTGTTGAAGGGCGCTCAAACTCAACTATTACTAAAAGAAAGGAGAAAAATTTTATAGTATTTTAATAATATCTGCCTTCTTAAGGATTATGAGGGGCCAGCAGGTGGTGTGGTGGTTAAGGGCGCTGGAGTTCCACAAGGCTGATCACAATTCGAATACCGAACCTGGAGGCTTGCTTTCTCTTTCTCTTGCTTTCTCTTTCTCTCTTTCTCACTGTTCCTCTCTGGTCAAATTGAAAAAAAAATAATAATAAAGTTAAATAAAATAACTCTTTAAAAAGAAAAAAAAAGAAAGTTCATGTAAAGATTTTGAGTTGCTAGTAATACACTTGCAAATAGAAGGAATTCTTAGCATACAATGTTCAGAGGGAACTTCGGAATAAAGACGTGAGTGATAAGAGGTCTCCTTACTATTTCTAAACCTCTTTCTGTGTTGCTACTATTTTTTTTAAAGTAGCCGAAATTTTCTGCCTTATTTATTTTTTTTGCATTGATATCCTAATCACACATATTTATAGGGCACAATGTGATATTTTGATACATGTACACTAGAGTAGTGATCAAATCATGTGAATGAGCATAGCCAACACCTTAAGTATGCACCATTTATTGGTTGTGAGAACACTTGCACCCTCGCTTCTAGCTATTTTGACTGTACACTGCATTATTGTTGTGTATGGTCACCCATTGGACACCAGAGTACCAGAACTCATTCTGCTGACAGTGTGTGTGCTGACCCAACTCTCCTCGTCCCCACCCTCTTCATTCTTCACAGCATTGGTAACCTCCACGTTTCTCTCTACTTCCACGTTCCATGACATCTTTTTTTTTTTTTTTAATACTCCACATATAAATGAGACCATGCAGTATGTGTCTTTCTGTGCCTGCTTATTCTCATGTAATATAATGTCCTCCAGGCTCATCCATTTGTCAAAAATGACAGGATTGCAGGTGACTAAGGCACTGGCCTCCCTCATGGCTAACCATGGTTCAGTTGGAATCCCAGACCCAGAAGCTTGAAAATCACTCTGGACATCTATATGTGAGTGCCCGGAAATCCCAAGAGGAGGATGAAGGAGAAGGGATTGCAGTGTGGTCATCCTCCCTGGTGGGTGATTTCTCACTTTCTCTTCTGTCTCTCTCTGGTGAGTGCACGCTGCCTACAGCAAACAGATGGACAAACAAACAAAAAAATAAAAGCAAATGACAGTATTGCATATCCTTTTTAAAAATAACTTGAATAGTATTCCATTGTGCATATACACTCTATCTTCTTTATCCATTCAGCTGTGTTGGACACTTGGGTTGATTTGATTGTTTTTTAGAGAGATTTTTTGTTATAGGGCACATGTGATCACCAGAGATACAAGAGAGATAGACAGAAAGTGAGAAATAACATCCCCCCCCCCAGGAGGAAGGTTATGCCGACATCCCTTCTTGTCCACTCTCCTCTTGGAATTTTGGGCATGCACACACACTCGCCTAACCTAAGTTTCAAGCTGCCAGGTCTGGCACTCTAACAGCGGTCGACCATATGGGTGAGTCCAGCTTCTTAACCTCTACACCACCTACTGGCTCCTGTTGAACACATTTTTAGAGACAGTGTCCTATTACGTCTCTCAGGATGACCTTGAACCCATGGTCCTTCTGTCTCAGCCTCCTGAATAGCTGGAACTATAGGCACAGGGCACCATGTCTGATTTGTGCTATTAAATAACTTCAGGACCAGCAGGTGGAATAATGATTATGTTGCTGGATTTCCAATTAGTTGACCACAGTTCAAGTCCTGGACCCAACAGCTTAAAACTCATGCTGGGTACATGTGCATGTGTGTTCAAGATCCCAAGAGGAGAATGAAGGAGAAGGGATTTCTAAATGATCATCCCTTTGCGGGGTGATTTCTCACTTTCTGTTTCTGTCTCTCTCTCCTGTGAGCACATGTGTCCAAAAGCAAAAATCTCTCTCTTAAATGAATAAATAAATAAATAAATAAATAATAAATAAATAAATAACTTCTGAGGCCAGCAGATGGTACAGTGGTTAAGGCACTGGACTCTTATGTAGTTCAAGTCCTGAATCTGACTTGAAACACTCCATGGTTGTGTATGGCTTTGTGCCAAAAATCCTGTGAGGAGAATGGAGGAGAAAGGATTGCAGCATGGCCATTTCCCTGGTGGTGGTGGGGTGGGGAGGATAATTTCTCACTTTCTGTCTCTGTATCAAGCCTCCAGGTTTGAGATTTGAACCACTGTTGACCAAATGGGAGTCCAGAGCCTTAACCATTGTGCAAATGGCTGTCCCCCACTAATGTTGATTTTTATTTTTGGTTATTGTAAATAATGCTGCAATGGAACATGGAAATGCCCGTGATTCTTTGACATGTTGATTTTATTTCCTTTGAATATATACTCAGAAGTGGAATTACTGGATCACATTGTAGTTCTATTTTATTTTATTTTATTTTTTTAGAGAGAGAGATTTTTACTGTAGGACACATGAGCTCTCCAGAGAGACAGAGACAGAGGAACCACACCCCAGAGAGATGACCATGTCACAATTCTGTCTCCCCCACTCTATTTCTGGGATCCTTGGCACACACACACACACACACACACACACACACACACGGCCTGAGTTTTACAACCTGGGTCCAGGGCTTGAACCACAGTTGGCCATGTAGGAGTCCATTGCCTCAACCACACCACCACCTGCTGACCCCTCTATTTTGTTTCTTAAGAGTTAGTGGTTAGACTAAAATACATTTATTTCCTAAGGTTAAATTTTACATTGAAAAGAAAATATTTGCATAGGTGCGAATATTCCAACTTATCCTTGTGATCATCCACATGTTCTCCCTGCAAAGAATGTTTATCTTTCTGAGTCAGCATAATTTCTTGCCTGGAACTTTATCTTCTCTGAGAGCTGAATCTTTAGGCAGATGACTGGAGAGAAGGAAGGGAGTGCAGGGTAACAGGAGAAGAGGTTATGACAAGGTAACAGGGAAGCCATGACGAAATAGCTCCATGAACGGAGGCATCAGGCACTTCCCCTCACCAGCTGCATGAGCTGGAGGAAATTTGAGCATACTCTGCAGAAAGTGGCAAGGAGTCCGGGTCAATCTTGCAGAGTAGGAGATGGCAGGTCATGGACAAGACAGAAGTCATGACGTAAATGTTCAGAGGGTAGCTGGGATCTCACAAGACCTAGTGGCACAGAAGTTGTTAATGGCAGTATAAAAAGGAGGGTGGGATGGGGCCAGGAGGCAGCATGGAGGTTAAGGGAGCTGGATCCCACATGACTGAGTGAGCAGTTCAAGTCCTAGACCTGGTGGCCTGAGAAACATGACAGGTGCATGTGCATGTGTGCCCCAGATCCTGAGAGAACAATGGAAAAGAGACTGTGTGGCATAACCATCACCCCTGGTGGGTGATTTCTCACTTTCCTTCTTTCTCTCTCTGTCTCTGTCTCACTCCAGCAAACACATACACCCTATAGAAAGAAAATAAAAGCAGGATATTGCTGAAATTTCCGATTTTTCTTACAGATTTTTAGGCATATCATAAAGAGTAAGAACTATCATTTAGAAAAACAGTGACTGTTCTTTTCCATAATATGAAGCTAAAAAAGCTATCTACTTCTATGTTTTGGCGCTTGTCATTCTTATCCCATTTATTTGTCTGCAGAGTACATGAAGATTCTGTGTTCGCTCCTTTGGCGCTTGTCATTCTTACCCCACTTATTTGTCTGCAGAGTACATGAAGATTCTGTGAATGTAACAAACTATCAATCTCTTCATACATTGCATTAAACTGAAAGAATGATAAGAATGTTGGTATTTGCTGAGAAACATGGTAAATGTGCAACCATGGTGCTCACTAGGTTAAAAGAATATTTTGTCCCTGCTTTGGGGAAATCTGTCTAGTGTGTGTGACATTTCAGATAAGAATAACTCACGAGATTGTGGGGATAATGTAACAAAATAAACTTACCAAATAGTAGCTAGTTTTTAAATGTCAGCATTGCTTTGTAAATAAATTATTTGACACTGCAGCATTTTAAAGAGATTATGCTTGCTCTTGCAATTTAAAATAAATCATTTCCCTTGTTTCTTTTTCCATAGTTTATTGAGGAAAGAAGCATTTAAAAAACAAACAAAAATAAACATTGGAACTATTCAGCTCTTAACGGTGACTTAGCGGCTAAGTTTAAGTACTGGAGACGGGTGCTGGGTTGGATGTCTCCACTACGAACACAGAAGTGATCACACATAAACCTCCACTGCAGCAGAAACTCCTTCAGACAAGATTGTCTGAGCTTCGTTTCAAAAGGCAGGTTGGCAAAATGTTTCAGGAGAGAGGTTCTGATCCTAACGTGGACTTCGAGTGCTGAGAGCAGAAAGGCATGAAGCCTCAAGACACTGCTGCCCCTCTCCGGCCCCTGTAAACACTAGAGAATTCAAGATCTGTGTTGTGCATTTCCTCAGCACCAGATGGCATAAAGGGTCATGACCGATACCAGTGAGCTTTGGTTAGTAAAACTGACTCAGTTACATGATCAACGGAAATGAGCGTATTGCCTCAAAAATTATTGGTGACATGGTCATCAGGTGTTACCTTGATGGCTGACTGTTGCCTTTCTTTTTTGTTTCTTCAACAAATACTAGTGAGCACCTGCACCACCAGGCGCTGCTCTCGGGATTAGTGACCTGGTGGGGAACAGAGTCCTTGACTCACAGCTTTCGCTCTACAGGTAGGGCTCAGAGAGCAAATCGTGAAACACTTGCCAAGTGATCTAGACAGTTCTCTTTCTTGTGCTTTACCAGAGAAGGAAGAAACAACTTTGTGCTTGCTTAGTTCTGAGCTAACTCTGGACAAATTTCCTCTTCCTGCCGGAAAGTTTTGATGGAAACCCAGCCATCTTTAATATAGAATGTACAGAATATGGAGCCATCAGGAGCAGCAGTTGGCGTAATGGCTATGTTGCTGAACTCCCATGTGATCGACCACGGTACGAGTCCCAGACCTGGTGGCTTAAACTCACACCAGGCGTGTGTGCGTCCGTGCCCAAGATCCTGAGAGGAGAAGGGATTGCAGCGTGGCCATCCCCCCTGGGGGGTGATTTCTCACTTTCTGACTCTGTCTCTCTGTCTTTCTGGCAAGTGCCCTATAGCAAAAACTTCTCCAAAAAAAAAAAAAATAGAATATGGAGCCCCAGTGGTGTGGTGGTTAAGATAGCTGAATCCCATATGGCTAACGGCACAATCTGAGTCCTGAGGTTTGAAAAGCATACTGTGCGCACATGCCCAAAATTGCAAAAGGAGGGAAAAATGGAGAAAGGATTGTGGCATGACAATTCCCCGTGAGAGGCATTTTCTCACTCTCTCTCTCTGTTTCTCTGGCAAGTACAAGTGCTCTCTAGCAACTTAAAAAAGAAAAAGAATGTGCAGCTATAGAGGGTATGCGACTGCTGTATGTGTTTGCTCACCACTCCTAAAACTCTCCCCTCTCATCTCTTTATCTCTTTCATTTAAAGGCTCATGCTACATTTCCTTTAGTCTCATTAATGGATTATTTATTTCCCAAGAAATTCCATTTATTTGTGAAGCACGTGTTGGGTGGGGGGCATGTTTCACACTCCTCTAGTTTCCACCAGGAGGGATTTCACTACACCCGCTTGCCTCTTGCCTTGCTCTTTGTTCTTCCTCCCTGTGGCAGTGCACAGCTCAGCCTCCTGCCCCACTTTTCCCTTCTTCTTGGGTGAGCCTGCCTGCTCCACTCCAGATGTGCCAGGGCCACCTCTGCCTGTGTGGTTAAACCAGGCCAGTTCACCAGTGTGTACGTGAAAACTGACTTTGCTAACATATTAAAGCCACATTCTCCAGCACAAAGTTATTTCCTCCTTCTCTGGTGAGCCACAAGAAAGAGAAATGTCTTGATCACTTGGCAAGTGTTTCATAATTTGCTTTCTGAGCCCTACCAGTAGAGTGAAAAGCTATGAGTCAAGGACTCTGTTCACCACCAAATACTAATCCCTAGATTCCAGTATCGTAATTGGTTTAGAAACTAGAAGGTGGTAAATGTAGTGACATTGGCTTGGCCTTTTAAAATGCAAGCAGTGAGGACTTGCTCTGGGTCATCATATCTTTAGTTTTAAGGTTTGAGGAGTCTTCACTGCTTATGAGTCCTCCTCCCAACCCCACACCCAGGGAAACAGGCAGACTATAGTCCTGACCCAGCGTTCTTATCTGTTTTTCAGAAAGAGAGTCACCTGTTTTATTTCCCACTGGTTTTGGAAGAAATATACCCATTATTTTATACTAGAGGCAGAACTTGCCACCACCCTTTGTAAACACCCAACAAAAGCACTGAAGCTCTAGGATCGTGAATGGTAGTGAACAATCCACACTGGCTTAGACTGTGCTTTGGAGTGTAGGTCTAGACTCAGACACTGCCACGAGACAAGGCTGTTTGCATGGCTCTGGGTGAAGTGTACAGGGCAATCCTTGAACTGTAGTACTGCATTTTAATGAACCAAGTACTTACAGTACAGTAAGAAAGAGGATATGTTTCAGATACCCAAGGAAAAAAAAATTGAAGAAGTTTACCTAGGGTTTTGGTCTGTTCTGTTGTTTATAACAGAAAATACTTGAAACCAGGTGATTCATAAAAATAGAGGTTAATTCAACTCATGGTTTGGAGGCCCAAGGTTCAGAGGTCACATCTGGTAAGAATTTCCCTGTTGGTGGTTCCCCAAGGCCAAATGAGGCATCGCATCATGAGAGAAGGGGAGCGGGCCTGTGTGCTCATCCATCTGCATCTCTCTCACTCTCCTTACAAGCTGCCAGGACTCAATGGTAGGAGCCCCACTCTAAGCCTTAATCACTCCCAAAGGCCACATCTTTCAGCACCCTGAAGGTATTCAGTTTCATCTTAATACCTTCACCACCAAATCTCAACACAAGAATTTGGGGGGAGGGACACTCAATCCTGAGCACCTAACAAAGGCACGCTTAAGTCCTTCATGTGCAGCTGTGGTCTCTGGTGGTCTGTCTGCCACACTAAGGATAGCTTCTCCCTGAGAGACGGCTGTGTTCAGACAAAGCAGAGCAATGATTGATGAAGATGCTGTAAATAGCTACTATTAATAGAACGTCTGGATTAAACTAGGTCTTATATTCGGTCTTAAATTAAGGCCTAAAACACTACTTTGACAAAGAAGAAATTGCCGGCTTCTCGATGAGACTTTGTTGTCAATGTTGCAATTAAGGACACTCCTATCCCCATCCCCTTGCCTCCACAAGGTGTTTGGGCCTAAAAACACCTGGTAACCTTTTATTTTTTTCTATTTTTCTCTAACCCACTCCATTCCAGATATCATTATACTTTGCCAATCTTTCTAGTTTGAATTAAATCTTTTAGAATTAATGAATGAAAATAACTGAGAAATGTTATTAGTTTTGTAGAAACAGAGCTATTGAGAAGTTGTGAATGAGATTAGACATAGCATATCTCGTAAAAGTCTTTTTTTTTTTTTCTTTTTTAGAGATTTTTGCTATAGGGCGCGTGGGCTCGCCAGACAGACAGAGACAGAGAGACAGAAAGCGAGAAATCCCCCCCCAGGGGGGATGGTCACACCGCAATCCCTTCTCCTCCATTCTCCTCTCAGGATCTTGGGCACGCACGCACACATGCCCGGCGTGAGGTTTTTTTTTTTTTTTTTTTTAGAGATTTTTGCTATAGGGCGCGTGGGCTCGCCAGACAGACAGAGACAGAGAGACAGAAAGCGAGAAATCCCCCCCCAGGGGGGATGGTCACACCGCAATCCCTTCTCCTCCATTCTCCTCTCAGGATCTTGGGCACGCACGCACACGCGCCCGGCATGAGTTTTAAGCCACCGGGTCCGGGACACGAACCACGGTCGACTACGTGGGAGTCCAGCGACATAGCCATTATGCTAACTGCTGGTCCCGTAAAAGTCTTTTGACCACCTGCAGTTATAACAGAACAGTTAATTAATGGCAACAGAAACAAAACTAATTTGAGAAAGAGCTTTGTTTCGGCATTTGAGAAAGAGCTTTGTTTCTGCATTCCCCTTCATCCTTTCAGGCTTGCTCCTTTAGCACTTATTACATGATCCTTCCCATGATTACCTTTGACTTGCTTCCATCTTTCTTTGCAGTCCTCATGCCTGTAAACTTTCTCCTCTAAAGACGTTCTCTCAAAATTCCCTTCATCTTGTCAAACCATTCATCTCTATCTTGAGTTAGACTTGTGCACTGACCTGAAATTCTTTGATTCTGTGTTCTCTTCCTTCAGATCATCTTCCTCATAATGGAAGGATGATTCCTCCAATTTAAATATGTCAGACTACTGGTTTACTTATGTTTGCATTCCTTCCTCCTTTCCTCTCTTTCACCTTATCTCTCTCTGTCTCTTTTTTCTACCTTGTCTCTTAAGGAATCTACGATGAACCAAAGATCCTTCTCTGACAGCCACCTCTGCAAGCACCCTGTGTCAGGCTGTGCAGGTTCCCTTGCTTTTGTTCATACTTCCTTCTTAGGAAAAGATCTTCGACCTGCAACTCTGTGAATTTACATGGACATTTTCTTCAGAACGGGCTCAATGTTTTCTATAAAAGCTTCTGCTATAAAAGGTTCTAGTGTATATGTATTATGGGCATGCCAGCATTTATTTTCTTTAGACAGATTTCACTTTTCCCCTTAAATCATTCATTCATTCATTTGCTCATTCCCTCACTTATTGGGTGTGTCCATATAGGGAACTTTGTACATTCCCAGAAAGGTACATGATGCTGAGGAAACTCTTCATAAAGCGACTCTATTACAGAGCTTTCTATTCCCAATGGAGAACACTGGACCTACTGAAAGGACCAATGGCCATTCTTTTGAGAATCATGAAACAACTTCTGTGAAGTCTGAGGAATAAAACAGAGCTTGCATAGTGCATAATTAAGAGCTAATGTATTTCTTCTTTCTTTACTTAAAAAATTGGTAAAAAGTATATAACATAAAATTACCATCTTAATTATTTTTAAATGTACCATTCAGCAGGGTGAACTATATTCATACTGTTGTGCAACCACACTCTAAAATGTATTTGTCTTGCAAAACCGAGACTCTATAACTATAAATGACAGTTACCTATTTTCTTCTCCATTGTCTTTCCTGCCAGCCCCGGGAAATCATAAATCTACTTTCTTTTTATACGTTTAGCTACATAAAATACCTCATATGAGTAGCATTATGCAGTATTTATCTTTCTGTAAGTTATTTCACTTAACATAATGTTCTCAAGGTTATAACATGTGACAGTGTCATTTTTAAAGTGTTGAATAATATTCCATTGTATGTGTGTATGTGTGTGTACTTTTCTTTTTTTTCTATAGGGGCTGTGTACTTACCAGAGAGAGACAGAGAAAGGAAGGAAAGTGAGAAAGCATCCTCCAGAGGGGACAGTCACACCATAATCCCTTCTTCTCCATCTTCCTCTCAATATTTTGGGCACGAGTACACATATGCCTGGCATGGTTTTCGGACTGCCTGATCTGGGATTTGAACTGTGCAGTTGGACATGTGGGATCCATCCACCCCAAGCACCACACCACTGGCTGGCCCAGTCATATTTTCTTTATTTACTCATCTTCTGATGGACATTGAATTCCTTCAACCTCTTGGCTATTGTGAATAATGCTGCATGAACATGGGTATGTGAATATCTTTTTGTGATCCTGCTTTAAACTATTTTGGGTATATATCCAGAGCCAGAATTTCTGGGCCAGATGATAATTCTATTTTAAGAATCTCCATACTGTGTATCCTAACAGTGCACCATTTGACATTCTGCCTGTAGTGAACAAGGGTTCTGAGAGCTAATGCATTTCCCAAAATTCATGAGTTGTGCCTCATGACTAGGAACCCAGGACTGTACACGTGACTCCAGGGTAAACCTCAAGGCTTTCTTGTCCTCCAGCACATCAGAGCGGACTCTTCCGTTCCCCCTCCTCTCTCCCACAGCAACCCTTATTCATGCTATTGGAGGAACAGAAAAGTGGGAGCTTGTGCAGGTAGCTAGTAACAGAGCTAAATTATGCTCTTTTCAGCAGAGAAGAACCTTGTTCTCATCTGGAGGCCCCTACAGACACAACAGTGTCAGTTCAGCCAAAGAGAGAATCCCTGCTGTGTGCTTTGCCCAGACGCCAGGCGCAAGAGTCATATTTTCTGTGGCTCATGTTGTAATAAAGGATCTTATCAGCCGCCTCCAGATGTATCCAGCTGGGTCAAACTCCACTCCACATAATCAGGCAAACATACTAACAAACTGAGACCAAAGCTTACATCATTGCAGTAAGATTATTTACAATTTTAAGTCTGTGAGACTTCATTAATTGTTATCTAACTAAGAGTTTCTTTACATGGTATGTTGATCTAGGGAAATTCATGTTCAAGAAGGATATTCCTAGAATTTCTTCCAACTCCTTGTAGGTAGCTTAGCACCTATGTGACTTATGCACAGTCTCAGCCCCCTAATCTTGACTCCCTGGTGTTACACCTGTGACTATGTTACACTAAGCAGCAAAAGGAAATTAAAGCTGTACATGGGAATGCAGCTGCTAATGAGTCGGCCTTAAAATAGGGAGATTATCCTGGACTGGATATGTACACGGTCCTGATGTAATCACATGGGCCCTTCACATCAGAAGAAGGCAGGAGAGTCCATTAGGGAGATGCAAGGATACAAGAACAGGCAGGAGAGATGTGAAGTTGAGAGGAACTTGACCCACTGTGAGACATTTTAAAGATGGAGTGAGAGGACCATGAGCCACAAATTGTAGACTGCTCCCAGATGGTAGGAATGGCCCTTAGCTGACAGCCAGCAAGGACGTGGGAATCTCAGTTCTACAACAGCAAGGATCTCAGTTCTGCAACAACTTCAATGGATAGGAAAACAGACTCTCTCCTAGAGCTCAGTGAGAGCCCTGCAAGACTTCCGATCTACAGAAACCGCAAGATGATAATTCTGTGTTGTTTGCAGCTGATATATTTGTGTTGATTTGTTATAGTACCAACAGAAAATTAATAACGTATTTACCACATATTTTAGGGAGTTAAATGAGAGGGTATTAGAAAAACACAGATTTTGGTCAATAAGGTAGAGCTCAGCCATTTTCGTCATCACCACTGACAAAAATCTAACACACCTCAGGGTGCTACTGAGAAGTCACACACAGGACGCAGGGGTCACAGGTTGTCTGCTGCACCCTATCCTCTGCCGGTAGAAACAGTTCTGGAATGGGGAGCCCTGTTCTGCTATCACCTTGCTATAGAGCCTGAAGAGATCACCAGGGCCACAGATAGATCTAGAAATTCTATTTACAAAAGGCTAGCAGACTTCAGATTTGTGTCACTCAAACTAATACATACAATCATCTTTCTAAGCACGTTGACATTGCTGTTGCTTTGAAAAAATAAATTGCAATATTTGCCACATTTGGTCAGGGTTTGCACATCTCAGTAGGATAGCTGTATTTCTTAGGATCTAAAATGCACTGATGTTAGCAGTACACTGATATTACCAGAAGTGTCAGCAGAATGTTTTCACAGAAGTGCATTATCTGTCCTACTTAGCTGATAGCAGTCATGGAACTGATGGTACAAAGGATCTTGATTTTAGAAAAATTGAAATATTAAGTACTTTATCCCTAGGTGATGAAGAAAAGTGCTTATTAATAGAAGCATGTGAACTAATATAGGTAGAAATTCTTGAAATATTCAGACCATCACCTTTCGTGATCCCAACAAAATGACTGACTCGGGCTAGTGTCGGTAAGATGGTAACTGTTAGTGACGACTACTGAGCAGACGTGGGAGAGGTTCCTAGAACGTCATGCCGTGGACTTTGTGATAATTGCAAAGGAAAACACACTTTTCCAGTGGGCCTCTCTGGTGGTTACCACTTCAGAACTGAAATCTATTTAGCTTTGAGAAGCGTGGAGCAATGCGAAGTTATGCACCCTAATACGATTTAATATGGAGTACCCAACATCATTTATGACATATTCTCTCCAAGATCAGATCACAGGGAATAAAGAAACAGAGGAGCAGTTAAAGGATATTGGAATAAGTATATGTACTAAGGCATACTGTAGTAAATATTTAGAATGTGGGATGTTCTGCAAGACGAAGAACCTGGTCGTTTTATAGACTCATCATTGTTAAAAAAAGAAAGGGGATGTCTAATTTTTTTTTGTTTTGTTTTAAGAGTTTTTTTTTTTCCCCATAAGGCATATGAGTTTTCCAAGGAGAGAGAGACAGAGACAATGAGTGAGAAAGTGAGAAATCACCCTCCAGGAGGGATGGCCATGCCACAATTCCTTCTCCTCTATTCTCTTCTTGGGATCTTGGACACATGTGCCCAGCATGATTTTAAAGTCACCAGGTCCAAGACTCATGATCAACCATGTCATAGTCCAGCAACGCTACACCATCCGCTGGCCCTAAGGGGATGTTTAAGTTAAAGAGAGTAGTCAAATGTAACATGTTGGATAAATCTGCCAATTTACCTCGATCCCATATCGCTCATTGTTTTTGTTGTCTCTTCTTTTTTTCTCTCTCAGAAATGATCAGAAGCTGGGGCCTGATGGAGATTCAGAGATCAAATGCAACACTGTAGGGCTGACTCACATGGGAAGGTTTCAGGTTGGCAATCAGAGACCTCCCTGAGTCCTCACGATCTAGGATTGTCTGAGGGTCTGGGGCTGGGGGGGGATTGCAGCATGTACTGAACATAATAGTCTGTTTCCTGTCTTTCTCAGGCTTGCATGAGAGCAAGAGAGAAAAAGCGCATGTGTGAAAGGGGTTGAGCCTTAGTCAGGATGTTCCAAGAGGAATCGCATACCTGCTCCAGTATCATGACTGAGAGGGGATGACAGAGAGACCATGTAATATCATTTGCCAGGAATATCACTGGTGGGGGGGGCTGTAATTGGCTCTAGCTCACTGATCTGCTTGACATTGAATGCAAATATTTTTACGTGTGTGTGAGAATATGTTTATTACTTTTACTTGGAGTTGTATCAATTTTTCGGTTCTTAAGACCAACAGATTTTAATAACACTATGGAGGTTTGACCAATCACTTCATACCTAATATAGCATGAATTGTAAAGGTATTGTGTATTCTAACATATTAATAATTCCATTATTCAGCATTTGTTATGAATCATTTACAAAGCATTTTTAAAAGCAACTATTATTTTACAACAGCCTTATATGATTGGAATTTTTACTCCATTTGATAATGAAACAACTGTGTTTTTGACATTCAATCACTCATTCATTTAACAATCTATATAACTTGTTGATGGTACATAAAAACAATAGCTGTTCAGTGTTTTTATGTGCATTATGATGAGATAAAAATGTCTTTCTATTGCCTCTGTATTCATACCACCACTGCTCACACCTGCCATTTTCTTGCACCTGTAATTTCCGGCTTGAGTCTCTATTCAGTGCTGCACATAATTAAATAGTTTGGAAATGCTTCAAGGACAATTCAAAGATGGAGTTTAAGCAGTCTAGAATTACCTCTTCTTGGACCCCAGAATTGACTAGATGTACACAATTCTTTCCCAGTGTCCATCCCCACTCAACACTCAAACCAATTTTTTTGTATGTGTTACTTTGAAATATGGTCAGAAATTTGTTTTTATAGCTTTAACTATGCACACAAGGTTTTTTGGTATGCAACTAACAGCAATATTTGTTGCAAAAGAATTTTATGGGAAGAGTTTTTCTTTCTACTTGTAAATAAGCTAGAAGAATTTATGTCTGTGTCAATGACAGGGGACTGCTGGTACTAAAGGCATGTGACTGAAGTTGGGCTGTAGCAACATGGACTGGATGCTGGAGCTCAGTAGACTGAGGTCATATGGAAGGCCTGGATTTGATTTCTGATCCGCCTTAAAAAGTCAGTCATGGTGGATTGCCTATGCCTGTGGTCCTGTCTGCTTGGGAGACTGAAGCAGGAGGACGACAAGCCCATGATCATGGGCATGAGCCGTGTAGTGAGACCTGGACTGAAAGAGCCCGGCATGGTAGCATGTACCTGTGTACCTGTGATCCCAACTACCCAGTGGGCTGTGGTAGAAGGATTGCATTGCAACATGATCCTATGTTTTTTTAAAAAAGGAAAAAGATACATGACTGAAAATTGTGTTAAATAAAAAAAAAAAAACAAGAGAGTACAGCTACAGAAAATATGAAAAGGCATTTACGAGCTTTGAGAAACAGCTGTATTTTGATCATTTATTCACATCTTAGCAAAGGCAATTATATTGCAAAATGAAGATGTGATTTTTCATTTTGAAATGTAATTATAGTTTGTGGAGAAATCTGGAAGAATGTTTATTTTGAGGCTCATCTCTATAGGTATTAAATGATGGTGGTTATCAGATATAAAAGCAAAATGGAAGACTCAAGCAGACCTCAATAGCGTTGAATCAGGTGGGGCTCATTTTGTGTGATGGACGAGTATTTCTTGTGCAAAAGTGACAAAAATATCCAATAATAGTAGTCACTGAGTTGGAGAGAATGTGCAATGGAAGCTGAAAACTGACAGTGTCAACAGCAAGCCTTATTCAAAATTAATTTAAAACATTTACTTTCCAAAATAACATGAGCATATTGTTCCAGTCAATTTGCTTACTTGTTTTACTTTCATATTGGAAAGTAATTCAATCACATATCAGGGAGAGTTAAAGATGGCACAAACTCTTGTAGTTTTAGATTCCTTTTACCATAAAAACGGTAAACCATTTTGACTTTGGTTTATATAAATGATTTTCACCCTGAGAAAGCAGATTTCTAAGAAGATTCTCAGAGACACTTGCCTCATATATATTGCTAATGGTGTTTAATCATTCATAGCACAGATTCACAAAATGTGTAAACTAAGACCAAATCAAAGATGTAATCTAGCACAATTCTATTGGGTTAGAGAAAAAGAGGGAGAAGAAGGAAGAGGAGTAGGAAGAGGAGGAGAATGAAGACGAGGTAGATTGGCAAGAGGAGGAGAGGAAAGTTGAGGAGAGGAAGAAGACAAAGGAGTGGAGAAAGGAGGGAAGGTACAAAGAACAAATCAAGAGATTTTTTTCCATAAAGCAGCACCTAGATTAGAATTTAGGATCCTCAAACTCCTCATTCATACTTATTTCATGGCCAAGATATTACAGTAGCAAAAATCCTCACTTGGAAACTGGTATCACAGTTCCCTATTTATTAGATGTGGGACTTCAGGTAAATTTCTAAACCTGGTTCTACCTCAATTTCCCCATTGCAAAATGGTAATAGTGTGCTATTTACCTCATGAGATACTTACAAGGATTAAATGAGATAGTTTGAATCAGGCATTTAGCAGAGTGCATTTGTTTGTGTGCTTGTGTAGGTATGAGTCAATATGAGTCGATGTTAGCTGTAGGTTTTTCTTTAATTGCCAGAGGGTGCATGAACTCACCAGAGAAATAGAAAGAGAAAGTACTCCCCAGTGGGATATGGTCAAGCCACAATCCCTTCTCCTCCATTTTTCCATCCTATTGAGATTTTAAGCATGCAATTGCATGTGCCTGGCATATTTTTCAAGCTTCTGGAGCTGGGATTCAAACTATGTTCAGCCATGCGGGACCTGGCTCCCTTAACCACTACTGTGCCAACTCAACTATAGGTTTTGTAGTTAATATTCATTGCTGTTTAATCTGGTGTTACTAGTTCATTTAACTTTAACACACATTGCAACTTGGTGTGAGGGCTCATAGCTCTATTTACACAGTCTCATCTTGAATCAGAGGTGATTGATCAGGGCTTGCAAGTAAAGATCTTGGGAGCCACTCTGGAGAATTTAAACATAAACAGAAATGAATTCTTAAATAAGGCATCCCTAGGTGGGTTGACCTGAATGTTTGTAATCTATGTGAACCCTGACAAAAAGGGAGATGAGAGTGATTGTTTTTGAATGAGACCTTGCTTTTCAGCAGTAGAGACAGTTAGGATATTTCAGAAATATATCATCAGTGCAAACCCAGGGGGTTGCAAGGCTGACCTCACTTGTATTTTGAGATTAAGTTTATTATTTCTTGTATATGTCACACAGGGAGGCCTGCATAGCTGATTATATAAAGGAACTTTCTAATAGAGCTAGTCAGAAAAGGAACGGATTGCCTCAGGGGAGCAGGTCTCTGCTGGAGCCTAAGAACAGAGGCAGAGTGCTCCACAAGGAAGGACTGGGCCTTGGGATCAGAATGTGGAATTGGTAGGCTGCTAAAAGCATTGGAGTTCTTTTTCAGGACTGAGATTTTAGGTCTTGGATTCTTGAATTAAAATGCTAAAGTTAAGTAACCTTCTGCATACCTTTGGCCCACATGGAATTACATTACTTTGTTATGAGAAAATAGATCATAATTCTTTCTGTTAAAACACACACACACACACACACACACACACACACTATTTTACAGCAGTTTCAGATTCACAATAAAGTTGAAAGTACAGAGATTTCCCGTCTAGGCTCTGCCTTCCTCCACACACATGCATAGCTTCCTTCATTATCAACACCCTCTACCAGAGTGGCACATCTCTTTAAACTGATGAGCCTGGATTGCCATATCATAATTATCCAGTCCCTAGTATCAGGCTCACTGTTGGTGTGATACTTTCCACGGGTTGAATGAACGTGTAACAACACTCATCTATCACTATGAGACCATGAGATGTGTTTTCATTACTCTAAAAATTCTCTATGCCTCTCCTATTTATCCTTCCCATTTCCCACCCCAACTCCTGGCAACCACTGTCATTTTAGCGTCTCCAGTTCTGCTTTCTCCAAGGTACCATGGTGTTGCAATCATACAGTATGCAGACCAGACTCTACAGACAGACTTTTTTACAGGGTAATATACACATAAATTTCCTCAAGGTCTGTTCATGGTCTGATAGTTCAATGCTTTATAGTGCTAAATAATATTCCTTTGTTTAGGTACAACAGTTTATTTAATCACCCATCTACTGAAAGATATCTTCATTGTTTCCAAAACCTACATGAACCATCCATGTGCAAGTTTAGTTTGAACATTTTTTCAACTCCTTTGGGAAAATATTAGGGAGCATAACTGCTACGATATGTGTTAAGAAAAGGTTTGGTTGGGACCAGCAGTTAGTGTAATGGCTATGTCGCTGGACTCCCATGCAGTCGACTGCGGTTTGAGTCCCAGACCCGGTGGCTTAAATTCACACCAGGCGTGTGTCTGTGCGTTCCCAAGATCCTGAGAGGAGAATGGAGGAGAAGGGATTGCGGCGTGGCCATCCCCCCTGGGGGGTGATTTATCACTTTCTATCTCTCTGTCTCTCTCTGCCTTTCTGGTGAGCATACGTTCCCTATAGTAAAAACCTCTCCAAAAAAAAAAAAGATAAAAAATAAAAAAGGTTTGGTTTTATAAGAAATCACCAAAATATCTTCAAAAGTGGCCATTTTGTGTCCTCACCAGCAGTGAGAGTCTCTGTTGCTCCACCATCTGGTGTTGTCAATGCCTTAGATTTTGGTTATACTAATAAGCATGTAGAGGATTTCATTGTTTAATTTACATTTCCCTGTGATGTATGACGTGGAACATATTTTGATTTGCTTACTTGTCATTTGTACTTCTTTTAGTGAGGTGACTGTGCAGGTCTTTGGGCCCCTTTTTTAAATAGGTCATTTTTTTTGTTTGTTTAATTGTTGAATTTTAAAAATTACTAGTATAGAGGCCAGCAGATGGTATAATGGTTATGTTGCTGGACTCTCACATGGCCAACCATGGTTCGAGTCCTGGACCCAGTAGCTTGAAAATCACACTGGTTGCATATGTGAGCATACATGCTGAAGATCCCAGGAGGAGAATGGAGAATGGATTGAGGCATGGCCATTCCCCCCTCCCCCCGGGAGTGATTTCTCAATTTTCCTCTCACGGGCTCTGTCTCTCTTTTTTTTTCTCTCTCTGGCAAGTGTATATGCACTAAGGCAACAATCTCCCTCTCAAAAAAAGAAAGTTCCTTGTATATATTTGGTAAGTTTCTTTATCACAAAAGACACAATTGAGGACTGTGAGAAATAAATTTCTATTCTTTATAAATTATTTACGCTGTAGTTTTCCATTATAGCAAAACAAACTCCTGCTTTGTTAAAGACAAAGTCAAGAGGATGAGAAGACAAGTGGATTTATTTGAGTACCTGTTTTCATTTCTCTTAGATATATACTTAGCAGTAAAATACTTAGGTCATATGGTAATTCAATGTATAACCCTTTGAGAAATGGCCAAAATATTTGGTATAGCTATTGAATCATTTTATTGATAACATTCCCACCAGAAATGAAAAGCGTTTCGATTTCTCCATATTCATTAACATCTGTTATTTTCTAGAAAATGTATATAGAGCCAGCCTAAAAGGTGTGAAGTGGTATTGCATTGTGGTTTTGACTTGCATTTACCTAATGACTAATGATGTTGATTGTCTTTCCATGTGCTTGTTGGCCGTTTGTACATTTTCTCTGGAGAAATGTCTGTAAATCTTTGTCCATTTTTAAATTCGATGTGACCTTTTATTGATGAGTTGTAAGAGTTCTTTATATATTACGAACATAGACCCTTTTTCGATACATGATGTACAAATATTTTCTTCCAATTCATATTTTCATTTCCTTTTTATTTTGCTTTATTTTCTGTCTTTATTTATTTACATTAAATCATTGTGTATAATTACAGCATACCAAATGAATTTTCCCATCACAAAAACACTGTAAATTGGTCCAGTCAGAGATATTGCCATACACATTATCATCAGCAGATAATTTTCCATTTTTATGTCTCTTAAATGTTTTGTTTCTTTCTTTTCCCCCTTGATTTCCTCTCTCTCCCCTTCCTCCACTTTCCATCCTCCTCTCACACCGTGTCTAGTATCCATAGTTCCTCTTCTGCACGCTTCCCTTCTAGTCTTTCAGTTTCTGCCATAAAGTGCAAACATTTGGTACACATTGAGTGGGGAAATACAATGCATCTCATTCAGAGTTTGGCTTGCTTCACTTAGCAGTAAATCTTTTATATTCACCCACTTCCTACCAAATACTAGGGTCTTTTTTTTCATAGCTGAGTAGAATTCTATAGTGTATATGTGCCACACTTTTTAAATCCATTCATCTGTTCTTAGACATTTTAGTTGGTTCTTAGCAATTGTGAATAATACTGCAATAAACATGAACATGAAATTGCTTTTCTGACAGCATATTCCTATCCTTTGGGTAGATACCCACAAGTGGAATTGCTGGATTGTGTGGTAGTTCTAATTTGTAGGTTTCTGAGGAATCTTTGTATTTCTCTCCACAGTGACTGTAGTAATGTACATTCTCACCAACAGCGTAGAAGGGGTTTTTTGTTTGTTTGTTTGTTTGTTTTTCTCCACAGCCTCATCAGCACACATCATTCTTTATTTTTTTAATCTTACCCATCTCAACTGGAGTTAGGTGGTATCTTATTGTAGATTTGATTTGCATCTCCCTTTCGATAAGTGATGTTGAACATTTTTCATATGCTTTTTGGCTGTTCATATGTCTTCCTTAGAGAGTTGTCTATTCACTTTCTTAATGATGTCCTTTGATGCACAAAATTTCAATTTTTGATAAAGTCCAATTTATTGACTTAATTCTCTTATTTGTGCTTTTGGTGCCATATCTAAGAATCCATTGCCAAATCTATGGTCATAGACTTTTACCTCTAAGTATTCTAAGGGTTTTATGGTTTTGCTTTTATATTTAGGTAATTGATCATTTCCAGTTGTTATCATCTGATGTGGCACCCCAAATTCATGTGTTTAGATTTTGTTGTGATGGGATTAGGAAGGTAAAAACTTAATTTGACTGTGGTCAAACTCTGGGGCCTTTTAGAGGAGATTAGGATTAAGGTTGTCAAGATGGGGTCCCCATGACTAACTCAGAGACACATGACACAGATGTATGCACTCTCCTGGCCACCACCATATTGTACTATAGCCAGAAGACCCTCACCAGATGTGCCCCCTGGTCCTTATACCTCCAAACCATAAACTGAAAAATCTTTTATGCTTCAAAAGTACCCAGACTTAGGTATTTCTATTATTAACAATCAACAGACTAGAATACAGTTATTTTTCATATATGGTATAAGGTAAGAATCTATTCATTCTTTTACATATATATATCCAGTTTTCTCAGCACTATTTTCTAGAAAGACTATTCTTTCCCATTGACTGGTCTTGGCGCCCTTTTCTAAAATCAATTGACCTGTGATGTATTTATTTACAGACTATCTACCCCATTCCATTCATTGTTATGCCTACCCCTTTGTCAGTAGCACAATTTTTTTTATTATTTTATTTTATTTATTCATTCACTTATTATTATTATTTTTTAATTTGACCAGAGAGAGACAGAGGGTGAGAGTGAGAGAAAGAGGAACTGAGAAAGCAAGCCACCAGATTCAGGACTCGAACCATGGTCAGCCATGTGGGAGTGTCCAGCGCCTTAACCACCATGCCACTTGCTGGTCCCAGTAGCACAGTGTTTTGACTGCTGCAACTTTATAGTAAGTACTAAAATTTCTTGGCTTTTTTTCCTCCCCAATATTGTTTTGACTATTCTGGGTACATTTTAGGATCACCTTTTCTGCATCTGCAAATATTACTATTAGGATTTTGAATATATTGAAAAATATATTGAATCTTTTAATTATTGTAGGTATTATTAGCATCTTAACAATATTAAATTTTCTTATTCATAAACATATTTCTTTGCTTTGACTTATCTTCTTTATTTATTTATTTCTTTTTTTAAAGCAATGTTTGTGGATTTCAGTGTATAGGTATTTCATCTTCTTGACTAAATTCTTTGTATACTTTATACTTTTATAAATAGAATTGTTTATTTAATTTCATTTTAAGATTATTCATTACTGGTGGGTGTACAGAAACAAAACTAATCTTTATTTCTTATATCCTGCAACTTACCAAATTTCTTAGTCTTTGTGACTTCTTTGGAACTTTCTACATAGTTATCTAGTCCGCATTTTTCTTTTCCAATTTGGATGCCTTTTTTTCTTTTTCTTTTTTTTTTGAGAGAGAGAGAAAAAAAAATTTGCTATAGGGCACATACTCTCACCAGAGAGACAGAAAGCAAGAAATCACTCCCCAAAGGGATGGCCATGCCAGAATTCCTTCTCTCCAGTCTCCTCTTGGGATTTTGGTCATGCATGTACATGCACCCAGCGTGAATTTTAAGCTGCCAGGTCTGGAACTCGAACTGCAGTAGACTAAGTTGGAGTTCAGTGAAATAACCACTATTTCCTCTGCTGGTCATTTGAATGCCTTTTTAAAAACTTTTATTTTTTGACTAGTTTATCTGTGTAGCACTTTCAGTAAAATGAATAGTGATAAAACTGGATACCATTGTTTTATTCCTGATTTTAAGAAGAAAGCTTTCAGTCTTTCACTATCAAGTAGGATGTTAGCTGTGAGTTATACTTAACTGTCTTTTATGTTGGGAAATTTCTTTTCTACTCCCCATTTTCTGAGTGCTTTTTAATCATAAAAGAGTATTAGACTTTGTCAAATGCTTTCCTGTGTCAGTTGAGATGATGATATGGTTTGTTCCTTTATTCTGTCAATGGAATGTATTTGATTGATATTCTTACCTTTGTGTTCTCAAATAATCATTTTTGGTCATGGGTATAAGGCTTTCATATGTTGTTAAATTTTGTTTAAAAGCAATTCGCTGAGGATTTTTTTATAACAATTTTCATAAGAAAAATTAATCTGTAGCTTTCCTTTCTGGTGATCTTTATTTGTCCGGCTTTGATAGTAGAGTAATATTGGCCTCATAGAATAAGTTTCAAAGTGTTCCTTCTTCTTCTATTTTTTGGAAGAGTTTGAAAAGGAATGGTATTAATTATGCTTTAAATGTTTGGTGGAATTCACCACTGAGGGCATCTGGTCCTGTAATTTATTGGGATGATTTCTTTCATTTATCCTGGGGAATTGTTTGAAAATACTCTTGAAATATTCTTGATGTCTCGGAAAATAGTTGTTCATATTTTTCTTGCTTAAACTTTGATGGCTAGCCAGTTCTTTTGAACCACCAACTCAAATCTTAAGGTTTTTTGTGTTTTATCTTTGCTTCTATGAGAGGAAGGGGGATTAAGATTCAGATTTTTTTAAATTCATGTTTGTAACTTATTTCTTCAGGATTAATAGTCATGTTTTAAATCTATGTATTTGGTTTAACTGTACTCAAAACAATGATATCTGGACTTTTTTATTCAACATTATTAGGCTTCATCATATAGATGCATCCTATAGAACTACTGAGGTCCTGATATATTGTTTGCCCCTTTCGTTTTTAATGATAAATAAATAAAGAGCATACAGAATGCCACTTTAAACATGTAACAGGATTAAACATCACAGTAAAAACACATTGAATAACCATGAGGATAAGAAAAGAAGATTTAAGTATGTGCTACATACTAGAGACTACTTTAAATTTAAGGTCACATGTAGACTTAAAGTGAAGTGAAGGGATGGACAGATAATCCATGCAAAAGGTAACCAAAAGAAATCAGGAGTTACCATACTTACATCAAGTAAAACAGACTTTAAGTTAAAAACTGTTATGAAAGGGACCAGCAAGTGACTTGGTGATTAAGGTGCTGGATTCCCACATGGCCAACAACAGTTCAAGTCCCTCTCTGTCTCTCTCTGGTGAGTAAATATGCTCTATGGCAAAACCCTAAAAAATTAGATATGAAAGAGGAGAAATTAAAACTGATGTTAAAAAAATATAAAGGATTGTAAGAGACACTGGTGGATCATTAAGTGTCAGTAAATTGAATAACCTAGAAGAAATGAATAAATTCTAGAAACATACAATCTACAATGACTACATTAAAATAAATAGAAATATGAAGAGACCTATAACTAGTAAGGAGATCAATTCAGTAATCAAAATCCTCTCAACAAGAAAACCCAGGACCACATGGTTTCATTGTGTATTCTACCAAACATCTGAGAAAGAAGTTAAATGCCAATCCTTCTAGATCACTTCCAAAAATTGAAATGAAGAAAATACTTCTACATTTGTTTTATGAGGCTAGCATCATTTGGTACCAAAAACAGGCAGAGATAATACCAGAGAAAATTACAGGCCAATATGTCTAATGGTCATAGATCCAAAAATTCTCAAATAAAAACTACCACCAAACCAAATTCAATAGTACACTGAAAGGATTGTACACAATAACAAAGAGGGATATCTTCCTGAGATGCAAGGATAGTTCCACATAGGAAAATCAATTTGTGATACACCACAATAATAGAATGGATAAGAAAATGCATGATCCCTTTAATAGATGCTGAAAAAGCACCTGACAAAATGTAATGCCCTTCCAGGATCAAAGCTTTCCCTAACTAGAACAGAAGTAATATAACTTAAGATAATGAAGGCCATAAGTAAAAAGACCATACCTAATATCACACTCAATATTAAAAGAAAGCTAGAAGCTTTCCTTTTAAGATCTGCAAAAAAGTCACTTTCACCACTTCTATTCCAACATATAGTAACAAAAGTCTTAGCCACAGTAGTTAGTCAATAAAGAGAAATAAATGGCATCTATATCAGAAAGGGAAAAAAATGAAACTACCTCTTTATTCTTATACATAGAAAACCGTAAAGCCTCCACAAATCAACAACAACATCAAAATGTTAGAAATGATAAATGAATTCAGTAAAGTTGCAGGATACAAAACCAGCACACACAAATTAGTGGTCATTTATATACTAACAACACACTATCTAAGAAAGAAATTAGGGGAAAAAATCCCATTTATAAAAGCATCAAAAAGAATAAAATATTCAGGAATAAACTTAACAAAAAAGATGAAAGACTTGTATATGAAAACTTATAAAACATTGATGAAGGAAATTAAAGCAGAAACAAGTAAATTAAGACAGTTCATGTACATGGATTGACATACTTAAGACTAGTAAAATGCTTATACTACCCCAAATAATCTACAGATTCAATGTATTCCCTATCAAAATCCCTTTGTCATTTTTGACCAAAAAAAAAAAAAAATCCTAAAATTTATATGGAACTACAGAAGGCCCTAGATTGCCAAAACAACCTTGAGAAGAAATAACAAAGCTAGATCAGCACATTTTCTTATTTTAAAATATATTTCAAAGCAACAGTATTAAAACAGTATGGTACTGGCATAAAGACAGGCATGCAGATCAATGGAACAGAAAATAAAGAGTCTAGAAATAAACTCATGCATATACTGATCTTTGAAAAGAATGCCAAAAATATGTTACAAGGAAGAAGTAGTCTCTTTAACAAATACTGTTGAAAAAACTGGATACTTACATCCATGAAAAAAGAGGAATTGAATCTTTATCTTACACTGTACATAAAAATCAAATGAAAATGGAATAAAGCCTTATATGCAAAATCTGAAACTGAAACTCCTAGAGAAGACAGGAAAGCTTCATGACATAGATCTTGACAATTATTTCTTAGATAACAAAAGCATTGGCAGCAAAAACAAAAATAGTCAAGTTGAACTGCATCCAATTAAAAAGCTTCTGAAAATGCAAATGGGAGAAAATACTTACAGACCATATATTTGTTAAGCAGTTATATCCAAAATATCTAGGGAACTCTTCCAGCTTATTGGCAAAATAATGGAATAGAATAGAAATAGATGATTCAATTAAAAAATAATCAGAGGATCTGAATAGAATTGTTTCCAAAGAAGCCAAACAAGTGACCAACATCTATTGCAATGGCCATTATTTAAAATTCAAAAGATAACAAATTTTAGCAAATATGGATAAATGGGAACCTTTGTTCACTGCAGGTAGGAATGTAAAATGGTATACCTGCTATGAAATGGTATGGAGACTCATAAAAAATACAAGCAACAGGGACCAGCAGATGGTGTAATGGCTACATCACTGGACTCCTACATAGTCGACCACAGTTCGAGTCCTGGATCCAGTAGCTTATAACTCACGCTGTGTGCATGTGCATGTGTGCCAAAAATCCTGAGAGGATAAGTGGGGGAAGGATTGCACTATGGCCACCCTCCCCCGGGGGGGGTGGTTTCTCGTTTTCTGTCTATCTCTTCAGTGAGTGGATGCATCCTATCACAAAAATCTCTTTCAGAAAAACAATATGAACATCATATGATCCAACAGTCCCACGTCTAGGTATTTATTCAAAAGGTACGGAATCAGTATCTCAAAGAGATAGTTGTGTGCTCACATTTATTGCTGCATTATTGGCAGTAACCAAGAAGCAGAAACAACTGAAATCAATATATGAAAAGATAAAGACAATGTTGTGTATACATACAGTACGCAACCTTTAAAAAATCCTGTATATGCACAACATGGATGCATCTGGAGGTCATCATGTTAAATAAAACGAGCAGTCAGAGTGGCGAACACTGCACAGTACCATTTACGTGAGGCACATCAAATAGTCCAACTTAGAAGCAGAGAGAATAATAGTGGTTACCAAGGGTTTCAGGGGTGGAGGAGAAAATGGGAAGTTTTTGTTCAATGTTTATAAAGTTTCTGATATGGAATATGAATAAGTTCTAGCGATGTGATGAATGACATTGTGCCTATACTTAACAATAATGCTTTGTGCACTTAAAGTTGTATTTAGTGTGTGGATCTTGTCTGGCTCAAAAGAGCAAGTGTAAAGCAAAGGAAGTTTGTTGACATGAAAATAAGAGTTAGACGCTGGGGCACGCAGTCAGCAGGGTCAGATGGGATTGACAACATATCTGACAATCCTGGAAAGGGCAGTGTATTTATACCTTTAAAATAGTTACAATACAATACATGTAAGTTGTTCCAAAGGAGTTTACACCTGGCAAAGATAGCAAAGGAGGGTCTAATGGAGAGAGGGGAAAGGGACAGGATTGGATGATTGCCCATTAGCAGAAGCTGTTTGACACAATGTTTTGACAATGATGGTAAACCTTTCAAGAGGACTTGTGACTACCCTTGGGGAGATGTCACACTTAGAACTACCTTTGAGGAAGAATGCCTTGTGAAAGTCAGTCATATAGCCCATACTGAGCAACCTCAACAGGTAAGGAGCTGATCAGCCACTTCTTCTTCCTCATAGTGGCTTTTGTGTTATTTATTGTATAGCAGTCTATTTTCTAGGTAAATATTATTCTCTCAATATACAATCTCATTTTAGGTGTTCTCATTGTTACCCCTTACCTCTTCCCATACACACACAAATTCCTATGAGAAAACAGAAAGAAGAAGTGGTCTGTCACCTTTCTTAAAAGGTGGAGTAAGTTTTTTCACCTGAATGCTTTCGGAAAGGCACTAGATTTGATACTGGTTGATTTAGGTTAATTCACTAATTCCACTCATCAATGTGCATTGCACATTTTTAACGGGCTAGATTGTGTGAATGGTCCTGGTGTGACAGAGGTGAGCAGGTTTCCAGCTTTGCTCTTCAGAAACTAAACTTGAATAGATAACATCAACTGCAAAATTTCATAGTTAAGTTACTATTATATATAATAAGGACCATAATGTTGATGGATACCAAAGAGGAAAGGAAGATAAGGGGAATCTCTCTGTTGGGATGGGGCTGGGAAACACTTTCAAGAAAATGTAAACTTTGGGGACCAATAGATGATGTAATAGTTATGTCGCTGGACGTCCATGTAGTCGAGCGTGGTTCCAGTCCTGGATCAGTGGCTTAAAACTCACACCAAATGTGTGTGTGTGTGTATGTGTGTGTGTGTGTGTGTGTGTGTGCCCCCAAATCCCAAGAGAGAATGGCAGAGAAGGGATTGAGGAGTGGCCATCCTTCCTGGGGAGTGATTTCTCACTTTCTGTCTCTCTGGCAAGCACCTATGCCCTATAGCAAAATTCTCTCTAGAAAAATAAAGAAAATGTAAACTTTGAATGTGCATGATCAGGCCTGATCAGATAAAGAACTGGAACAAAGTCTGTTAGTTTAGCACCAACATAAAAATTTTGAGCCAATAAGTCTTCTTCACTGTGAAATGGGTGAAGAAGACTCTAGCAGTGCTTTGTTCAGAGTCCTGAGCCTCTTGGACCACTCCTGCCCACCATTAATTTGTGTCTTTCCCTGCTACCGTAGCACCTGCAACCATTTTCAGTATATGGGAAGGAAGGAGATGACTGAAAGTTCTTGTCTTGAGAAACTCATCACCAATGCCTGGCTGGACACAATACAAATACCTTGGACTCAAGTCAGTCTAGGTTTTTCAAGCATCATTTGTTCCCAGGGCTCCTCTACAGGATCAGGCTGAGCTGGGACTTTGCCTAAAATCACATCCTATTGTTATATAGGTTTATTCCCCACCTCTGTCTTTATTCTGGTTCAATTACCACTTAGTCTTGGGAGCACTGCAATAATGAATCATTTGCTTATAATTCTTGGTTCAAGGTATGTCTCTGGCATCCTATCCTCAAGCAA
Source organism: Tupaia belangeri chinensis (assembly GCF_000334495.1). Taxonomy (NCBI): domain Eukaryota; kingdom Metazoa; phylum Chordata; class Mammalia; order Scandentia; family Tupaiidae; genus Tupaia; species Tupaia belangeri. The sequence continues at coordinate 2,216,672 of NW_006159504.1, read as the reverse complement.
GTGGTGACATTGAAAATTGAATGAGATATGTACACAGGACTTTGCAACTCTAAAGTACCAAACAAATATAAAGTATGGTTTATTGTTAACAACCAATGTTGGCACATTTTTTGCAATAGAATGTGAGCATAACAGTTATACTCTATTATTGAAATGATCAGGATGAGTTAATTTCCTATTAAGTACCATCTGACACCAACTTTCAGGACTCTGGATGCTTGTGAATGTGGCAATTCTTGTTATTTTAGTACATAGGCTAAACAAAGAGTAAATTTCTCATGAAAATTGTGGAATTCCTGGAAAACTTCAGAAAAAAAAAAGCATTGAAAATGACTCTTTTTTTGAGAGAGAGATTTTTGCTTTAGGCCACGTGCAATCGCCGGACAGACAGAGAGACAGAAAGCAAGAAATCACCCCCTGGGGGGCTGGCCATGCCACAGTTTCTTCTCCTCCATTCTCCTCTTGGGATTTTGGGCACACAGGCACATGTGCCTGGCATGAGCTTTAATCCACCAGGTCCAGGACTCGAAACACAGTCAACCACATGGGAATCCAGCAACATAACCATTACTCTATCAGCTCATCCTGAAAATGACTCTTTTGGGAGAGATTTTAAATCACTTGGCTAGAGATCAAACCCGTGCTCCATTATGGTTTCTTCCAGTTCTTTGGTCATGGGGAAACCTGCCTGAGAATGGCTGGGGACCAGAAGTAATATTAACATCTGTATTATAGTTTAGCGAGTTATTTTGATTTTGTTGTTTTGTTTGTTTGTTTGACTATGATTGAAGAGTATGTAGAGTAGTAAAAGGCTGGTAAGGCTAGTGCTGAAATACCAAATTTAAATTACATACACAGTAACCTCCCTTATCTGCAGGAGATACAATCCAAGACCCCCAATGGATGCCTGAAATGAAGGATAGTACGGAATCCCATATATACCATGTTTCTGTATCTAATAACCAAGATGGCCACTGAAGGACTAATGGGTGGGTGGCATGTACAGAGCAGATGCTCTTGACAAAGTGTTAATTAACATTCTGGGCAGAACGGAACACGACGGCACAGGATTTCCTAATGCTCCTCAGAATGATGTGCAGTTTAAGACTAATGCATTGCTTACTCCTGGATCTTTCAATTTAATATTTTTGAACAGCATTTGACCACAGATAAATGAAACCTCAGAAAGCAAAACCATGGATAAAGGGAGAAATTCCTGTAAAAAATTCATGACATATCACTTAATTTGCTACCTCTCAAAGTAAAGACTTACATAATTTTTCCTTCTCTAGCCTTTAGTTAATAAATGAATCTGTTTGGTAATACTGTTTTCATTAAACTGATTATTTTTAATGCCAGTAAAGGGAAAGGATTTACTTCAAGTGATTAATGTAGCTTCAGACATCTCTATTCTGACTGTGCTATCTCTTGGTGGTATGCATTTTGTTAGGCTCATAGGTGTGGACTCTGTGATTGAAGTACAAAGTTTAGGCCTATCTGAGTGATCAAGCTCCAAGACCTACATAACCTTTAAAGCTTAATACCTTTTGTCATGAAGCTGTTTACATTAGATGATAAAATTCTTCATTTCATCCATGTTCTTTTCTATAGTCAAATTGTGTGTGTGTGTCCAGTGAAGAAACTAGATGAAATACTACTGTCAGAAAAGCATGAAAAACAAACCAGAATGGACAAAATTCAAAACCATTAACACCAGCACTGAAAGGTCAAGAAGCATTAAAAATCAAAACAAAACAAAACAAAAACAGAAAAAAACTCCTAACCCACCAAAAATAAGTATAAATGTTCTGTGGAAGACATTAAAGCAAAAATGTAAGCAAGTATAGAAAAATGTGGTTCTTTTCCCAAAGTGGAAGCCAAGTTCATCTATTATGTGGAAGAACTGTTCTCCAATGACTGGTTAGGAGATTATTCAAGATCTCTGACTGAAAAGGAAGTCTCTTTTTTAAAAAAAAGTAGCTTAGGGACCAGTAGTTAGCGTAATGGCTATGTCACTGAACTCCCATGTAGTCGACCACGGTTCAAGTTTCGTACCCAGTGGCTTAAACTCATGCCGGGAGCATGTGCGTGTGTGCCCAAGATCCTGAGAGCAGCATGGAGGAGAAGGGATTGTGGTGTGGCCATCCCTCCTGGGGGGCTATTTATCGCTTCTTGTCTCTCTGTCTCTCTCTGTCTTTCTGGCGAGCGCTCGTGCCCTGTAGCAAAAACTTCCCCTCCAAAAAAGAAAAAACAAAGTAGCTTAAACAGTTTGTTAAAATTCTCAATTTTATTTGATTTCTGTAACAATCAATATCTAGCTGCCCCTTTTGTAATACAGAGTTAGAACTTTCCCTGCTGAGTTTGATAAACAATGTTCAGATTCCACTGGCAAGAACACGTGATCCAAAATGCCTATTTAGTCTTTAAAGATGAACTTTTTCAGTCTTTAAAGATGAACCTCTAACCTCGGTTTTATGTATGGGATATTATAACAGGACATTGTAGTAATGGTGGGTAGACATAGAAAGGTTAGGGAGACAAAAATATACATGTGAAATGAAGTCAGTATTTTAATTAAAATACAACAGCAGAAGTGATCTTTCTGTGCCACTGGCAATTGTGCATACTTGTGCCTGTTTGCACACGGCATAGATGGGCCTCTATGCAAAGAAAACCGTTATCACACTCATCCTACAAATCTCCACCGTGCCATCATCTAGCCGTGACAGACGCCATCTTTGACTTCCTGTGCTGATTGCTGCCAAGGTACAGTACGGGTTTCTGGTGAAATAGTCCTAGGAAGACACCCTCCTCTGATTCTCTTGAGAGGGAGCCATTGAGCTGGCAGTTCTACTCTGTGTTTGCAGATTGTGTGCGCCTCATTGAGCACCTTTCACAGTGAGTAGCTTTCAAGGGTGTGACTCATTGTAAAATAGGAGGAGTCACTTACAGCTCTCGTGCTTACAGTTTGGATTATCTTCCAGAAGTTAGTTATTTTTTAATTTAATTTTTAAAAAGAATTATTTATTTAATTTTATTTGTTATCATTATTTTTTGTTAATTTGACCAGAGAGAGAGAAAGGAAAAGCGAGAAAGTAAAGCACCAGGTCTGGAACTCAAACCATGGTCAACCATGTAGGAATCCAACATCTTAACAACCACGCTACCTATTTTTTAAATATATTTAATTTTTGGTATAACTTCTCATTTACATTTCATTGTTGCACATCTTTATGAAGTACAATGTGGTTTTCCAAAGCATGCTTGCATTGACAGTGGTTCATTTTCTAAGTTTTTTCTATCTTCTGTTATTGATATTTTGGTTTTTTGTTTGTTTTGTTATTTTTTTTTTTAAGAATTAAATTGTAGAGAAAAGAAAAAGCTTTTCTGCAAATTTGATTTTGAGAGGAAAGTGAAATCTCCACCTGCAGTTTAGAGAAGAAATAATGCAGTCATTGAAGCCACCCTTCTTAGACAGAGCCATCTGTTCAGTTGCTTCTGGATAGCAGAAGAGTAGGAAAAAAGTGAAGTGAATGCATCACTGCAAGAGGGAATGTGATTCTGCAGGTTATTTTTACAGGGTGAGGGATGATGTTATAAGCGCCCGCCACTCATTCCCCTCCCTCCCCCACACCAGGATGACAATAAGCCTAGTAGAGTCAGCACTAGGGACCATGAAGCTGAGGAGCTGAGACTGGATCTGAAGGATCACCATTTCCGACTGTCCCAGAAGCTGCTGGGGTCAAGGGGGACGTAGAGCGGTGGAGAGAGAGCACATGTGGGAGGAAGGAAATCCCTTCACAGTCCTGGAAGAATATCAAGGAACACCAAACACTTAAAACAAAATGCAAGGATTGGCAGGTGCCGTGGTGGTTAATGTGCTGGACTTCCACATGGCCAACCGCAGTTAGAATCCCAGACCTGGTGACTTGCTTTCTCAATTTTTTTCTCTCTCAGGACAAATTAAAAAAATAATAAAATTAAATAAAATAATAATTTTTTAAAAAATGCAAGTTTGAGAAAAATGTTTGTATCATCCTAAACTCCTGGTAAGTACAGATTCCTTCTGTTATTTCTCTCTTGACTTGGTTTCATTTCAAATGCCTGAACCCAGAATTCCTTTGTATATTTTATGCTAGTTGACATAGTTGGATAAGCACTTTGCTTAGAACCTAATAACAAGCATTAATTATTTTGAAGTTACGATGCTTGTTTTTTTTTTTTTTTTTTCTTCTTTGTTTTTTTTTTTTTTTTTTTGAGGTGTTCTTCCCATTCCCCTCCTCTGACACACACTGAAATACACCTCTGGAATTACCCAATACACATCTTGTCATACCACATTGTTTTCTTCTTTGTTTATGTGTTTGTGTGGGACTGGGGTGGTATTTATTTATTCTAAGTCAGAGTCCCCCTGTGTGGCCATCCTCTTGCCTTAGCCTCTTGACTGTCTCGGAGTACAGGCTCGGGCCACCATGCAGTTTGTCAGGGAGTAAACTCAGGACTCCCACCTGGCCTCGGCCTGCAGAGTAGCAGCATCCAGCACCCACTGCTATGGCTAGGCTAATTCTTGTTTTCAAAACAAATGAATGCCATGGATGGAGCAGGCTTGTTCCATCCAGGACAGGCCACAAGAAATGATAGAGAATATGTTGCTAATATGTACAGAAACTGGGGAAGCCAGTAAACCGACACAGAGGGCAATGACTTAGACGTCTTCGAGAAACACCATTTTTCTTATTGTTGATCATAATAAAGTCAGGTGTTGGGCAATCTACAGAAATATTTGTGGACTCAAATCCTCGATACATTGCCCATCTTCTTTTAGCTATTTTATAAATCCAGTGACTTTATCTTTGGGAAGGTCTTGGTTAATGCAAGTAAAACCAGTATGAGTGTCTTGTGTAAAGTGATACCAGGTCAGTGCTCTTTTTTCTTTCTGAGCTTCTATTTGATTGTGGGTAATCTATAATGGTTTACTCTGAATGCTTCTCCTTCGTTTGGAACGGAATTGTGTTTCCTCAAAAATTCATGTTGAAGTCCTAACCCTCAGTACCTCAGATTGCAAATGTATTTGGAGATAGAATTTAATAAGAGGTAATGAAGTTATAATGAACTCCATATATGAGACTAGACATAGACATGGATATGCAAAGGAAAGACCATGAAGAGATGCAGGGAAAGGATGGCCATTAGCCATCTACAAACTAAGGAGAGTGGTCTCAGAAGGAATAGCTCCTGCAGGCATCTTCATCTTGGACTTTCAGTCACCAAAACTGTGAGGAAATACATTCAGTTGTTTGAACCACCAAGTCTGTGGACTGTGTGGGAGTCTAGCAAACTAAAACACTCTCCCTAAAACAATCTTCATCCACTGACACCATCATATAACCTGCTAGAGTTAATGTTACAAGTTTTTAATGGAGAAAAAAATAACAAGAAGTAGATTCCAATCTCAGAACACCCTCCAGAGTTTCATAACCTTTCACCTTTTACTTTTCTCATTTCCCTCTGCCCAGAGGCTCTGTCTTCTTTAAGTGCAAGGAACTCTCATCCTCTTCCATCCCTAAGCAAGACCTGGATTTTATTTCTTGTATGAAGAGGTAACTCTTGTTCCTCCTACTTAACTTCTTTCTTTCTCCATGTGAGAATACAGTATTCCGTTCATCTGGAGGACACAGATCTAAGGCAGCATGTCCTTCATCAGACACCAAATCTTGTGATTCCCGGCTTCCACAATTGAGAAAAATAAATTTCTGTCCTTTATAAATTACCCAATCTCAGGTACTCTGTGATAGCGGCATAAACAAAGACACCACATGAGTGTTAGTTTGCTTCGACTCTGTACTGGAGAAAATATTTCAGCCTCCAAGACTGCCAGATTCAATAAGAACATCTATGGAATGTCAGACAATGGCTGGCATAAACTTTGTGCTCAAAAAAGGGTCCTTCCAACCTTCCAGCATCATTTCTTCCTTTCTAAAATAGCTGGAAGGGAAAGCAGATGAATCACTGACTTGGTTCTTGTGGGTACCTCCAGACCTATTTGTCTGCCCTGTTTTCATGAATACAAGGACACATTAACCATCTTAGGGCATTTTCAATGTCCTTCTCACCTATCCTCAATGCTGACATTCGATCCTCTATGATGGAAATACTGATTTTTGTGTGAAGAAAAAAAGTGTCTCCTTCAGGATGAAAAGAAGTTCAACCTTCAGACTCTTTTGACTTGAGTTCCTGCTATCAGTGTTAGCCTAAGTACTAAAGCAACATTCCCTTTCCACCAAAACGTGTTCCCTATACTTTCCCAGAGCATCTCTCCTTGGGCTTGGTAAAAAGAGAGGCAAAACTTCCCAGCTGCCAGTTCAGAGGTATAGCATTGCTTACATAAAGAACCATGTTGAACTCAGGCATAACCTACAGTGCCCTGTCCTCCTACTATCACATATATTTGACACATTAATTACTTACAGTTCAAATTCCTACCACTAGAATATGATCTCTGTGAAAGCCAGGAGTTTTTTTTTTCTTACTCTGTTTTCTCTTGTATCTTCAGTACTTAGAAGAATATCCAGCACATAGTTGGCACTCCATAAATCTTTGCTGGAAAATGAGTGAATGAATCATCTCCTTCATGCCCAAGAATTTTCTGTCCAATAAAAGATAATCCTCTACCTTGTACGCTTTTTTTTACAACATCTTGTTCTGACTTTTCACCAAAGCTTCCTTACAATTTGTCTTAGTCAGTTTTTACCGCTATAACAAAATACCACAGAATGAGCAATTGATAAATAATAGAATTTATTTTTCACAGTTCAAGAGCCTAAGAAGTCCAACATTAAAACAACAGCAGACGAATGTCTGTTGAGGGCTGCTCTCTGCTTCCAAAATGGCGTCTTGTTCCTGTGCCCTCTGAAGTGGATGGACTCTGAGTCCTCACATGGTGGAAGAGCAAAAAAGGAGCAAAAGGGACCTACAGGCTCACTCCAGCCTTTTCACAAGGGCATTAATCCCATCCCCAAGGGTAAAGCTCTTTATGATCTAAACTCTTAAACACTTTTTTTTTTTTGGAGAGGTTTTTGCTCTAGGGTGCGTGCGCTCACCAGACAGACAGAGAGACATAGAGACAGAAAGCTAGAAATCACCCCCCAGAGGGGATGGTCACGCCGCAATCCCTTCTCCTCCATTCCCCTCTCGGGATTTTGGGCACGCACGCACATGCGCCTGGCATGAGTTCTAAGCCACTGGGTCTGGGACGTGAACCGCAGTTGACTACGTGGGAGTCCAGCGACACAGCCATTACGCTAACTGCTGGTTCCCCTACCTCTTTAACACTTTTTTTTTTTTTGGAGAGGTTTTTGCTATAGGGCGCGAGCGCTCACCAGACAGACAGAGCGGTCCAGCGACATAGCCATTATGCTAACTGTTGGTCCCTCTTTAACACTTTTTTACTGGGGGATCTTGTTTTAGCATGAAGTTTGGAAGAGCACAGTTATTCAGATTCTAGTATACTTACCTTAACTCTCCCAAAATTCATGTCCTACACGCACACATACACACACACACACACACACGAAGAAAGAAAGAAAAGAAACTCATTCCATCCCCATAGCTCGAACATCCTAATTCACTCCAGCATCAATTTTAGAGTCTCAGTTTGAGGTAGCATCTAAATATCCTGAGGCACATTCCTCTCCAGGTGTAAGCCTACACAATCAGCCAGGTCACGTGCTTCCAAACCGCAGTGATGAAACAGGCATAGGATAGATATCCCAATTTCAAAAGTGAAAAAGAAGAAAAAGGAGTCACGGGTCTCAAGTAAACCCAAACCTCAACAGAGAAGATAACATTAAATCATAAATCTCCATAATAATCTGTGATGCCATGTCTCACTTTTTGGAGATTTTGGGTTAGGGGTTGGGCCCCATGACCTTGCCAAGGACATCCCATGCAGCAGCCCTCATGTGTTATGGTCCTATTCTGTGGCTCCCCCTGGATGGGATTACAGTCCTGTGGTCCTATAGGTCTGGGGTCCCCAAAGTACCTGGACCCCATAGCTCTACTAGGCATTGCCCTTATGGGCTTTCTATGTAGTAACCCTGACTCCATACAGATAGTGCTAAAGTCTGTAGTAATCAGGCTTCTCCAGAGAAACAGAATCAATAGGGATATATGGTATATGTACATGTATAATAATAGTGATCTCTATATAGGCATAGATATAGATCTATTTATATGAGAGAGGATTTATTAGGAGAACAGGATCACATTATTATAGAGACTAAGAAGTCCCATGATAGACCATCTATAAGCTAGATGTCCAGGGAAGATGGCAACAGGGCTCAGTTTAAGTCTGATGGCTTCAGAAATAGGGAGCTAACAGTGTAATTCTCAGTCTGAGACTGAAGGCCTGAGAATTTGGAGAGCTACTGGTACAAATGCTGCAATCTAATGGCCGGAGACATTGGGGTTCCAATGTCCATAGACAGGAGAATGGTGCCTGAACACTATAAGAGAGTGAAATTGCATTTTTGTTCTATCCAGGCCCTCAGTTGATTTTATGGTGCCTGGTCATACTGAATGAGAACAGATCTTCCTTACTCAGTCCACTAATTCTTTTTTTTTTTTTTTTTTCTTTTTCTTTGAGAGGTTTTTTGCTATAGGGAGCATGCACTCAATAGAGAGACAGAAAGCGAGAAATCACCCCCCAGGGGGGATGGCCATGCCGCAATCCCTTCTCCTCCATTCTCTCAGGATCTTGGGCACACACACACACACGCTCCTGGCATGAGTTTAAGCCACCGGATCCGGGACTCGAACCCGAACCGCAGTTGACTACGTGGGTGTCCAGCGACACAGCCATTACGCCTACCACTGGTCCCACTCAGCCCACTAATTCTAATGTCAAGCTCTTCTAAAAACACACACACACGCCTACCGAGAAATAATGTTTTATTGTTTTAGTTGATACTTAAAATTAACCATAACACAAGGCAAGCAGCTCAACCATTCTTCCCTACCCTGTCTATTTCTCTCTGGCTTATAGTTTTTCTTTTAAAATTTTAATTTGTACAAAGTAAGTGTCTATGCTTCATATTTCCTTGAGCAAATAGTCTATGTGAAACATGGCTGTCCCCGCCTTGCTTTTGTTTATCCTTTCTTACTCTAGTCCCAGTGATTTTATGCCTATTTGCTTTCTTGTATTTATTTTTGTATTTTCTGTAATATTCTTAAGCTGGTGCCAGTGAGAGGGTTACTTCCTTCCTTCCTATCCATTACAAAATAAATATAGAAATCAAGAATGAATTTTAAATGCTTCTATAGCATTTTTAAAATAATTTCTTTTTCACATTTAATTGTTGCATATACCTTTATAGACCACAACATGGTTTTGCAAAGTATTCATGTAGTGCATGACAATCAAATTAAGGATATTATCATATATGTCATTTTTAATGAAGAACTTTACATTCTTATGTCTGTTAAGTATTTATTCTCTGAGCCCTCCCATCCACCCTCTTTTATTCACTCCCCTGCCATACTGTTCCTGGTATTTACACTTGTCCTCCCTATTGTTAAATCTTCAGATCTTTCCATTTCTGACATAGAGTACAGATATTTCGTATATATTGTGTGTGGATATACAGTATTTGTCTTTCATAGTATGGCTTACTTTACTTAGAACTAAATCTTTTATATTCATCTATTTTTTATAAAATGACAGGATCTCTTCCATAGTGTACATATGCCATGTATTTTCTTTTTTTAAATTTATTTTTCTTTTCTTTCAGTTCTTTTTTTTTATATTAACTGTACATCTTTATAGCACACAAAATGATTTTTTTTACATTAACTGTTCATCTTTAGAGCACACAAAATGAACTTTTCAAGCATGAATATACTGCATATTAGTCCCGTCGAAGTTATTACCATACACATTATCGTCAATAGATATTTTTGCATTTTTGTATTTGTTAAATGTTTTGCTTTTTATTTTTCCTTTGATTCTTTCTCTCCTGCCCCACATTGTCCACCTTTATTTTTCAATTCGATCATCAATTCTTGGGTCGTCAGTTTGTTTCCATGTCTTGTGGATAGTGCTTCAGTCGGCATGGATGTGCAAACGGTTTTCTGCCTGAGTAAATACAGAGCCTAGAATTACTGGGTCATACGGTAGTTCTGTTAGTAGATTTTTGAGGAATCTCCATATCATTTTCCAATTAGCCTTCTCACTAGCAGTGTAAGAGGGTTCTCTTTTTACCACAGCCTCACCAGCACTTGTCATTCATTATTTTCTTGATCAAAGCCATTCTTACTTGTGTTAAGTAATAACTCATTGTGATTTTCATTGTATTTTCACTATTATTAGAGATGCTGAACATTTTTTTATAGGCATTGTGGTCATTTATAGGTCTTCCCTAGAGAGTTGTCCATTCAGCTCATTTGCTCATTTTTTAACTGGATTACTCTGGTCTGGTCTTGTCTTTTCTATTTTATTTTATTATTTTATTTTTGGTGTGAGTGAGCTGCTTGCAGTCCGTATGTATTCTGGTTACTGATCTCTTATCTGAAGCATAGCTTGATATTATTTTCTCCCATTCTGAATATTGCTTCTTCACCCTAGTTATTGATTTCATTACCATGCAAAAGCTGTTTAGCTTGATGTAATCCTGCTTGTCTATTTTTGGAATTTGCTGTCTGCACTTTAGGGGTCTTATTTAAGAAATATTTGCCTACATTAATATCTTCAAATGTTTTCCCTGCACTTTCCACAAGTAGTTTTATAGTTTGGGGTTTTATGTTTAGATCTTCAATCCATTTTGAATTGATTTTTTGTTAGTGATGAGAGAGAGGGGTCCAGTTTCTTTTTTCTGCAGGTGGATATCCAGTTCTCCCAGTATCATTTGCTGAAGAGACTTCTTTTCCTCACTGGATTGTTTTGTGCTCTTTGTCAAAAATCAGTTGACTGTATGGTTTTGCATTTATTTCTGGACTTTCTCTTCTGCTCTATCAGTCTGTGTGTTTGTTTTTGTGCCAGCACCATGCCGTTTTGTTTATCACAGCTTTGTAATACACTTTAAGGTCAGGAAGTGAGATACTCCTACCTTATTATTTTTGGTGATATGTATTGCTTTGGTGATATGCAGCCTTCTGTGATTCCAGACAAATTTTATTATTGCTTATTATATTTCTGTGAAGAATGTCACCAGTAATGTGATTGAAATTGCATTGAATTTGTAAATTAATTTGGGTAAAATTGACATTTTGGTGGTATGTCTTTCCACTTCTGTGTATCATAATCAATTTAACATTGTCATAATATCCTTGATCATCATCAGTTTCTTGAAAAAAATTTTTAGTTTCCTTATTTATTTTCTTCATGAGCAAGACAGGATGAAAGACAGGTGCTCTCAACAGAGTCTCATAAAATGATTTCTACCCCCTTTCACACCCAGAGCCTTCCCAGCCAATCAGGATAATGTGTGCACATGCCCAGTATGTATAAGCTGTCCAGAACACCGCACCTGCAAATTTCCATATGGATCCAGCATTGCTGAGCTTTGGCCAGCTAGTTACTCTGCCCTACTAGGGCCTTGATGCCATGATCCACACCCAGCTTCAGCCAGTCCAAGATCGTGGGCACACGTGTTCCCGGTATAATCTGGGAGAACTCTGGCTGCAAACTTGGAGCTCTCTCATGTGGATCAGCCTCACAGAGTGTTGCCTTTTACCACTGTGCCACAGTCCAACCTCCATTTTTATTGTTTTATAAAAGTATTGGTCCATAATAGGTTGAAAACAAAACAAAACAAAAGGCAAATCTTAAAAGTGTGTCCTTTATACACAGTCTGAGAAATGGTTCTCTCAGGTACTATGCAGTTGTACTGGAATCTGCCATCACCGTTGTCCTAAGATACCCCTTCACTTCTCTCCCATGTTTGTTCTCTAGATCTTGTTTATCAAGCATTTCCCATGCTACTTTTCTTTTAATCCACATTGGGAGATATATTCTCAAGTAGCTTCCTGAGTAAAGGAGCAAGAGAATGAGATAAATTCTTTTTAGACATTGCAGATCTGAGAACTCATTTACAAGTGAGTGACAGTTACAGTTTAATCATCACTTTCACTAAAATTTGATGAAGTAACTTCACTATCTTCTAGCACCCAATGCTTTTCTTGTTTCAAAAACTTCACTTTGTGGTAGCTACTTTTTTCCTCCATGGAAAAATTCAGAAATGTTCTTTGCTTGTTTTTTGTTTTGTCTTTTTAGGTTTTTGCCATAGGGCACATGTGCTCACCAGAGAAAGACAGAAAGAGGGAAAGTCACCCCTTCTGATGAATGGCCATGCCACAATCCCTTCTTCTCCATTCTCCTCCTCAGATTTTGGGCACACACGCACAAATGCCCAGCATGAATTTTAATCAGTCAGGTCTAGGTGGGAGTCCAGTGCCTTAAACACCACGCACATATGCCCAGCATGAATTTTAATCAGTCAGGTCTAGGTGGGAGTCCAGTGCCTTAAACACCACGCACATATGCCCAGCATGAATTTTAATCAGTCAGGTCTAGGTGGGAGTCCAGTGCCTTAAACACCACAGCCCCTGCTGGCCCCTGTTTTGTTTTATCCCCAATGTTCTGAAGTTTTGGGATTCCGTTAAGACTTGTGTATTTGAGTTCTAGGTAATTCTGCTTTTATTTCAGCTGGTAACTTTGTCTCTAACATTTTCTTTTTTTTCTGAAGTTCCTTTTATCTTCCTTAGTGAAGATATTGCATTGATGTTTTAATTTTTCATGGATTTTTACTCTCCCATTTTCTGTTTATCTTTTTATTTTCCTTCCTGACTATTCAGCTGGGGTCAGGACAGAACTACCCCTTCCACAGTGTAGACTTTCACCCACTTGCCCTGATTCACAGCCTTTGCTTCATTCAGTCTTGTGTAGTATGTGATTACAGTTCTCAACACTGAATAGATCTCATGGGTTTGTTTGTTTTATAACAGTACTTTTTGCTATGAAGACTTACTTTTCAGTTTTGTTTGCTATTCACTTTGCTAATCCATTTTTATTTCTGTGTTTGCTTTACATACAGCTGCTTGAGGCAACAGATATCTCTAGTTTTATTGGAGTTAGTGGTTTTATATATATTATATATAAATATATATATACATACATATATATGTGTGTATATATATATATATATATATATATTAAGGTTTCTGTCATAAGGCATGTGTTTGTGCTTGGCAGAGATAGACAGAGAGATAGGCAATAAAAGGGAAAGTGAGAAATCATCCCTGTGGGTGATTTGCAGCCATATCACAATTCCTTCTTCTTTATTCTCCTCCTGGGATTTTGGGCATGTACACACATGTGCCCAGAGTGATTTTCAAGCTCCCAGGACTGGGACTCAAACCATAGCTGGCCATGTGGAAGTTTAGCACCTTAACCACCATGCCACCTGCTGGCTTGCACACACACCTGGCATATCCTTTAAGCTCTTAGGGCAAGGATTCACACTGTGGTCAGTTATGTGGCACTTGGCTCCCTTAAATACTAGAGTATGGGGCTTATTTAACATTGCCATCTTCCATATGCCACATCTCTCTATATATAAATGTGTGTATATACAAATATACTGTTATGTTTTGCTAAAACAATTTCATACTGTTTTGTGTTTGCCTACCCACAAATTAATTTATCTTTAAGCTTCTCCATAATAGAAACAAATCAAACTAAACAAACAATAAACAAAAGAGCCAAACTTGTCTATGTACAGAAACATGTATAGTGCAGTTATCCAAAAGGGAATGCTGTAAGTACAGTAATAGGAAAGTTACTTTTGAGAAATATCCCTATTTATAGCAATTTGGCTTTTTCCCATATGTCTTCTTTTTCCCAATGGAAACATTTTCTTATTTGACAAATCTGGAGAAAATTCATATGCATAATCGTGTTTCAGAACAATATAAAAATGACTACAGTAGAGCAAAATCAAATTTATTATTTTTTAGGAAATCCACTTCTTTTGAGAAAAGAGAGGTCATGATGAGTTTACACAGCTAGGAAGGATGTACAAATTGTCACCAGATGTTTTTAACTGAATAGATGACATCAATTGAATAAGCTTTTCTTCTGTATAAGGGCATTTAAGGAGGCATTTTTGGCCTTTCAGGCCAACGGGAAGCCTGCTAATAAAAAACTGACCTAATGATAAAATGTATTAAGTACAAAGCTCTTAAAGCGCTGAGTGTCTGAGAGATGAATTACTGGGAGTACAGTTTGAGGCAAAAATTCTCCACCCATTGTTCCATGGCCCAGCTGGCAAAGACTACTTAAGCTTAGAAATCCTACTTAAAGGCTATTTCTTGTTTGAAGTTTACTGTTGTTGCTATTATAATTGTTAATATTTTAGCTTTGCACAATGGCAGTATTATAGACAATGAGGTTTATCCGAGGAGTTAATTGAAAACTTTTCCCAATACCCCACCATGATGACTTGTAATATAATTTTTATGCATATATCTTCATGTTTAACTACTTTCTCTTCCTAGGAGCACAGGGTGGACTGTCCATACTTCATTAGACTTACTAACTTATGAATCTCTCTCCCTTACTAGTTTGTAAGCCTATTAAGGGAAAAAATGATGTGTTAGGATTCTTGCATTTATAGACCAAGAACAAATTGATCAATTAATCACTTCTTATTGTGAAAATAAGGGATAAATGTTACAAAAAAGAATTCTAAATTTATTTATAAGAATATTCCTTTCTTTAGAAGAGAAAGTCATATTGAGCCAGTCCTTTGGCCTGGTAGTTAAGGGAGCTGAATCCCATATGGCCAACTATGTGGTTCAAATCCTGGCCCCAGTGGCTTAAAAGCATGCCAGGCACATGTGTGTGTACCTCAAATCCCACTAAGATTGAAAAGTGAAGGAAAAGGGAAGAAGGGATTGTGGCATGGCCATGCCCTACTGGGAGATGTTTTCTCCCTTTTTCTCTATCACTCTGTCTCTGGTGAATGCATGTAATCTTCAGCTTATAAGAGAAAAAAAAAGAAAAGTTATAAATGAAAGGCTCTGACTAACTTGACCCTATTGCTGGTCAGAACCTTTAGGATTACTATTTCTTAGCCGTTACGTTAAAAAAATTCCTTAAAATAATTTACAAGGGCAGCCTTTGACTTCTCAAGTGCACAACCATTGTGGTTTATTATTTTTCCATCTTTCCTCAAGGCACCTGAGTGCTTCTGTTTCTTCTCGTGATAAAATCACCAGATTTCTACTGGCCAGTAGTTGTGACTCTGTGAGATGAACCTACAAAGTTAATAGTAAGGAAGACTGAATACATTCAATATTCTTAACATCTTATAATACTCAGAAATGATGAATGTAAAACTGGAATATGTGGATTAGATTTTGGGTCACTTTCTTCTTTTTGGCTGTACTTTCTGTCAGGCATGTGTTCAAAGGAAAACTCACAAAGTTCTGTTCTTTGTAGTATTTGCTCTGCTCAGGAAACACTTCGCAAATATACTTTAGCAGACATGTGACATCTACTAAAACCAAATTCTAGTCCTACTGCCAACAAAGCTTGGCCAATGCTCCTTCACACAGATGCACAATGTTTACACATAGTATACCTGATTGCTTTACCATCTACCCACGAAACACACTGCTTCTTCCACATAGACTGTGGTTTCCAAGGCAACAGAGAACTCCTCTAACAAGGAAAGCACACAGAAGTTGACTTCTTTTTCTACATGCCAAAACCTAACCACCTCCTTCAGCCATAGTGTTTGTATTTCCCAACAAACTTCTAATCATAGAAGGAAATTTTTACTTTATCAGCATAATTTGGTGCTATCAAGAAGAAAATGTGGTTTCACAGACTTTAGGCAGAGGTCGATGGGATAAGGGTTAATATAGAGAACATGTAAGTTATGGCTAACTTTGAAGGATGCTGGTAATGTTGATGGAGAGAAGACCTATTGTTCCTCTGCTATAGGAGTCACTTGATAACTAAGTCCCTGGTTTTTCCATTGTAGGCAAACTTGTTGAAAATGATCTCCACCTTCTCATTTTCCATTCATTCAAGAATTCATTGCTATCTGCATTCTCATCTTAGAAGTGCCTTTGCAAGGCCACTCATCCTAGATGCCAAGTGCACTGATCACATGTTCGTTCTTATTGTTTTTTCTAAATATTTTATTATTTATTTATTTTTATTTGACCAGACAGACAGAGAGAGAGAGAGAGAGAAAGCAAGCCGCCAGGTCCAGGACCTGAACCACGGACCACCATGTGGGAGTCCAGCACCTTTAACCACCACGTCATCTGCCAGCCCCCACATGTGCATTCTTATATTTTTTTTTTTCCGGCTGATTATCCTTCTCCCCTGCCACTTCCTTCTCCCTTTTCCAGGACTGTATTTCTTCAGTCCTATTCACCTTAAAGTTCCCTCTCATTCTTTGCAGGCTTTTCTTCCTCACCAACATTTTTATGATGTTCTTCCATCTTCTCTTTTTTTTTTTTCTTTTAAAATTCTTTATATATCTTTGGCCAATGATCCTTACACCTGCTTGCACAGTAGAATCTCTTGAGAACTGTGTAAAATTTCCAGACCCCAGGCCATGGCGAGGCTGGGATGTAGGCTTCAGTACATTTTGAAATTGTCCCATTGTCCCAGGAGATTTCAATGTGAGGACAAGTTTGGGAAACCACTTGTCCTGGAATGGCTGCTCTCCTTTTTTTTTTTTAATTTATTTTTTACTTATATTTAATCACTATACATCTTTACAGTGTACAACATGGTTTTTCCCAGCATGAATATGGGGTATATTAGTTAAGTTAAAGACATTACTGTGTACATTATCATCAATAGATATCTTCTCATTTTTATGTCTAGTAAATGTTTTGACTTTTGCCCTGATCCCCATCCTCCCACAATCTACTACTCACTCCCCCATACTGTCTCTAGTATCTGCAGTTGGCTACCCTGCTATGATACCTTCTAATATTTCAGTTCCAGCTAGTGCGTGCAGACATTAGGTACATATTAAGGGGGTGACATGCACTGTCTCGCCTCTTAATTCCAGAGTAGCTGACACTAAATATGCTAGATTTATTTCTTGTCCAGGACGAATCATCTGTGACATAGACTCAGTTACCCTTTCTTGTAATTCCTCGATTGTATTTCATTCATTCAGAATAAAATTTAAAAAGTGTTACCAGGATATTAAACATTTCCATGGTCTGGACTCTAGTTCCTTCCTAAACTCAATCTCGTGCCATCCCTTCATCCTTCCTGAAGCTCTCAGGCACATTCTTGCCCTTCTGATGAAACTGGCCTAACTCCCATTTACCTTTCAGGACTCACCTAGGACATTTCTTTAATTAATCTCCTCCTCTCATAACGCAGTGACTTTTGTTGATCATGCTTTTATCCCCCATTTATATCTTTTAATTGGCTTATTTTGTAATACATTAGAATTTATTCGAGGGCAGAATATTTACTTTTTGTATTTCTGTACCTAGAACATAGAATTCCTTGAACACGCTGCGTGTTTACTGCCCAATGAATGATTGAGTACAAGAATATTATGGTTGGACATGTTTGCTCTAAACCTGTATTCACAAAGGGTTTGATCAAGTTTAACTGTTTTTTTTAATTTTTTTATTATCATCATAATCTTCTATATATTACATTGGATTACATATAACTTTACAGTGTATTACATTGCTTTTTCAAAAGGGAATGCCATGGATGTCAGTCAATACAGAGGCATTAATCTCCCCGCTTCAACATTCAACATCTTTTCTATGTTTTCTCCAATCATTATTATTATTATTCCAATTATTTTTTAAAACAGTCAATCGCTATTTCTCATTTTGTTTGTAAAAATACTTTGCCCATCATGAAGTACTTCTCAGACCAATCCAGTTGAGAATACTATACATGTCATCATCAACAGTTAATAAGCCATATCTGTTTCTCACTAACGTCCTGCCTCTCTATTGAACGCGCCCAATCTCGTCTGAATGAATGTTTCTTGAGCTGCTATTGTGTTTTGCTTGGGCCTGTGCTAGAGAACAGATCCTGAGACAGATTCAAGTGTAATTTGGGAGGTGAAGATTTTGATATTATTTATAAGATAGAGGAAACATGAGTTGGGAGTTATAAAAGATAGGGAAAAGGAAAGTGATATTTGCCTTATCAAGCCAGCTGCAATTATGAATGGCTGGCAATATATTCTCCTGGGAATACTCCAAAAGCTAGTGTAGAATATCCTAGCTGAGGATCAAAGGAACTGAAATATCTATACATCAACTGACAGAGGGTTTCCAGAGGACAGTACAAACCCTTATGAAAAGAAATGCAAGGCTGGGTGTTGAAAGTTGGGTTGATAGCACTTAAGTATTGAGAAGAATCAGGAGATTCAGTGGGGCATCAGCAGCATCTGATCTTCAGTGTGTGCAGATTCAGCATTAGACAACTGCACAGAGCTAAAATCAGAATGGATGAGTTATTCTGGGCACACAGGTTAAATTGAGCAGAAGTCTGAAATCAGAGGATTTTTCCAAAGCTCCCTTAGCTTGTTTATATTTTCTTTCTTTCATTTTTTCCCCCTATTGACTTTCCCTATTGGCTTTCCTGACAGGAGCCCCTTACACTCATTGGTGTTATATATACCTTAGTCGTTTCTTGAGTATGTCTAGCATTCTTGTTAGAAAAGTGTGCACAATCTTTTCTCATTTAGGTAGCATTCGATGTAGAGTTAAGGTTGGTTTCCATCCTATGCTTGTTCCACATGTCTCTCCCTGTAATATGTCTCTGCTGTTTTAAGAGAGATTTACACTCATTTTGTGATGTGTTTGATGGGCCACAGGATTTAAATGAAGAGGGACAATTTAGAAATGTGGAAAATGTTAAACCAAGGGCAAGATGTAAAATATTTAGCACACAACATGGTGTAGCATTAGCCAGTTTCTATAGACCCTTGACTAAATGGTTTTCCACTTTGTGCCAGAGTTAATTCTTTAGTAGCTGGCTGATTCTAGGGGTGCTAGAGGGAGAAGTTATGATAAGGATTACCTGAGATTACCCAAGTGGCTCAGAGCCATGGCTAGTTACCCAAGTGTGCTTAAATATAGTATTTTAACAAGCTGTGAGTACTGCCAAAACCTCAGTCCTGAATATAACCTTAACTTTTGTCAAAATTACTTCTGTGAATTGGGTTTAAGATGGCATTTTGCCTGCTTCTACTTTTCACATACAGATCAGGAAGTCCACAAAATCTCCCAAATGTTTGCAATTCACACTGATTATGTCTAATTGAGATAGGAGGTAAATCCTGTGAAATAGGTGGTCAGGATAGAAGGCCCAAAGATAGAGGCACAATGGTCAAGCTTGCACTAGGCTGCCTGCTTACAAGAAATGGCTTGTAGCAGTGACTCAATGATTAACCAATGATGGCTTTTTTCATGTTTCCATTACATTCTAGAACCTAGGTAATGGGTTTTAGGGTTGAAGCTCTCAAAGACTTGAACAAGCATTGACCAATAGATAATAGTCTCTAGCATGAAGCACTCAAAGACATGGCAATCATCTATCAGAAGTTGTCTAAATGTATAGCTTTCCAAACGTACAGCATGACATGTACCTAATATGTGACCCCCCCCTCCTTGGGGACAAAATGTGAATAGGTCCCTCCTGGCTAGGATAAAAACCCTTAGTAAGAGCCCCAAGTTGGCAACTCACTTTCTGGGCCCCCTCCCTGCCTCCCTGCTGTCTGGGAACTGTTTTTTTTTTTTTTTTCCTTCTCTAATAAAATCTACTTTACTGTTCTCTCCTCTTTTCCACACTTCTAATTCTTCATAATTGTAAGATACAGATTTGGGTGCTTCACTGATCCCATGTTGATAGGATTTGGGGCTCCAGTCACCACAAATTTCTGCATCATAATGACTATAGGAGATATAACCTCTGATGAGATAATGAACTAGATTAGTCTTCACTGGTATTTTAAAGCTTGCTCCAACAATATTTCTAAACATTAACCAGCTGTGTAAATTTATTTATCTACTTTTATACATAAGGTCTCAAGGTAAGGCCCTTTTCTTGAAAGAGTGATTATCTGATGGCTGTCATATATAATATTGTATGTATCCACTCAATATATACCGACTATCCACACTCTATGGTAGAGAGCAAAAAATTGGAGGACATAAAAGCAGTGAAGGTACTTAATGAGAGTAGGACAGTGTGGAATGGGGGAAGTGAAGGGAAGAGGATAGAGAAAGATAGCAAGTGAACAATAGAGAGGCAGGACGTTAGTGAGAAACAGATATGGCTTATTAACTGTTGATGATGACATGTATAGTATTCTCAACTGGATTGGTCTGAGAAGTACTTCATGATGGGCAAAGTATTTTTACAAGCAAAATGAGAAATAGCGATTGACTGTTTTAAAAAATAATTAGAATATTCAAATCACCAAAATTCAAAGAGTCCAAAGGCTAATAGAAAAGGGTCAGAAGATGAGTGACAGGACCTGGTTTGTCGGGTCTGCAGCCTCAGTCCGCCTGTTGTCCGGAACTGCTGGCCTGCTCGATCCGGATTGCGGGTGGGGAGGGGTGGGGGTTTGCCTTAAAGTCCCAGACGACCAACCTGGGGTCCAAGGAAGAGGAATGGTGGGGAGGCGTGGAGGTTCGTAAGGGTCGGGCCTGCAGCCTCAGTCCACCTAAGTTTAACTCTTCAGGGGAGAAGAGGCTACAGGACCACAGAGCCACAGAGCTTTCCTGTAGATGCCAAGTGTCTTTCCCTTACTCAAGTCTCCTCCACGTTCCTCCAGTCAGAGAACCACCTGGAAACCAATCCAGGTGGTGACAGCAATCTTGACAATTGGGAATCACCCAAAACACCATTGTCAGCAATTAAAATTTCATTAAAAGCTATCATACCATTTGAGGGCTATTCCAACAGCTGATATTACAAGCATCTGGCTGTTAACAAGAGACGTGGACTATTTTGGGGTCAGGTGAGAAAGAAGGGGCACAGAGCTGGCACAGTAAGCCTGAGCACCTCATCCCTTGCCAGAGAGATATAAGATGTCTTTTAAAAATATTTTTACTTTGAATGAGAGCAAAAGTTTAAATTGTTTCTGTAACTATATAGTTCTGTAAATCTTATTCTTTGAAAACTGAGATGAAGATATAATTAAAAATTAGGGGTGAGCATTCTCCTTTTGCCTATTGCATTTTGGAAAAAAATTTTAGCAGAAATATCCATAATTAAAAATACATTATTGGTGCCAGTGGCAAGGCACAATAATTAGGAGAAGTTGGTATGAACATCTTTTCCACTTGTACTTTGTAATTGTCTTTGGCTTATTATATAACTGCGAGTTTCTTAGTAAGTTGTAAGCATTTCAAAGCAGAATATGGGGATTATAAAGTTTAAATGTAAGTCAGTTTTTCATAGGGTAAAGTCTCTTTACGATCTAAATGAAGTATAGTGATTAAATGTAGAATAGCAAAAAATAATGTAAATGAAGAATTGGACAAACTAGGATTATTTTTCCAGATAATGTCCAGATACTCTGTGATGCAAACACCATTTTATGTATTTGACTTTTGCACTGCTCTCCTCCAGGGAATGCCATGGCCATCTCTGATAACTTGCTCTCCTCCAGGCCTTCGGTGGCAGTTAAGCAGCTGTCATATAGTGGCCAGTCACAGTTTATGATCTTTCCTTTTTCCTATTGTCAGTGGTAGAAAGTGATAAACACACAATAACCTCAGTCTAACTAAAATAATTTCATGTGGCTGTGCTTAAAGGCATCCAAAAAGACAGTGTACTAATGTGACAACAGTGCCATTCATTGGATATTTCGTGTTCAAGTAATACACACTGTGACTAGAGCTGGCATTATGGGTGTGCGGCCTGGGCAGGCACACTGTCCTTGCCATCGTAAGGAGCCTGCAATTGTTTTGTTTTGTTTTGTTTTGTGATAGAGAAAAAAGAGAGAGAGGTATTTTTAACAGGGTTTCACCAGATCATGATCCTCTTGCTCCAGTCTCCCAGTTAGGACTGCAGGTGTCACCCTGTGCCCAGGCCGTTTAGAATGACCGAGGAACCAAACCTGGGCCTCCCGTGTGGCTGTAACCACTGTGTAGAGACATTCTACTCCCTGCCCTGCCACAGGTGGACCACCTGTACTGGTTTTAATGTCTACTGCTGCCATCTTGAAATTCTTAACTTTTGAATCACAATCTGTAGAGGTGAGAGAATTTCCCTCTCCCTCTGAGGTGCTCTAAAAATCACTGACAATAAGCAGATTAATAAAAGAAAAGGCATACAGATTCATGTAAAGTGTACGCATGGATATAGGAGCTGCAGAAAATATGAGCACAAAGAGGAACCAGTTTGTTGTGGCTTAAATATCACTTTGTAGGAAAGAGGAAAATGAGACACAGCAGTTTTAGAGTAAATGACTTTAAGGGGAATGAATGGGTTCAGTGCTGTGACAATGGCAATAAATACATCTCCTTAAAAGTTCATGGGTCTTGAAGACAGACAACAGCTCATGACAAAATCTGTCTAGGTGTGCTGACATTTTTCAGTCTTTCTTCCTTACTTTGATATGAATTTAGTTAATGAAACACCAGAGAAGGCAGGTCAAAGGAACTTGTTTTTCTCTTTTGTGGGTCCAGTTTTTTTTTTTTTTTTCTTAGAGATTTTTGATTTTTGGCATAGGGTGCATGCACTTGCCAGAGATAGAAGGCAAGAAATCACCCCCAGATGGAATGGTCATGCTGCAATCTCTTCTCCATTCTACTCTTGGGATTCAGGCATGCACACACACACACACACACACACACACACGCCTGGTGTGAGTTTTAAGTCACTGGGTCTGAGACTCAAACTCCGGTTCACTACGGGGGAGTCCAGCATTGTAATGACTGTGCAGGTCTGTTTTTTAAGCCAGTAATAGAATATTAGAGTATAAACTGTCCCTGCACTTTGAGAGAGAAAAAGGATCAAAGGTAATTCAGAGACAGAGGGTGGGGGGAAAGTCAGAAAGAGGGACTGGTTCTGAGGCCTTTAATTCAGCATGTCGAAGTGCTAGTCTTTGGGGTATCATTCTTTGAACCTCAATATTAATAAGGAAAAGAGATTGCGGCCGGGCAGCTGATTGCTATTGGGGTATCTTAGACCAGTGAGAGAGATAGTCCATCCACCTAGCTGGAGGCATTGAACTCCCAGGCTACTGTAGATGCAGGTGAGTCTCTGTGTCTTTGATCTCACCTCTCAGTATCCTTTCTTCTTCTCTGCTTGTCCATTCTTGCCTAACAGGGTCCCCAGGTATTATCCGGGTTTACCGTAGGATGGTTACTTCTTAGGAAGTCTTGCTCAGAATGCTACAAACATTATCAAAACCTCCAATATGGTGACTACATGCTTGAGGTTTACATATTAGAATATAAGCAGAAATAAGTCATCCCTTTGCAGAGCTAGGACAGAACTATATAATTCAGGGGCTAAGCAATTTGCTGATGTCAAGGTGGAACAACAGAATGACAGAGTTGATGAATGTGCTCAACAAATACTTAAATGTTATCATTTTCTTCTCAAAAAATTTAAATGAATATACTAGAATATAATTAAAGTTAGCATGGATTCATTAGGGTGTTATAGTGACAAATAGCTTTCGCCTGCAATTCTACCTATTTGGTAGAAATAGGTGTGATTGGAATACGGATTTTTAGATAGAATAGCAAAGAAAGACATGAACTCTTTCTAGTTGAGACATTTACTAATTTGTATTGAGACTGCAGCAGTAAGAGTCCATACCATATACACTGAACCATTGTTTAGCCTGGAGTCATTCTGGCTAAAACTAATGCAACCGAAAGCAAGCTTTCTGTAATCATATATCCCATCATCTTTTTTGCAAGTGATGTGCTTTCACATGCCTCACTTCAGAATACACGTCACTTTAAAGCTAGGTATTTTCAAACCCACCTTTCTTTTGTTCTAAGTCCTATCAGGTTGATGTCCCAAGAGGCACATGACTGCTTTAATGATCCCCTTCTCATTGTAAGAACTTCATAAGAACAACAGGTACCGTGAGTCTTTCCCTCATACACAACCAGGAAAAAAGTTCAGAATAAGGTAATAGCGACCAACAGTGTTCAGCAACAAAATGAGGCAACCTCCAGCACTTCGTTTTATAAAGTTTATTTTAAATTAAATTAACTAATAACTGTTTGTTAAATATGAGTGAGTGGATGATGTAGACACACCATCCCCAAGAAAGGGAGGAAATGATGTTCCCAGAAGAGCCTGAAGATAAAGCTCATCTGAGACATTTGAGAGAAATGCACGTTCTTATGTTTTATGCAGAATTACTAAACGAGAGATTCTGCAAGAGGTTGTCTAGGTTACATGAGAGGACTTCCATAATTCATGTAAGATAGAATTAAAGCACATGTTTACTGGGATGCAAAAAATTTCGAAATCCATGCATAGTTTCTTCATTATAGTAATACATATTTTCCATGAACTTTTTGAATATCCCTCAAAAAAGGCCACTCTCTAATTCCAATGGTTAGGCAAGGATGGGGAAATTTACTTTAGGCTATTGCTCTCAAAGACCCATCAGAAACAACCAGAGGGGATGTTAAAACTGGGTTCTACTCCTAGTTTTTCTGAGGCATGTGTTGGGGGAAGGGCATGAGAATTGCCTTTCTAGCAAGTTCTTAGCTGACAGGAGAGATGCTCATGCAGGAACCACACATTAAGAACTGCTGGTTTTTACAGCCTCTTATGGTGTCTGCTTTTAGCATCCATGAGGCTCCAGTGGGCCCACGCCAGAGGCATGTGGCTCCTTTCTAGTCCTGCCACTCTCTATCCCAAATCCTTCATAACGTTTCCCAAAAAAGAGATAGCGATGCTGTTCATAACGCAGATCTCAGCCTGGTACCTGAAAGCGTGATATCCCATAGGGCAAAGATACCCAGGAAAACAGCCTGCTCTTTCCTGAACCCCAGAACATGCCAAAAGTAATGAGTATTTTAAGGATAAGGGCTGGCTAATTGTCTCTCTGGGATGCAGATAGTCGGAGAGACAACAGTCTCAAAGGACATGGACACTTTCATTAACTCTTAAGTTCCGAGTAGAGAAGCTTAGGTAGCAGTGTCAGCCAGTCTTTGCATTTCAGAATGGAGCTGGGAGAAACATGAGGAATATATTTTCTGATCTGAATATGTTTTTTTTTTTTTTATTTTTCCTTCTCCAGAGGAAACAGAAAGGGAGATATAAAAAGGATGCTTCTCTTCAGATATATGTTCTCAAAGGAGGTAGCCAGTGCCTGCGCAAAGTCTTCTGTGCATGTATTTACATATGCAAGGTGTGTGGTGTGTGCTCTCTCATGCGTGAAGACAGGTGAAGACAGTCAGAGCCCAGCAACCTTTAGCTGCATCTTTCTTCCAAGCCTTTTCATTCTCTCATGATTCAGTTCATCTGTAGATGTTCTGATTTAGGTCCCTTTCACCCGAGTATTTATCTGTCATTATCACTAGTCATAGCTGGGAGGGGGGATTCTTACATACCCCTCCCTAGGTTGTTACTCTGCATCTTGTCCTTGTATGAGTCTTTAATTTTTAAATTATAAGGAGAGTGGTAGTAAAAAAAAAATTAAACCTGCCTCATATTTTAGAATCCTCAACATTCTTTATATGATAACTTTTAGATTATGAACTTTCCAATTTACCTACCCAAAATTTGATTTTAATCGTTGCAAATATGCTTCTAAGGCAAAAGTATAAAAAGCCAAAAGCAGCCAAACAAATATTTTGCTTAGGCATCATTTTAGTTCTGTGGTTATTCTGGAAGCTTAACAGATGTGTATTGTACAAATATAGAATGACCTGCATAATTCCCCTTCAGCTCTCTGACTCCTCAGTAATGTGACGATCCCAAAGAGAAGGACGGTAAATATGAAGTTAATCATGAAAGACAGAAAAGTAGAGGAAAATTCCATTGACAGACTTTTGCTGACAACATATTTTTTTCGTTTTTCTTCATCTGAGAATGTTTTTATTTCTTCTTCATTCCTGAAGGATATTTTCACCAAAGTATTTGCAGCTGACAGTTCTTTTCTTTCACTACATGAAAACTGCTATGCCACTTCCTTTTGGCCTCCATAGTTTCTGATGAGAAATGCACTGTCATTTGAATTGGTGTTCTATGTATACTGTATCATTTCTCCCTGGCTGCTTTCAAGATTTAAAATTTGTCTTTACTTTGCAGAAATTTAACTATGATGCTTCTTGACATGCA
Organism: Tupaia belangeri chinensis; assembly: GCF_000334495.1. Taxonomy (NCBI): domain Eukaryota; kingdom Metazoa; phylum Chordata; class Mammalia; order Scandentia; family Tupaiidae; genus Tupaia; species Tupaia belangeri. The sequence goes on along the minus strand of NW_006159504.1, from coordinate 2,190,331 downwards.
TTTCTTTGGATTTATCCTATTTGGAGTTTTCTAAGATTCTTGAATGCATAGGTTTAATATCTTCGATCAAACTTGGAAAGATTTTAGCTATTCTTTACATACACACACACACACATACATGTGCACACACATATGTGTATATATATATACACATACATACACATACGCATATACATATAATTTTCATTTCAATGTATTTCTCCTTTCTTTCTGAGACTATGAGAATATCAGTGTTAGCTCTTTTGTTATTACCTCATTGGTCCCTGAGGTTCCTTTCATTTTTATTCAGTTTGATGAATTCTACTGATGTCTTCAAATTCATTGATTCTATTCTCTGTTATCTCCACTCCACTATGAGCTCACCTAGTGAGTTTTAAATTTTTGTTTTCAGTTCTATAAGGTGTTTTTCTATAAAATACTTTTCTGTTCTGTAATTTCCATTTGGTTCTTTTTTATTTCAATTTCCTTACATATATTTTTTTTTGTCTGCTTCAAGAGATTGTGTAATAGAAGCCTTGCCATATAATTTTAACTTCTGATTCATTTCAGTATTAGTGTCATTTAGTTGTCTTTCTCAGTCTTTGATTTTCCTGGTTCTTAGTATGACATATGATTTTCTGCCATCTCTTAGTCATTCTGAGTTTTGTTTTGACACTCTGGATCTGATATAACTATTTTTTCATTTTTGTTTTTAAAGTTCATTTATTTAGTTCTTGATAGAGAGATCATGAAAGGACCTTTACATCATGATCTACCCCCCCCCCCCCCCTTAACCAGCCTGCATTACAGCCTGCATTATGAGCATATGCATGTTATGTGTATGTGCCTGACATGCATAGGGAGGTTCCAGGACATGAATTGAGGACCTTTTTCATGGGAATCCAATCAGAATACCACTGCACCACCATCTGGCCCTAATCTTATATTTTAGCAGGCAGAACGAGTGTTGACGTAAGGCCCAAGGGTCAAGTGGGTTGATATGTTCAACTTCCTGCTGGACTCCTTGACCCCAGCAAAAGTAGGGCACAGACTCACATAGCCTAGTTGCCAATAACTGAGATTTTAGCTTCCCCTTTGGTGTCAATGACACCTTTCTGGTGAAAGTAGAGCATCAACTCACACCACCTTATTGCCTCCAAGCAGAAGTAGAAGATTGGCTTCCCACTAGGAAGCCAATTGCTACTAAGGGTGTAGTATGGAGGCTTGATGACCATTATTTTGGCACTATAGGGTGAGATTAAAACTCCTGGTTGGCCTTACTAACACCAGAGGAGAAGTATAGGATACCTAGCCTTACCTCCTATTCCCATCTTCCTTCCTCAAGTGGAGTTGAGGCTCAGCTCTCACTGGGCCTTCTGAACACAGGTGGGAAGGTTGGAGAGGTAGCACCAAATAGCTCTCAGTTAAACCACCTTGTTTACTCTCCTTGTAGCTCAGCTTGCTGATGGATTCCATTGACACTAAACTGGTGAGAAAATAAGAGCACTGCCTGCTTCTGCTAGGTGAATGATGGAAGACCTGTTGGACTCTTATAAACCTGTTGGCACTGTAAACAAATAAGATTATTGTCAGCTGTTTTCATAGAATGAGTATGGAATAGTGGCTCCTAGATAAGCCTGACTGACACCACCAAGTAGAGAGATTGGAATATAACATCTGGCATCAGGGGAATGGATATACATGTGGCAAAGCAGCTACTCGAGAGGCCCTGCTGAAAAGAGAGCCATGTCTCTAGTAATGTATGACTGCCATAGAATGAATGTATTAGTCTTCTCAGGCTGTGATAACAAAATACCACAGACCATGTGACTCAAAATGGACTTTCTCATTGTTATGGAGATTGGAGAGTTCAAACTGAAGGTTAAGGCAGGGTTCAGTTTCTGGTGAGGATGCTCTTGGCATGTATATGGCCACTTTCTTACAAGACCTTTTATCTGTGTGGAGAGGGAGACAGAGAACAAGAAAGGTCAAAAGATACAGCAAGAAGGTGGCTATCTACGAGCCCTTACCAGAAACTGAACCTGACCCAAACCTTGATCTTAGACAGTCACACTTCCAATTTCTGTTGTTTAAGCCATGCAGGTTGTAGTACATTTTTACAAAAGCAGGAGCTGACTAATACAATTTTGGTACTATGAAATGAGGTGCTGATGTACCAAATACCTAAAAAATGTGGAAATAGCTTTGAAATTGGTGAAGAACTAAAGTCAGATGGATTTTGAGCTGCATGCCAAAGAAAGCTTAGATACTCATGAAAGGACAGTTAGAAATATTCTGTTGGTAAGAATATAAATATTTGGGGCCAGCAGGTGGCATGGTGGTTAAGGCACTGGACTTGCACGTGGCCAACTGTGGTTTGAGTCCTGGACCTGGCAGCTTGAAACTCATGCCAAGAATATCTGTATGCATGCCTAAGATCTGAAGAAGAGAATAGAGGAGAAGGTACTGTGGTGTGGCCATCACCTCCCTGGGGATAATTTCTCAATTTCTGTCTCTCTCCAGTGAACACATATGCCTTATAGCTAAATTCTCTCTCTCTCTCTCTCTCTCTCCTCTCTCTCAAAAAAGAAGGATGTGTGAACATTAAAGACAATTCTGTTTTTGAATATAAATGAAATAAGATTATAGAAAATTGGATGAAAAGTGACTCTTTCTACAAAGTCAGGAATTGTATTCTATTGTATTGTGTAGGGCAGTATTTGCAAGAAATGGAATCAAGTATTTAGCAGAGGAGATTCCTAAGCAAAATATTGGAAATGTTACTTAGATCCTCCCGATTGCCTATAATAAAAAGCAAAAAGAGAGAGATGTATTGAAGAAGAAATGGTTAACTAAAATTTGAATATTTGAAAAAAAATTGAGTCTGACAATATTTTTAAAAGTTGAGAAAATGTGTTCTGAAGAGAATACCAGGAATATAGGTAGTAGTACCTGATAAAAAAAATTATGGGTTTATAATTTTTCCAGTTAGAGCTAAAGGAGTTAGGCTGGGAGGTTGAAAGGAGCTAAACTGAATGAAATAAAATGTTGTCAGACTTTGGATTATACAGCATGGGACCAGTAAAATTATTTGGTTGTAAACATGCACTGTCCTCCAAGGAAAGGGAAGAATAACCATGAAGGCAATTCAGAAATCATCAGGGCTGCCACTCCCACCAGGCTTACATAGGATTGGGGAGCAAAGCTGCCTCTACCTTGTTTTCAAAGGGTAGGACCAACACCATTGTTTCAATTGGTCCAGTTGTTGGTCCAATTTGAATGGGCTGGGCCATCCCAAATGCTTACTGCCAACAAAATTTTTGGTTGTTGGATCACCATTCCCCAGATCTTTAGTCATAAAAATGGGCTTTTCCCGAAGATTTGCCTGTAGTTTTGATTGTTCTAGGTTGAAGATCCTGCAACCCTGTTGGGGATATATAGGACACAATAGGAGACTAGGAGATGCATTGCCATATTGTTCCTCAAGTGCCAATGATGCTAAGCAGTCTGCTTTCTTCTTTCTACCTTTCAGATGTCTCTGCTGTTGTTATGTCTGTCATAGCCAGGATTTTTATTTCTTTTCTTTTTTTTTCACCCTAACTTGTGTGAAGAAGCACCATGGAGTAATGAGATTACTCTATCTTGGTATGGCCAGAAGTTTCTATAGTTTTTGAAAGGTCAAAAATGTGCTAAAGCTGTAGGACAATGGTTACACACATAAAGGAATTGCCAGCATACAAGTATGTCTATTTTGAGCCAGTCTTCTATTCCTCTGATTGACTTAATAGCTGACATTTCACTGTTATTCTATTTAATATTACATTTTTCTTCAGTTATTGTTATTGCTAGAAGACTTTTTGTTTATGACTCCAAGATGTAATGATGCTACAAACAAACATACATTTATTTTCTGATTCAAAGCTTGATGCTCTGGTATTAGAAACATAAAGAGGCCTCATTAGTGCAGTGGTTCTGATGGGTTCAGCACTGTAGTCATTTCTGCATTTCAATCCCAAGTCACTTTCCAGCCCTAAGTGGCCACAGACAACGTATTGACCTCTTAAAGAGCTTCAGTTTCTTACTTGTGACATAGGGAAGTTCCTACTTGAGGTGCAGTAGTTTTCACCCCTGGCTGCACATGCAAATCATGTGGCATTTTAAGGGACACAGATGCCTGAGCTCCCTCCTCAAAATTGTGAATTCCTTGTTTGGAGCGAACCCAGGCACCAGCATGTGTCATTTATCTTCATCCACAGGGGAACCTAATGTGCAGCTAAATTGGAGAACCACCATTTGAACACAATCACTCAATGAACAGTTCATGGACAAGCAGCATCAGCATCACCTGGGAACTCATCAGAACTGTTAACACCCAGACTTCACTCCAACACTACCGAGTCAGAACCTACATTTCAACAAGGTGCCTAGGCAATTATTATGTATGTTAAAGTTTGAAAAGCACTGGTCTAAGGGTAGTTGCAAGGCTTAAATGAAAGAATCCATCTAAACTGTTTATTGCAGTGTCTGGTTCTTTTTTTTTTTTTGGGAGAGATTTTCACTGTAGGGTGCGTGCGCTCGCCAGACAGACAGAGAGAGACATAGAGACAGAAAGCGAGAAATCACCCCCCAGGGGGGATGGTCATGCCGCAATCCCTTCTCCTCCATTCTCCTCTCAGGATCTTGGGCACGCACGCACACGCGCCCGGCGTGAGTTTTAAGCCACCGGGTCCGAGACACGAACCGCGGTTGACTACGTGGGAGTCCAGCGACATAGCCATTACGCTAACTGCTGGTTCCCAATGTGTCTGGTTCTAATAAACAAAAAACTCTGAATAAAAGTTAGCTATTTTAGAAACCACATGGTGGTGTAGTGGTGCAACAATGCTCTGCCGGGCTGGTCTACACGAGGAGGTTATAGTTCTGTGTCTGGAGACCTCCCTGAACACACTAGGCATGTATATAGCCATGATCTTGGCTGGCTGAAACTAAGAGTGGATTGTAGCACCAACACCCTATTAGTAGTAGCTATTGTTTTCTCTTTCCTTCCCCCCTACCTGTGTTTCTCTTTCTCATGGAAGAAAGAAGTCAATAAACTTTTAAAAAGTTAGCTATTTTGGGAACCAGTAATTAGTGTAATGGCTATGTCACTGGACTCCCATGTAGTCAACCGCAGTTCGCGTCCCACACCCGGTGGCTTAAAACTCACTCTGGGTGCATGTGCGTGCGTGCCCAAGATCCCAAGAGGAGAATGGAGGAGAAGGGATTGTGGTGTGACCATCCCCCCTGGGGGGTGATTTCTCACTTTCTGTCTCTATGTCTCTCTCTGTCTGGCTGGCAAGCACATGCGTCCTATAGCGAAAACCTCTCCAAAAAAAAAAAAGTTAGCTATTTTATATTCAATACATCCTACATTATTTCATTAATAATTTTCAAAAATCTTTTTCGCACTGTCTTCCCCATTATGACAGCAACTGTAGTTGGTCTACTTTTCTACCCCTGATGTCTGGGGTAATGTCTGAAATGTGATTTACATGGACAATAAACATCTGTTGAGAGGATACAGGGTACACAATATTAGGGACTTTGGAATTGCTTTCTAGTACTGGTTCTGCAGTTAATTTGTTGTAAGACTGAGCTGAGAAATCAGCTCAGACTTTTAGTTTGAAGGAGTGGGCACACAGTCTCCCAACTCCTCTCCAGTTTTAGTTCTACATAACTCTATTAACACACATACATAACTGAACTCTTTTGTTGGTAGGGCCTTGCTTGTTTGTTTTACTACTGCATAGAAAGATAACTGAATTTTCTGACATTTTTAATTGAGTAAGAAGATATGAGGAAGAAACACTTCGTAGTGCTTTGCAAATTCAATACCCCTGACAATGTAGAGCAGCTTTCAACCAGCACCACATGATAGAATCACCTGGCATCTTAAAAATATGTGTAGGTGGAATTTTAACAATTCTGATTTAATTGGTCATGTAAAGAACCTGGGAGAGATATTTTTGGGAAGTTTGCTAGTTGTTCTATAGTGCAGCCAGGGTTGAGGACACTACCAGAGATGATACCTAATGTTGCATGGTTTTTAAACAGTTTACTTCCCTTCTTTTTCTTAATTGCCAGAGAGTGCATGTGCTTGCCAGAGAGACAGAGAAAGAAAGAGAGGGAGACAACATCTCCCAGTAGGGTGTGGTCACACTGCTCCCTTCTCCATTTCCCCATCCTGTCAGGATTTGAGGCACACATGTACATGCTCCTAGGGAGTATCCCAGGGTGCATACACATGCACCTGGTGTTTTTTTTTTTTTCTTTATGTTTTAATTTAATTTAATTACTTATCCCCCTTCCAATATTTATTTATATGTTTATTCATTTATTTTTACCTCTAACCTAGAATGTTATTTGTTTTTTATTTATGAATTTTTTATTTTATTTAAATTTATTTATTTACATTCATTCACTATACATCATTACAGCAGACAAAATGAGATTTCCCATCCAGAATACACTGTATATTGGCTCAATCAAGCACATCAATATACATGTTATTGTCAACAAATAATTTTTCATTTCTTGTTTTCTGTATATTTTGTTATTTTTCCCATCTTTGATTCCCTATCTCTCATCTTCTGCCATGTCTCACTCTCCTCCCACACTGTCTCTGATATCCATGGTTGCTTTCTATACCTAATACCTCTCCTCCAAGGGAAAATAATAACTCCTCTTCATCCACAGACAGATCAATGGAAATCATGGAAATGTCTGATAAAGAATTTAGAAAGTTCGCAATGGTGAATCTAACAGAGATGGAAGAGAAGAGAGACAATGAACTGCAGAAGAGAAAGGAGAAAGGAGCTGATGAGCTCTGGGGGGTGAGGAAATTCTTGGAAGATCTAAAAGAGGAATTACACACTTTAAAAAGAATCAAATGGACCTGTTAGAGATGAAGGCTATAATACAGGAAGTCAAAATCTCCCTTGGAAGTATTAAAAGCAGACTAGATCATACAGAAAATAGAATCTCAGACGTAGAAGAGAAAATTGCTGGCTTAGAAAAATCGACCACTAAGACTGAGAAAATGCCCCCCCAAAATGAGAATAATGTACAAGAAATACTAGATACCATCAAAAGTCCAAACATCTGGATAATTGGCATCCCAGAAGGCAAAGAGATTCATAAGAGCACTGATAATCTATTCCATGAAATCCTGCAAGAAAACTTTCCAAACCTAGAGAGGCACTCAAAGATCCAATCCCAAGAAATACAAACGACCCCAAATAGAATTAACCCAAGAAGATCTTTTCCAAGAAAAATTATAGCCAGACTGATCAAAACCACAGACAAAGACAAGATACTAAGATTGGCAAGAGAAGAATGGCAAGTTACCTACGAAAGATATCCCATCAGACTAACAGCAGACCTCTCATTGGAAACAATGCAAGCGAAGAAAGAATGGGAAAATATATTCACAGTGTTAAGGGAAAAGCAATTTCAACTGAGAA
>NW_006159504.1:2087783-2182433 GCF_000334495.1 Tupaia belangeri chinensis | reverse complement strand
AAATAGAAAATTATATATGGTAATATATATATATATATATATATATATATATATATATATATGTAAAATAAAGCCACTATGCAGTATATTATGGATGAGAAACTAGTTTTTGTATGCTGTGATGATGATTAGGGGATGGATGTAAATTAATTAATTTAAAGAAAAAGTTTCAGGAGAAAAAAAAACATGAAAACTATTTTTCTTGGAATTAAAAAAAATGCATATTTGATGACTGCAGTAAGCTACATAGTCCCAGCTAGGTGCTACTTTATAGTATGTTCATTCTACTCACTGAGGTTTATGCTTAAAGTCAGACTTGGGTTTATGGATATGTATATAGCAGCTGCGCTTGTTATTGGAAGTATTTAGATTACTTAAGTTCATTAGCATCTGGTGTTTTTTTCAAGCTCCCATGGGTCAGGACTCAAACTGCAGTCAGCCGTAAGGGATCCATCTCCCTTAAAAACTAGGCCATGGGACCAGCAGTTAGCATAATGGCGCAGCTGCGCTTGTTATTGGAAGTATTTAGATTACTTAAGTTCATTAGCATCTGGTGTTTTTTTCAAGCTCCCATGGGTCAGGACTCAAACTGCAGTCAGCCGTAAGGGATCCATCTCCCTTAAAAACTAGGCCATGGGACCAGCAGTTAGCATAATGGCTATGTCGTTGGACTCCCACGTAGTTGACTACGGTTTGAGTCCCAGACCTGGTGGCTTAATCTCATGCTGGGCGTGTGTGCATTAGTGCCCAAGATCCTGAGAGGAGAATGGAGGAGAAGGGATTGCAGCATGGTCATCCCCCGAGAGGGTGATTTCTCACTTTCTGTCTCTCTGTCTCTGTCTTTCTGGTGAACGCACGCACCCTATAGCAAAAACCTCTCCAAAAAAAAAAAAAAAGGAAAAACAACAAAACAAACAAACAAACAAAAACTAGGCCATGAGCTGGCCTGAACTTCCCTCTGTTCTATTTCTGAATATCGAGAGGTAAGGGTTGACTCACATTACCTGGAGTAATGATAGGACTTAATGTAGAATGTTCTGCTCTTTAGTTGTGTCATCTTGTGTTGGGGCTCCTGCTGTCCCTCAGTCTTTTAGTTACAGTATCCCCAGGATTGTGAGATAAGTCTGTAGCCCTGGGAGAATCTTACAGCTACATTCCTTTTCTTTTGAGAGAGAGATTTTGCTATAGGGCGTGTGTGCTCACCTGAGAGACAGAGAGACAGAAAGTAAGAAGTCATGCACACACCACACACACCCCCTAGGGGTATGGCAACACTGCAATCTCTTCTCCTCCATTCTCATCTCAGGATTTTTGGCCCATGCACACATGCCTAGTGTGAGTTTTAAGCCACTGGGTCTGGGTCTTGAACTGCCATCGACTACATAGGATTCTAGTGATGTAACCATTACATCACTGAATGAAGTGTTGATTCAGGTATGAGAACATAAAAGTGATATTTGAGTTGATCACCTGAATGAATATTTTTAAAGCTTTGTTTCTACTTTTTATTTTCTCTCTCTTCCTAAGGAAATAAATGTGATACTTTCTATGGCGTCTATGTAGTGATGTGTGTTCATGCTAAAAAAATTGACAGAACATAAATCATATATGAACATTTTGTCCCTGGTTTTAAATCACAAGAATAAGAAATGTATATATTCCTTATATACAATAAGGAATGTATATAATATATGTTTTATATGTGTATATCTCTGTGTGTGTGTATATATAAAATAGGTTATTATTTGCAGTATAGTTTGTTTCAAGCAAGAAAACAGAAGGGACTTGATGCCACAGCTACTTTTCGCTGCCATGTGTGATAGTATCACATGATTTACGTTTTCTAAGCAGTCAGAAATAACACCACAGTTTATTAGGACTGGAAGCAGATGTATTTGAATAGACCAGTTCTCAGAAAAGGGTTGGGATTGTGATAATGTGTCTGACTTGGGTGAAATGGGTCTAGAAATAATAGTATATGAACCTAGACATGACATACAATACCAGCCTGAGCCAGTGCTGGGAGCACCTCAGTGAACCAGCCAGGGGTGACTCAGGAACTAGGCAGAGATCATCTTGGGGTTTCAGGCCACAGCAGATTGGCCATTTATGGCAAGACTGAGCCTGAAGTTACTGAAGGCAGACCCAAGGCAATGGATGTGCTCTGTAACTGGGTAGCCAAATCAAGTCAGGAGTTGAAGGGCTGAAAAGGTTTCTTTGGGAAACACAAAGAATCTTCAGTCAACCAAATCCTTTCTTAGTGCATAGCAGGACCTTTCTGACAGAGGCTAGGTTGACGCTGGGCATGGTCTCTCCAATGAGCAATGTTTCTAAACCTGTGAAAGACTCTTCTCAAAAGAATCGTAGCCATTTATTCAGAGAAGCAGGGACTTCATAAGATGCAGGTGTTCAGATTTAAGAGCAATGAAAGAGGAAACAGATAAGCAATCGTGTTAGAGAGATTTCTTGCTTTCTGTCTGTCTATGTACATTTCATTTCTGTTCTCTGTCCTCACTGTCCATTAGAAAGCTGCGTCCTTCACAGGCAGCTGGTAGAATATAGAATAAAGTGAATAAATATATCTTGATTGATAAATTTTAATTAGAAGATTCCCAAAATGTTGATATTGTCTCCTCTTTAAAGTATCAATTTTTAGAGATTCTAGAAATCACTGTTGTTTTTCATGTCTTCTCGAATTATCCATTTGATGATATATTTGAATATTTTTCTGGAGATTAATATACTTCAAATTGTCATCTTGTGTTTCCCAGTTTCAACTTTTTTTGTGAAATTCCTCTTTTCCATAATCTTTCAAAAGTTACAAATTAATTTCCCATGAACTCATTTACGGCCTTTTAAATTTGGAAGGTGTGTTTTGTTAGACCTTTGTGATTCAATTCAGGTAGCAAATTTTTATTACTTCCTATCCTATTTTGAATTTAATTTACCTCTTAGTCATGGCTACTTTCAGCTTTATTATTAAGAAAATAAAACTAAAATACAATTTAAATGTAAGGTATTTTTGACATTCCCAGGAAAGAAATATGAGAACTTTTTACACCTCTGGATTAAAAATGACAGAAGTATTTCACACATTTATAGTTTTCTACCAAATCACATTTATTTCATGATCAGTTCTGATACTAACTGGAATTTTCTTAAGCTCCAGAGATCCTAAGTACTTTCCTCAGACCTCTGGATAAAAATGACAGAAGTATTTCACACATTTACAGTTTTCTACCAATCACATTGATTTCATGATCAGTTCTGATACTAACTGGAATTTTCTTAAGCTCCAGAGATCCTAAGTACTTTCCTCAGAACCCTGAGAAAAATCATAGTGTGTAGAAGTACAAAGTCCTCCCTTTAGGTTTTTGCAAATACTAGGAGTTTACTTTTCATGGCCTTCTGGGCTCTTGGTTCTGTGTGTGTTGTTTCTGGGTCATATTATTTCAAATATGAAGCTCCAACTTTGGCTAGAAGAATTAATTCATGTAAACCATTTGTGAGCAGTGTAGACTTCCCTGAAGATTTCACGTGGGTAAGAAGGATAGCTTTATACCAAATAGCAGAAACAGCATCAATCCACAGTGTACTCAGTAATATAAAACCCTGGGGAGACCCACAGCCACTCAACCCATCACAGCCTCCTCCTTGCTGTTACCTCACTGCTCTATCTCCATCTTTGCACTCAGGAGAAAAGCCAAGAAATGCCTCCACTGCTCTCCAGAAGAGAAATTCTCTCCTCCTCTGAAGTCTTGGCTGAGGCTCATCTCTACGGGAGGGATGTACCAAGACTTTCTTGTAGGCAGGCGCAGTGTTCTTCCTAAGAGAAAGCCCTGTGAAAAATTTTTACTCAGGGTACACATTCACCACAAGCCATGTCTCAGCAGATGAGTAATTTGTACTGGTAGAAGCAGTTACTGAAATAGTTTTTACAAATCTCTATAAAATACAACTTAGAAAGGTCACAGGTCTGAGAGATTTTTATTTAAAATTATTTTCTCAAATTATCTAAAAATATATCATTTAGGGGGCTAGCAGTTAGCATAATGGCTATGTTGCTGGACTCCCACATAGTCGACCGTGGTTCGAGTCCTGGACCCAGAGGCTTAAACTCACACCAGGTGCATGTGTGTGCGTGCCCAAGATCCCAAGAGGAGAATGGAGGAGAAGGGATTGCAGGGCGCTCAACCCCCTGGGGGGTGATTTCCTGCTTACTGTCTCTCTGTCTCTCTCTGTCTGGCTGGCGAGCACATGCGCCCTATAGCAAAAACCTCTCCAAATATATATATATATAAATGTGTGTGTATGTATATATATATGTATATAAAATTTAATGCCAGTTTGTGGCATGGTAGTCAAAGTGGCTGGGTCTCAAGTGGTCAACTCTTAGGTATGGGTCCAGACCTGGTGACTTAATAAACACACTGGGCACATGTGCATGTGTACCCAAAATTGCAAAGGGAGGAGAGAGAGAGGAGAAGGGGTTGGAGCATGGCCAGCCTTCCATGGGGGATGTTTTCTCACTTTCTCTCCCTCTCTCTATCTCTCTTTTTCATTATCACACATACCTACTGGAAAAAAAAATGTATATATAATTTTTGGATTAGAAACATAACTTTGTTTGAATCTTTTAACTTTTCTCCCTCATTAGTTTATAAGCACTAAGTGGGGGAGGGGTCTTGTTTTCAGGGCCCACTTTAGTTTTTTATAAAGAAATATGTTTATATTTTTAAAAATTATTTTCTTATTAAATATATATTCTTATTTTTTTCCCCAGAGGTTGCATGTGCTCACTTGGAGACAGAGAATGAGAGAAAATACTTCCAAAAAGGTGTAATCATACTGCAATTCTTTTTCCTCCAATTCTCCATTCTGTCAGGATTTGAGACTTGCATATATGACTAGAGTGTTCCTTTCTTTCTTTTTTTTCTTAAGAATTATTTATTTTGGGGCCAGCAGGTGGCATGGTGGTTAGGGCACAGGTCATTCCCACATGGTTGACCACGGTTTAAGTTCTGAACCTGGTGGCTTGCTTTCTCACTTTCCTGCTCTCTCTCTCTCTGTGTCTCACTCTGGTCAAATTAAAACTAAATGAATTAATAAACAAAATTAAATAAATAAATTTTAAAACAATTATTTGTTTAATTTATTATTATTATTATTATTATTTGTGATAGTGCACATGTCTGGATGAGACAGAGAGCGAGAGAGAGAGAGAGAGAGAGAGAGAAAGTAAGCCACCAGGTCCAGGACTCTAACTGCAGTTGGCTATGTCCAGTGTCTTAATCACCATGCTACCTGTTGATCTCAGATCAGAATGTGTTTTAAGCCACAGTCTGGAGTTTGAACCACAGCTAGCCGTGTGGGGTCTGTCTCCCTATGCACATCACTTAACTGCTGCACTATGGGTCTGGCCCAAGAAATTGGCTTTTGTTTTTATTTATTTATTTTATTTTTGCTATAGGGGATATGTGTTCACCAGTGATAGAAAGTGAGAGGGAAAGTGAGAAAACACCCCCCAGGAGGGATGGCCATACTGCAATCCCTTGCCCTCCATTCTCCTCTCAGGATTTTGGGCACACACACACACACACACACACACACACACACACACACATACACATCACACACATGGCTGATGTATTTTTCAAGCTGCTGCATCTAGGACCTGAACCATGCCATTAACCATTAATGATCCAGCTGCCTTAACCTTCACACTATCTGCTGGTCTCAGAGGTAGGTTTTCCTATGTCATGAAGTAACTGTGTTTGCTATGAGGACTAGAGAATCACAAAGCTGTATTCAGTAGCACTTTGTAGATGTTTACTGAGCGAATGTCTAAGCACATCCACTAACAAAATCACTCACAACAGCGTCAGAGCAGACAGAATTTCAGAAACACCAAGCATTACTCCATGAGGTGCCATAGACCGCATGGTGAGGTCTAACTTCGCGAGGTGTAGACCACAACGTGAGAGGTCTTCTGTGTTCTACAGGGAAGGGCGCTTTTCTTCTATGGTTTTATTCTTCCTCTGTCCAAGTTGGTGGGCCTAGACCTTCCTTGCACATTCATAAATAAAAAAGAGATAGAGACAGAAGGGTTGATTGAGATCAGTTTTCTCTCCTTTTCTTACTTTTTCTTCAACCTCATTCCATTTGAGACTTTGCTATTCTGATTCATTTTCTTTCCTTTTTTTTTATTTCCCTAGAAGGTGTGTGTGCTCACGAGAGAGGGAGAGGAGAAAGCACCACCCATAGGGGATGATCACAGCTCAATCCTTTCTCATCTCTCACTCCTTTAGGGATTTCGTATACACGTACACAGGTAACCAGCATGTTTCTCAAGCCACCCGCCTGAGACTCACGCTGTGCAGCTGGCCATGTGGGATTTAGGTGCCTTAACCATCAGCCACAGTGCCAATCCCTGATCCACTTTGAATATCGTCATTCCTCAGCATTTACAAGGAATTAGAAGTTTCAGGATCCCTATGGATATCAAAATCTACAGATGTTTAAGTCTCACTGGTGTAGCATTTGCATATAACCTACACACATCTTTCTATATACTTTAAATCATCTCTACATTGCTTATAGTATCAGTGACAGTGTAAATACCATATAAATAGTTGTTATACTGTATTATTACTTTTCTTTGTATTATTTTTATTAATGTGTATATTATTATTTTTATTGGTTTTATTTTCCCTGATTTTTTTGAGAGATTTTTGCTATAGAGTGAGACAGAAAGAGAGAGACAGAGAGACAGAAAGTGAAAAATCACCCCCAGGGGGACAGCCACTCCGCAATCCCTTCTCACTCCATTCCCCTCTTTGGATCTTGGACATGCACTCCTATATGCCCAATGTGAGTTTCAAGCCTCCAGGTCCAGGACTCAAACTGCGGTTGGCCTTGTGGGATTCCAGTGCCTTAACTACTATGCCATCTGCTGTCACTCCCTAAATATTTTTTATCTGAAGTTGCTTGAATTTACAGATGTGAAATTTAAAGATACAGAGGGCTGACTGTATTTATTTTTGTTGTGTCAGGATTCACTAGACAAACAGAACTAATAGGAAATAGAGTCATGCATCACTTACTGATGGGGATGGATTCTGAGAAATGCATCATCCGGCAGTTTGTCACTGTGTGAACATTATAAAGTATACGTGCACAAACTTGGTTGGCATAGCCTATTGCATCCTGCCACATGGCATCATATAATCCTAGGGAACCACTGTTGTATGTGGGGTTGACTGTTGCCTGAAATGTCGTTATATGGCATGTCACTGTGTGTGTGTGTGTGTGTGTGTGTGCGCGCGCAGATAGATAGACAGATATTTATGAAGTACTGGTTCCCATGATTATGGTGGTTAGGAATCCCATGATCTGTTCTCTGGAAGCTGGCAACCCAGGAGAACCAGTGGTATAGTCTCAAGGCCTGAGGATCAGCAGTGAGAGGGAAGGAGAAGAAAAATGTCTCAGCTCAAGCTGTTGGGAAGAAGACAAATTCAGCTTTCCTCTGCCTTTTTGTTCTATTCAGGTGCTCGACAGATAACAAGGCCCTTCCACACCGGGGAGGGCCTTCTACTTTACTCAGACAGTAAATTCAAGCCATAATCTCATCCAGAAACACTCTTCACAGCCAAACCCAGAAATGCTACTTAACCAAATATCTAGGCATCCCATGACCCAGTCAAGTTGACACATGAAATTAACCATCATGATTATGTTTCATAGTCCTCACGCCACATTTTGTCCACATCTTTCACTAGAGTGAGCAAGTCACCTAAAGAGAAAACATGAAATGTATATATTGAATGGAATTTTTTTGTTGTTGGTCTGCATCTTTCAAATATCAATAATATTTCTGGCTTGTTGAGAGTTTCTTTAGACCTTACATGTAGCATGTCAATTAAGTAATTGTTTGGTATCCTAGGCCATGTCCTGATTTTCCAAAGGCCACCTTAATTTTTTTTCCATTTTTAATTCCTCAAAATAAAGAAAAAATATGAAAAAAAAATACCTCTGGTTTTAGAGATATGGCAGAAATTTTCTTCATAAGCATTTGCATCTCTTTTCTGACTTCTGCTTCTGGCCAAGAAGGGTAACGGTGGCTGAGTTTATCCTTCCTCCTCAAACAACCAGAATAACCAGACAAAATGTACGTGCAATAATAGTTCTCAATGTACCCAGCAGCAGGTGATGAAGAACAATGATCCTTGTGAGATGGGAAGCAAATAAGATAAGACTTGCAATTCCCCCGGTTTATCAGCTGAAGGAGGTTTGTAGGCTACTGCACAGGAAGAAGGAAGCCAGGCAGATTGCAGCAAACTTAGGAGGGTGGAGCTGACTGTCAGGAAGTCCAAGAAGCCTAGAATCCCAAGGACTCTTGGGTGACTTTAGACTTCTCTTCTAAAATTAATCCTGTGGGTGATTCTGAAAATTTTTGGTTTCCTTTGCTTTACTATTTTGTGGCATAAATTCTTAGGAGTT
This sequence comes from Tupaia belangeri chinensis, assembly GCF_000334495.1. Taxonomy (NCBI): domain Eukaryota; kingdom Metazoa; phylum Chordata; class Mammalia; order Scandentia; family Tupaiidae; genus Tupaia; species Tupaia belangeri. Next base: position 2,173,934 of record NW_006159504.1, on the reverse strand, counting down.
ATGAGTTGAGAATGTGACAATACCTTGTATGGTAGTACATTGGAGGGGTGTTTTGTTTGTTTATGCATTATTTTAAATACATGTCACAATTCTATACCTCTCTTTCCTCCCATGTTATAACACTGACTATTCCCAAAAGAATTGGTTGGCTGGTGAAATCTACTTGAAATATTATAGGATTAAAATCAATGCTGCTTAGATAATTATTATAATTATAAATGTACCAGTAATGGGATGCTGAATAATGTCAGAAAAATTAATAAGCTGCATAGAGTTCATTTCCCCAAATAGGCAATCTCTCCTATAATTTAAACTTTATGACATGGTCTTGGTAGAGTTTTAATGTGAACCACTTAGATATAAATATCATCTAAATGTTGCACTTAGTAACTTAAGCACTATTCCCAGGCATAATTATGTCCTTAAAACCTGATATTCGGCATTCGTGAACTACCTCAAATGTCACTTACAATAAGCCAAATACAACCAAAAGTGCATATAGTCATCCATCTTTTCGTTCATTCCCATGTAGAGTCAGTTTAATTTTGTGCCTAGAGAAAAGAATTGTACCTCTCTGCTTTGGAGGGTGGGGGTAACCGTAACCCCAGAATCTTGGGGGTATTTAGCTTGGAAACTATTCTAGAAAGAATGGGACCACCAGTCTGTGGGGCTTTGTTCCGGTGCCCACCTATACCCTATGCAAATGTGCCTCAGGCCACACGCCCATCTCAGTCCAAGGTAGGTGCATGCATGCCGAAGGATCATTTCTTATAGTTTATGTATTTGCTGGCTCTTATTTGCAAAACAGGCAGGCTCATAATAAAATTAAAATAATAGAAAATGGCACTAGAATAGGCTGGTCCAGTAGCCTAGTGATTAAAAGAGCTGTAGCTCACATGGCCAACTGTGTGGTTTAAATCGAGACCCTGGTGACTTAAAAAACACATCGGGCATATGCATATGTGTGCTCCAAATCCAAACATGGGGGAGAAATGGAGAAGAAAGTACTGTGGTGCTGCCCGTGCTCCACTAGAGGATGCTTTAGTCCTTTCTTTCTCTTTCTATCTCTCTCCAGTGAGCACGTGTACCCTCGAGTAAAACTGAAAGGAAGAAAAAAGAGAATAAAGAGAAATAGAAGAGAGAAGTGAGGAGAGGAGAGAAAAGAGAGAAGAGAAGAGGAGAAGAGGACAGAAGGGAAGAGAAAAGGGAGTGAGGGGAGAGGAGAGGAGAGAAGAGAGGAGAGAAGGCAGATGAGGCAAAAAGAAAGGGCAAGGCAGTAGGTACATGGAGGTTAAGGTGGTTAGATCCCACACAGCCTACTGAGTGGTTGAGTCCTGGACCCTGCGTCTTGAAAAACATACTGAATACATGTGTGTGCATTCCCAAAATCCAAAGAAGAAAATGGAGAAGACATTGCAGCATAACCAACTCTCCCCCAACTCCGAGGGGTGATTTCTTACTTTTCTCTCTTTCTCTCTGTCTCTCTTCAGTGAGCACATGTGCCTTATAGCAATAATGAAAAGAAAAGGAAAGGATAAAAAAGAGGAGAGGAAAGAAAAGAAAGAGAAGAGAAAAGAAAAAAAAAAAGAAAGGAAAATGGGACAGGGGTGCAGTAAAAATGCAACACTAAGATTGACTCACATGAGAAGGTTCAGGTTCCTGTCTGGAGACTTTGCTCCACACACAGGGCATGTGTGTGCTCGCGGTCTGGGCTGACTGAAGCTGGGGTAGATTAAGATACGAAGACCCTGTTGCAGGTTGCTGTCTCTCCATCTCTGTCTCCCTCTTTGTTTCTCTCCCTCATGAAAGAAAGAAAGAAAGAAACTTCAAGAAAAAAATTAGCAGAAACTGTATAAACAAACATATTATCAAAGATGAAAATGATCAATGCAATTTTGATTTGTTTCTCAATGCAATAGGTTTTCCTAATCTTTTGAAGTTGTCTCAAAATGCATTGATTATCCGCGGAGGCCTTAAGTGATGTTTCTGCTTTCGTGTGTTCATTTACGCTAGTTCCTGTTGGGTAATTTGTCTTTCTTGTGGTCCTGTCCTCTCTGATCCTGGCCTGTCCTCCCTTCTCATTTCTGCACTTCCTTTCTATCAAAGTGTTTTTCTTTCATTTCCTAGCTTCCATTTATCTTTTAATTAAATCACCGGGGGACATATCGAAGTCCCTAGGGCTCACGTTGAGCTAGAGCAAAGGAGAAAGATCTCTCTACTAACTATAAACAAATGTTAACTTAAACGAAGTTTGAGAAATACTCTGTGAGGTTTATTTTTGAATTGCTTATAATATCATCTTTGTCATATGCATCCTAGAGAAACACTTCCTTTTTTTTAATATAAAATACTTTACACATTTCCAACTCATAATTGGTTCTTAACACTGTTTTGAGTGGTACCTAATAGTGAAATAGTGTCTTTGGTTATAAAATCAGATCCTATTATTTATGGGAATGTTGAGTGATTTTCATCTTCACCAAAAATTAAGGGCCGCTCAGAGACTCCCATCTGGCCACGTCAGTCAGCTGTGACTCAGACCAGACCACATTCAGAGTCCATCAGCCATGCTGAAATTTCTCATCCAAGTATCTGACTACCCCAGCTGATTCTAGAACAGACACCTGGTGATCACAGACAATGCACATCCCTTGAGGCAATGCTGGCACTAACCAAGATCACACTGGGAATGTGGCCATTGAACCAGCCCAAGCGAATATCTTATCTCTGTCCTCATCATAGAATCAAGTAGATTTTGAATGTGGGGGGTAGGGAATATCTTTTACATTCCCCTTGGCATTAGGTGAGTGTCAGGTATATAACTTGTACTCTTTAAGTGGCTGGCCTACAGCTGCCTGCCCCTGGCACCACGTTCACCAGGCACTACTTCCTGAGGACAGGGCTGCAGTGAGCCAGCTCCCTTCTTCCAGAACTTCTTCCGGAGGATGTCATAATGAACTTGGCATAAAGTATGCCCCGAGGACCAAGAGAACAGTTTAGGAACAAAACCAGGCTTTGCACTTTGCCTCTGAAATTCTTAGCTACACCAATTTGGGCTGAACTTCTTAGGAAGACCTTGGAAAGCTATTAGAGTATAAACAATGGTTCCCTCTCTCTAGAATGCTCTTCCCACTCTTCACTAGACATCTTTCCCACCCTTTAAGCTTCTGTCTAGAGGACTTTCCTGAGCCAGCCTATGATATTGTGGTTAAGGAGGCTGAATCTCACATGGCTGAGGCCCTGGTTCTCAGCTTGGTGGCTTGAGGTGCATTGTGTGCATGCATGCCCCAAGTTCCAGAAGGAGGAAGAAGAAGGGATTGTGGTGTAACCATCTCCCCTGAGGGGTTCTTTCCCTCTTTCTTTCTCTGTCTCACTCTCTTCCTCTCCCTCTCTCTCTCTCACCCTGGCAAGTGCGTGTGCCCTCTCACAAATACATAAGTGAAGGCCTTTCCCTGACTCCAGAGCTTTAAGGAGCCCCATATGGTCACAGATCCATCATGTTCAGCAGTCACTGAACACAGCATTTAATCCTGAGAAAACTAATGTTTGAAAAGAAATCAAATCCTGCCATACATCAGAGTACCTTTTAAACCTCTCTGTTGTAGACTGGAAAAAAAAAATAACCCCAATTAGTTATGAGATTGTGTGGTGTCTTCTCCACTAAATGTTAAGCTCTATGCCTCTATTCCCAGAACCCAGCTTTTATTTAGTAGAAATTGGCCCTTTAATTCAGGGTTGATGAATGAAGCTATTTAATTGGCCAGGGATGCCTTAACAAAGCCCTACAGAGGGATGGGTTAAACAACAGACATTTATTGTCTCGCAGATATTGGCAGAGTTAGTTCCCTTTGATGGCTGTGAGGCTCTCTCTTTGGCTGCTCGGAGGTTCTCTCTTTGGCTCGTAGACCTGTCTACATACTCATGTGGCATCCTCCTTATGTGTTGCCTGTCTCCAAATATCTCCTTATAAGGCCGCCATCCTATTAGATTAGGGCCCACCCATACGAAGCCATTTCAACTTGATTACGTCTGAGGTACTGGGATCTGAGGTTTTAACACCTAACGTGTGGGACAACACAATGCAACTCCTACGTATCTTTCATGGTTAGTAACCAGATAGTGCCACTCTTCTGCCTGGTTGTGAGAGAGTGAGAGAGCAAGTGTCTTTTTTTTTTTTTTTTTTTTTGGAGAGATTTTTTGCTATAGGGCGCATGCGCTCACCAGACAGACAGAGCGAGACATAGAGACAGAAAGCGAGAAATCACCCCCCAGGGGAGATGGTCACGCCGCAATCCCTTCTCCTTCATTCTCCTCTCGGGATCTTGGGCACGCACGCACACGCCACCAGGTCCGGGACGTGAACCGCGGTCGACTACATGGGAGTCCAGTGACATAGCCATTCCGCTAACTGCTGGTTCCCGAAAGCAAGTGTCTTTGATGATTAAATCATACATACTGACCCCTGACACTACTGTATTGAATTCTAGGCTTTGCTTAGCAAAAGGGAAGCTTTCAAAATTTAGATAGGCTCTCTATTCAAGACAATTTCTTTTATATGAATATAAATACAGGTTGAACATGTCTAGTTTGAAAATCAAAAATCTGAAATGCTCCATAATCTGCAGTGTTTTCAGGGCTGACATCATACCACCAAAAGAAAATGTCACACCTGACCTCATGTGACAGGTCACAGTCAACACACTACAATATGAAAATACTGTATAAAACTGCCTTCAGGTTATGTATATAAGGCATACTCAAAGCATAAATAAATTTTGTTTTGGCTCTCCTCTCCAAGATATCTCATTGTGTATAATTCTGAAAATCTGAAAAAAATTGAAATTCAAAACACATCCAATCCGGAGCATTTCAGATAAGAGATACTCAACCTGCATATATGAAAAAATTACAGATATATAATCCCATAACAAGAAAAAAAAAATATATATATATACACTTCGCCATACCAATACGTAAATATATATATACACACACATATATATTCCCTTTTATATATTTCCTTATATATGTATAAATTTCATATATAAACATATGATTTTTCTCTGTATAAATCTATATGCATTTATATGACTATTATAGACTGTGTGTGTATCTCCACAGCAAGGAGCTACTCTGTAATACCAAGGAGTGAGTGTATGTGTGTATACATATCCAGAAAGCTAAGCACTGACTTATTCTAGGCTTATCCACTTGTCTTCTATCTGTTCACTGGTGAAAAGGTTAGAAGCCACGAATTATTGGGAGTAAAATATCTCAGCTATTTTTCTCTATAGTAAGACATAGTGAAGTGTTAAAAAGTGAGAATTTTTGGGGGAAAAAGGGACCAGCAGATGGCGTAATGGCTACGGTGAGAATTTTGGGGGGAAAAAGGGACCAGCAGATGGCATAATGGCTACATCACTGGACTCCCATGTAGTCGACCACGGTTTGAGTCCTGGACCAAGTGGCTTAAACTCACTCTGGGCACATGAGTGTGCGTGCCCAAGATCCTTAGAGGAGAATGGAGGAGAAGGGATTGTGGTCCCCGTGAGGGATGATTTCTTGCTTTCTTTCTCTCTATCTCTCTCTGTCTTTCTGGCAAGCACATGCACCCTCTAACAAAAGCCTCTCAAAAACAAACAAACAAACAAACAAACAAACAAAAAAGGTGAGAATTTTTGACTCAACAGGAATTTGCTGTTATACCTAGAAAGAAGTCACAGTGACCCAGCATTGTACATGATGGAGAGGGAAGGTACATACAGAGTCAGAGAAAGTCGCTCGCCCTGTACCTAGGACAGATCAGGGTTATTAATAATAATGCCCAGAAAATGTGACCAACTATAAATGAGGTAATTATAATAATAAGATACCCAGAGCATGTCAGGGACTACATGTGACTTCTTAGGGTAAATGACCACATTTGGGGTTCTGAAGCTTGTGAGTCGCACCCTTCTGAAAGGACTAAAGCTGGGCTTGACTGCCATGTGTGGGCTGGCCCTCCTGAACAGTGGCAGATTTGAGTCCAAATGCAGGTACAGGGAAGGTTGTTCAGTTTTAAAGACATTCTCTCAAAATAGAGAGACCCCTACTGAAACCTCTGCTCCATGGCATTGAAAATATCACGCCCAGAACCAGCAGGTGGTGTGATGGTTATGTCTGAGTGCCAGGTCTGGTGGCTTAAAACTCAAGCCCAGGTGTGTGTGTGTGCCTACCCAAGATCCAGAAAGGAGAGTGGAGGAGACGGGATTGTGGTGTGGCTATCCCCCTTGGCCCCTTGGGGGGGGGTGATTTCTCCATTTCTGTCTCTCTGTCTCTATCCCTCTGGTGAGTGCATATGCCCTATAGCAAAAAAATCTCTCCCAAAAATAAAAAGAAAAATCACTCTCTTCCTATTTCACCAGGAGATTTCTGGCTCTATCTTACCAAGAAGGAAAAGATTCATTGTTTATGACCAGCTCTTGCCGAGCAGTGTGATTACTGTTATCACTGTTTCCAGGCTGCATATAACAGCAGAAATACATTAAGGATTAGACAATTTCCTCCAGCCGTTGTGTGACCTCAATTCTGAAGTCACTCTGGCCCCATCCTGACCTTGGAGATATGCCTCGTGGCATGGATATGACAATTAAAGATATTACTAGTGCCACATAGTTAAAACACATGGTCTTGCTTTGACAGTGCAAAGCATCGAATTTTGCTTAAATTCTAAGGATGGACTTGTCACCGACAGTCTCAGTTGTCCACACAGTTTAACATCACTTGATAGGTGTACATGATATAGGTCAGATCAATTATTTGAAAACCAAATATTCCAAATTCAGGAACCCAATCAATAATCTGAAAATATCTATTGAGTGTTCATCAACAGTTTTACCGATGTCGGGCAAACCTCAGAGGCATTGAATAGCTCAGGCATATCTCCCTCCAATAGTTGACTGAAATTCGGCTCATCCAGCCAGTGATGATGCTCAACAGTGACCCTAGCCAGCTGTAGCCAACCAGGTAAAGGTGAGGAGGGGAAGGGCAACTGGGCATCATTATGGACCTGAACCTGAACCTGGGCCTGGAGCTAACCACCATCTGAGGTGGAGAGGGCCTGTTCAATGACACCTTCAGACTTTAAGGAACGCGTCAGAGGAGATCAGTCTGTGAGTACCAGCATGCCAGTATTTACGAGGGCAATTAGAGGACATTTTAAGTCGTACTCAAATACGGCACTGAACAGCTTAGCTGACCATTGCTAATACCCAACATTTGTCTTGCAAAGAACCATTCAATGCACAGTATTTGTATAGCCTCCCTACGTTTCTTTAGGGAGTGCTTGTGTCACTGTCTCTGTCTCTCATGGAATAAATAAATAAATTTAAAAAGAAATTCATATTATGGGAACTATGCATGGATTTCACAATTTTCCAATTTTACAAATTTTCAACGTAACTTTGTAATTGACATCCATTTTCCATGAACTTTAGAAAGTTCCCTCAAATTGGTCTTTTGTATAAATGGAAATTAAACACAAATTTTATCAGTTTAGTCACTGATGACTGCTTTTCTATATAACATGGTTTTCTGTGCCATCAAAGGCATTGATGATACACCCATTCAAAGAAGCCCCAGAGAGAACAGAGGCCTAGGACGTGGCTCTTCAGCCGGTTCTGCCATTGAGTTAGTGATCTAGCCTTCTCGGACTCCTGCTCCAAGAACAGTAATGAAGATGTCTCACCCCTCTGACATCATTTGGATTATAACATTTAAAAGAGTACTTAACTAATGTTAAAATATTTCTTTCTTTTTCCTTTACTCTTCTTTTTATTTTAGAAAATTTCCAGTGTATGTTAGAGTGAGTCTTCATGTGCCCAGCATCCAACTTCAAGGCTCCTCCTTTGGTTTCTTTTTCTACTTTGCTGGAATATTTTACAGAAAATCCTGGACATATCATTCATAATGCCTTGGATGAACCTCTAACTGACAAGAACATTTTTCCCTGAAAACAATTTTCAAGAATCAGGGAAGAGGGGCCAGCAGCTAGCGTAATGGCTATGTTGCTGGACTCCCATGTAGTCGACCACAGTTCGCATTCCAGACCTGGTGGCTTAAAACTCATGCCAGGCACATGTGCGTGTATGCCCAAGATCTTGAGAGAAGAAAGGAGAAGAAGGGACTGTGGCGTGGCCATCCCCCAGGGGGGTGATTTCTCGCTTTCTGTCTCTATGTCTTTCTCTGTCTGGCGAGCGCATGTGCCCTATAACCCTATAACAAAAACCTCTCAAAAAAAAAAAAAAGAATCAGGGAAGAAATGTATATGCATATGGTCTGTATTGTTTAAACATCTTTATCTTTTCGTGACGTCTGCTTGAATAGTATGTTATTTTTTAAAAAGAGCAACTATAAAAAAAGTATATTCATTTTACTACTAAAAGAGTTTCTTATGTGTCATTCTTACATGCTGTTTATTCAGGTTTTAAAACAAGAACAAAATAGTAGACATCACACAGAGAAATAAAAAGCAATTGTTTCTGCCTTTGAGAAATATACCTTCCAGCTAGAAAGACCAACAGCATACATGCACATGAATTTCAAGTAAAATAATAAAATTAATGTTGGACAATTCAGAGGCACAAGGATTCACGGGCAGAGCAAGACTCTTTGACATGAGGTCAATTAGAGATGACTTTGTAAAGGAAACGAGTTTCCGAGTGAATCTTGACTCAAGAGAAGAATGTAGATTAAGACATGGCATGTTCAAACACTGAGCCAGAGATGAGCATGCAGTAAAAACTAAAGAAAACATTCAGATGGAAAATATGAGTGATGATAAAATTTTAAATAGGCTTTATCCACATCATAGCTGTGAAGCTATGACCCTCAGACAACTTATTAGGTCTTGTTACAACTGTTCACAAATATATTTATCTTTGGAAAACAGGCTCTGAACATTTAAAAAAAAAAAAAAATGAGACCAAGCAGGTGGCATAGTGGTAATGGCACCAGCCTCTTACATGGCTAACTGCGATACGAATTCTGGATCTAGTGACTCGAAAATCATCCTGGCTCCTGTGGGCGCATGCCCAAAGTCCCAGGAGGAGAACGAAGGAGAAGAAATTGTGGTGTGGCCATGCTGCCTGAAGGGGTGATTTTTCACTTTCCCTATCTCTGTCTCCAACGAGCACAGTTACCCTATGGCAACAACCTAAAACAAAAGCAAAAACAGTAAAAAATAAACAATAAAAGCTTAAATAGACTTCTAATAAAAGCTTAAATAGTTGACTTCTACTGATGGGATATGGAGCAGTGTCATATTTGTTAGAGGCAGTTTCGGAGCAGGGGAGATGACTTGTCGTTAGGTGTATAGACAGAGCAGAGATTTTGCCATGTGGTTTAAACACAGAGAGACCTAGGACAAGATTCATTCATGTCTATGACTTTCCCGGGAAATCTAATCACTGTTCTCCCTTCACTGTCTGCTTTATCATTCAAACAAGATGAAGAACTCTCTTGGAGTCGGCAGGTGGTGTGGTGGTTAAGAGCACTGGAATCCTACATGGCTGACGGTGGTTTGAGTCCCAGACCTGGCAGCTTGCTTTTTCACTTTCTCTCTTTTCGTCTCTTTCTCTCTCTCTTTCTCCTTCTCTCCCTCCCTCCCTGGTCAAATTTAAATAAATAAATAAATAAAGTGAAGTAAAATCATTGTTAAAAAAAAGTAAAGATGAAGAATTCTCCCTAGGCAATAATGTTTATAGACCAAATTTTCCGGATATTGCTGCTGCTTCTTTTTTTAAAGATATTTTTGCCTTAGGGAGCATGTGCTCACCAAAGAGAGGGAGAGAGACAGTGAAGGCGAAGTGAGAAATGACCTCTGAGGGGATGGCCACATCGCAAGCCCTTCTACTCCATTCTCCTCCCAGGATCTTGGGCGTGCATGCACATGCACCCAGTGTGATTTTTAAGCCATGGGGTCCAGGACTCAAGTTGTGGCCAGCCATGTGGGAGTCCAGTGACATAACCGCTACACCATCTGCTAGTCCCCAGATACTGCTGCTTGGTCTTTGTAGACAAACAATGAGTAATAATACAAGCAGTAATAATTTTTCCTCTTGGGAAAATGGGAACAGGATGTGCTATCAGTTCTGCTATTGCCTGGTTCCTGGAAAACAGCAATCTGTGCCAGGCATACTTACATGTACCTTCTTCAACCCTGATGGCAACTTGTTTTTTTTTTTTTAACTGTCAGATGGCACGTGCCCTCACCATAGAGAGAGACAAAGGGAGAGAGACAGAGAGAAAGCACACCCCTATTAAGACATGATCACACCACAACCCCTTCTCTTCCACGTCTCCATCCTTTCAGAATTCGGGGCACTCAAGCTCATATGCTTTGATGTGTTTTTCTTTTAAATTTTTAGAGACTTTTTTTGTTTGTTTGTTTTGAGAGGTTCTTTCTATAGGGCGCGTTCATTCACCAGAAAGATAGAGGGAGACAGAGAAATAGGAAGTGAGAAATCACTCCCTAGGGGGATGGCCACGCCTCAATCCCTTCTCCTCCATTCTTCTTTTGGGATCTTGGGCATGCACTCACATGATTCTGGCATGAGTTTAAGCCACCAGGTCCGAGACTCGAACTGCGGTCAACTACATGGGAATCCAGAGACATAGTCATTATGCCAACTTCTGGTCCCGTATTGCTAAGGAGGTTTTTGCTCTAGGGCATGTGTGCTCACAAGAGAGACAGAAAGTGAGAAATCTCCCCTCAGGGAGATGGCCACACCACAACTCCTTCTCCTCCCTTCTCCTTTCAGGATTTTGGACATGCACACACACGCACCCAACATGAGTTTAAAACCACTGAGTCCAGGACTCGAACAATGGTCCACCACGTGGGATGCCAGTGCCTTAACCACTATGCAACCTGCTAGCTCCCAATATGTTTTTAAAGCCACTGGGGCCAGGATTTGAACTGTGGTCAACCATGTAGAATTGGCCTCCCTTAACCAATAGGCCACAGGGCCAGCCCCAGTAACAACTCTTTTAATTGTTCACATTATTATCCATAATTTTAAAGGTAAGGTAATTCAAATGCATGTGATTTCAAAGATACTTCAAGCCCATGCAGCTAATGAGGACCAGAACTCAGATGGTTTAAACCCAGGGTCATGCTCTTGGCCTTGGTCTGTAGACCTCCCCTAAAGTTGTGTAGTCTTTTTATTTCCTCATCCCAGTCCTCATACATAAAATAGGAACATCACCAGCAAGCCAAGTGCAAATGATAAAATAGTAGAGGTTCTTTGAACTCACGGAAAAATAAACAAAATCCAATACTACCTTCAGGGATATTTCTCCATTTTTTTCACAACTGTGGTTTGTATTTCAGTTTTTAAATTTACACTCTGTTTTTGTGTAGTCTTGATTCAACATAATTTATGTTCTTCAGGAGCTCATCTGAAACACTTATCTAAGAAGTGAAAAGGAGGAAGAATGGCGCGGCAGCTGTGCCCCCATGCAGCGCAGCTCCTCGTTCTCAGTGACCCTGGGGGATGCACAGTGACCCTGGGGATGTTTTGAGCAGAAGAATCTATTCTACACAGGCTGAAGCTGAGACTCAAGAGGAGCCCCGAGGTGCTCAAGGTCGCATTGTCCTCTACGTGTGCTTTCTCACACTCAGCAAGAAGTGCTGCTGGAGCCCTCATGGCCGGGCTAGTGGGAGCCCATTAGATTCTGTGGGTGGGCTGTAGGTCCATGAGGACTGCAGATGTAGGTCTGTGAAATGCTGCTTTGCCTCTTACTTTTTCACCTACATAGACTTCATTCTCTTAGTCACACACCTGAATGCAACTAACCCCGCTTTTCAGGCCCCCTGCTCACCTGACAGTGTCAGACTAACACGACACCCACCCTGCGGCAGCACCGCGAGGTTCCCAGTTCATCAAATGGGGCATGGTGAGAAAGAGTCTGGCATTGCTCTAGACGATGCAGTGAAAAATCTCAGTGTTTACCAGCAGCATTTCCAGTATGGAAGTGGCAACAAGTTAAGTATTCAGTAGTCTTTGGCCTGCTCTTGTATGAGATTGGGATTAAACATTTTAATTTCATGGAATCTGTTTCTTTATTCATTATGTAAAGGGAATAATAATTGCCGAGACTGCCTTACAGGTGTAAAAGTACCTTCTGCAAAACAAAACATTTCCCAAATACTAGACCTTAATAATATTGCAGTTGTGCACAGCTTCCAAACATATCAAAAAAAGAGAGAGAGAGATTTAAAAATGAACAGTATAGTGAGATGTGCTAGCCAGGACACTCTAGATTACTTCAGATACATTCAGCTTTATCCTAGAGCAGATGTTAGGAATCGAATTGTCCCCAGCCCCCCATCACATGTAGAAGTGCTAACCCATCATGTGATCTATTTGGAGATGGGATTTTAAAGGAGGCAACTAGATTAACAGGATGCTAGAAGGTGAGTCCTAATTGAATATGACTGATGTCTTTATAGGTGAGAGAGACAACAGAGATGCATAAGCACAGGGAAGAGGGCATATGAGGACACAGAGAGTACACTATCTGTAGTCAGAGAAGGAAGCCTCAAAAAAATCCCAGGCAACCCCTTGATCTTAGACTTATGGCCTCCAAAACTGTGAAAAATAAATTCCTGTTATGTAAGACACCCAATTTTGATATTTTGTTATAGCAGCCTGAGCAGACTAACAAGTAGCTAAAATAAGATTTATGCCCAAAATTTGGTTATTGAGGAATTATGTATACCTTAACATAACACTATAACTCAGTTTTCTAGCTACTTCTGAAAAATGTAGCATTTCAATATTAATGTCCTAGGTAGCTATTATAATAGGGCTTCTCCTGCCCCTGAGAGCCTGGGGCTTCCCCAGATTATCTCTGCAGAGTAGCCTCTGGTTTTTGTCATGGCCTCCTGCTCTGATGGGATTCAAGGTGAGGAGGAAGGTCTGTCTGTTGTCCTTGGTCCTTGTTTACTTTGACCTTTTACATTTTTAGAAGCTGACTCTGAACAGATATTAAATGCATGTGCCATTAACAAGAAATGTCAGGTAAGGGTAATTGTTATTCTATTTTGCTATTACAAATAAGTGTGGTTTTATAAAATAAAATACATTATAGTCCAAATTGTTATTCTAATGCTGATGCATGTGTTGTGTATTTTGAAAAGTTTGGCAACATTTAGGAATCCTCATCTAGACTTGTAATATGAAGTTAAAACTGTACATTAAAGCTCAGGAGGTTTATTTATAATAGAAAATTTTATGACCTGAATCACACATTTCATTGGGTTTTATTTTTCACTCTTGACTTGAACATGTGGTACCACAGAAGGGAAGATTTTGAAATTGTCTGGTTAATTCGATGAGTGATCTTGACCAGTGTTTGAACAAGTATGTGCAAATCCTTTATTTATTTACTTATTTATTTTGTTACCTAGTTCTGAACACTTACTCTGGGCCCAGTGCTGTGCTAGCTTTTCTAACCAACAGTGGAACAAAATTATAACATACAAGACACCTCTCTTTATTGAGCTCTGCATATGTAGCAGTTTTTAGAAACTGAATGTCTGTTGGCAACCTAGTGTTGAGCAAGTCTGTCGAAGACATTTTTCCAAACATATATATCACTTTGTAACTCTCTGTCACACTTTGTTAATTCTTCAGGTATTTCTTGCTTTTTCACTATTATTGTATCTGTTATGGTTATCTGTTAGCAGTGATCTTTGATACCATTATTGTAATTCTTTTGGGGTACCACAAACTTAGTTGATAAAAAATGGCAAACTTAAATGCATATGTGTTTTCTGACTTCCATTCACTACACAGTCTCTGTATTTCTCCTTCACCGTAGGCCTCCCTATCCCATAAAACACAACAATATTGAATTTGCTAATTAATGACCCCATAATGGCTTCTAAGTGTTCAAGTTAAAGGAAGAGTTGCATGTCCCTTGCTAGAAATGCTTGGGCTTAGTGAGGAAGGCATGTAGAAAGCCAAAATAAGCTAGGCCTCTTGTGCCAAATAGCCAAGTTGTGAATCCAAAGGAAAAGTCCTTGAGATAAATTCAAAGTGCTGTATCAGTGAACACACAAGTGATAAGAAGGCTAGCTAAATGGCCTTGCTGCTGCTATAGAGAAAGTTTGAATGGTCTGTACAGAAGACCTCACCAGCCATAACAGTCCTTTAAACTAAAGCCTATTTCAGAGCAAGACTAACTCCCTTCAATTCTATGAGTGCTAGAAGAAGGAGGAAGCTGAGGAAGTTTGAAACTAACATAAGTTTTAAGAAAAGAAGCCACCTCATGGACGTGCAAGATAAAAGGTGAAGCAGCAAGTGCTGAGCTGCAGAAGATCTCTCTCAGATCACTGAAGATGGCTACACTAAATAATGGACACACAGTGTCGAGGAAACAGCCTTACATTGGAGGAAGATACCATCCAGGACTTTCCTAGCTAGAGAGGAGAAGTCAATGCTTGGCTTCAAAGTCTCAAAGGACAAACTGACTTTCTCGTTAGAGGCTGGTGCATCTGGTGACTTTAAATTGAAGCCAATGTTTATTTGTTTTGTGAAGATCTTAGAGACCTTAAGAAATATGCTGGATACACTCTGCCTGTGCAGAACAACAGCCTAGACGACAGCACATCTGCTTAGTGAATATGTGAAACCCACTGTTGAGAACTACTGCCCAGCAAAAGTTCCTTTTCAAAACAGTTGTACTCATCAGCAGTGTGCCTGATAACCCATGAGCTTTGATGGAGAGGTACAAGGCGATGCCTGCTCACGCAACATCCAGTCTGTAGCCTACAGATCGAGGAATCATTTCAACTTTCAAGCCCTAGTATTTAAGAAAAATTTTTCTTATTTTTTTATTTTTCTGGGTTTTTGCCATAGGGCACACATGCTATGCTATTTCTCACCTGGGGGTGAGAAATCAACCCCCAGGGAAGAGGCCATGCCATAGTTCTTTCTCCTCCATTCTCATACCAAGATTTATGGCATGCACACACATGTGCTGGTGTGATTTTCAAGCCACTGGATCTGGGACTCAAACCATAGTTGGTCATGTGGCAATCTAGTTTCTTGACGACCATGCCACCTGCTGGCCACCAAGACCACCTAACCCCAGTCAAAATGGTTAAGATAAAAAAAAAATGGTAAGTGCTGGCGAGACTATGGTGAAAAGGGAACACTCCCACACTGCTGATGGTAATGTAAACTAGTACAGCCAATGTAGAGACCAATATGGAGGTTCCTCAAAGACCTACAAATAGGACTACCATATTATCTAGCAATTCCACTCCTGGGTGTGTTTTCTGTGGCATTATTAACAATTTCTAAGACATTGAACCAACTCAAATGTCCTCAAACAGATGACTGGGTTGAAAAAATGTGGCACATATACTCTATAGAATACTACTCAGCCATAAAAAAACAAGACCCTAGCATTTGATAACAATAAATATATTTTATAAAACTATAGCTGCCATGTAGTGCTATGGTTTGGATGATAGTTTGTCCTCCAAAGTTTAATGTTTTGAACTGGGTATTGGGAGGAGATGGTGAGTCCTAGTGAGAAGTGATTAGATCATGATGATTGCAGGATGGAGGCAACACTTTCATGAATAGATTAGTAATATCTTGCAAGAGCCTATGAGTTCTGGCTCTCATAAGAAGGAGTTAGTTCTTGTGAGAGCTGGTAGCTTAATGAGAATTTTCCTCAGTTTTCTCTCTCCTCTGCATGTGCCTTCCATCTTCTATGGTTCCATTGGCCATGTCACAGGCCTACGTTTTGGACTTTCCAGCAACCAGAGCCATGCCCTTTGCAAATCTCTGTTCTTTTTAAATTCACTCAGTCTTAGTTATTTCTATTAGCCACACAGTAATGGACTAAGATAGATAGTGATTCCTCTGTTGGATCTGAGCATAGTTAACTAAAAATCTTCTGGAAAATATTCCCCACTCTGGATGCCACTAAAAACTATTGTAGAAGGATATATATATATCAACATTAACAGAAATTTGGAAGAAATCGAGAGATCCAAAACATCGGTGGAAACTACAAATATTGTGGAAATAGGCAGAGAACTAGAATCAGAAGTGGGGTCTGAAAATGTGACTGAATTGGTGCAATCCTTTGACAAAACTTGAATGGATGCTCTAGGGCACATGTGCTCGCCAGAGAAATGGAAAGAGACAGAAAGCAAGAAATCACTGCCCTTGTCCTCCATTCTCCTCTTGGAATTTTGGATATGTACACACATGTGTCCGGTGTGGGTTTTCAGTTACCAGGTCCAGGACTCAAACCATGGTCAACTACATGGGAGTCCAGTGACAACCATTATGCCATCTGCTGGTCCCGAGGAGTTGTTTTTATGGGTGAGCAAAGTAGTTTGTGGAGATGGGATCTAATCCTGGTGAAGATGCTTTGAACATTGTTGAAATACACTTAGTTGATACAGCAGTAGCAGGGTTTGAAAGGACTGATTCCAGTTTTTAAAAAGATTTTAATTTTTAAATTTTTTTTATTTTTAAAGTATAGCAAGGCAGGGAGTTTATTGAAGGAGAGGAGAGGAAAAAAACAGAGCTCCCAAGAAGGGAGGGGTCCAAGAAAACGGGTTGCTAAGAAGGAACTGGGACGAGGGGTTTATATCTGGGTCAGAAGGGCCTTGTTCAGGCTTGTTTTCAGGAGGGGCTTGTGCATGCATTCCCCTCCGCTGTGGAGGGGCACATGTTGGGTGGGTCCAGTTATTCTCCTAATTTTGGAGTGGGTAGAAGATTAGGAGATTCTTTGTCTAGAGACTTTGGACCATATAAACCATTCTTATCTTCTCTCCTGAATGTGGTGGGACCTAGAAAAAAGCCTTCATTTTAGGTCTAGGTTATGCTGCCTCCATCAGTCACTGAGCCACCACTGCAAGAGGTCTCTCCTGAGCAAGCAGCCGGGCTGCATTGTCTCCATCTTAAAACTTACCCATCTTGGGGCCAGCAGATAGAGAAATAGTTATGTTGTTGGACTCCCACATGTCAGACTCGTTCGTGTCCCGGACCTGGTGGCTTGAAACTCATGCTGGGCGCCTATGCATCTGTGCCCAAGATCTTGGAAGGAGAAAGGAAGAAAAAGAATTACAATGTGGCCATCCACCTTGGAGGGTAATTTGTTACTTTTTCTCTGTCTCTCACTCTGGCGAGTGCACATGCTCAAAAGCAAAATACACTAAAAAACAAAACAAAAAAACCTTAGGCATTTAGTGATTCCATTTTGGGCCTAGACCCTAACTATATTTTTAAGGTCCCTGTTTCCTATCTCATTTTTCCCTCTGCAGAGGAATGCCTAAAAAAAGGAAGTTTTGATGTGAGTCAAGTAGTATCACATGATACAGTGATACAGAGAAATCGTTCATGAGAGGAAGAGCCAATTGATGCATTGAACTTTATTGTCATCTAATTTTTTTCTTCTTTTTTTTTTCCTCTGTTTTTTTTGCCAGAGGGCATATGCAGTCACTGGAGAGAGACAGAGGAAAACAGAGAGAGTAACAGTGAGAAATCATCCCTTCCCCATGGGGGATGACCACACTGCAATCCCTCTCCTACATTCTTCTCTCAGGATTTTGAGCACACCTACATGTGCCCAGTGTGACTTTCAAGCTGCTATGTCTAGGATTCAAACCACAGTCAGCCATGTGGGAGTCCAGTGACTTAACTACCATGCCACCCATTGGTCTTTTCTTGTCATCTCATTTTAAGAAATTGCCACGGCCACCCAACTTTCAGCAACCACCATTCTGGTCATTCAGTAGCCAATTCAATATTCAGGCAAGAGCCTCCATCAGCAAAAACATTATAGCTCACTAAAAGCTCAGCAGACTTGGGACCAACACCTGGCGTAATGGCTATGTTGCTGGACTCCCAGGTAGTCAACCGCGGTTGAAGTCCCGGACCCAGTGACTTAAACTCACACCAGGCCTGTGTGCGTGCATGCCCAATATCCTGAGAGGACAATGGAGAAGAAGGGATTGTGGTGTGGCCATGGGAAGTGATTTCCCACTTTCTCATCTTTCTGGCAAGCACACACACCCTATAGCAAAAACCTATCCAAAAAAAAAAAAAAAAAGAAGAAAAGAAAAGCTCAGCGGACTGTTAGCATTTTTAGCCATAAAAATATTTTTAACTAAAGTATGTACCTTTTTCCTTAGACATTATGCTATTGCACACTTAAGAGACTAAAATTTAATGTGAACAAAATTTTTATAGGCACCAGGAAACAAAAAAGTCATGAGACTCACTTTATTGCATTAACTGCTTTGTTGCTGTGGTCTGGAACCCAACCCACAGAATGTCTGAGGTATGCCTGCATTTCCAATTGCTGTAATTCTCAATAGGCTACCAATCTGAATAATCCCTTCTTATTATTGCCTAAGAATGTCTGCTAAAATGTTTTAAACTCTGCTCCAACGTTGCAAATTCACAGAATATTATCAGTATTCTACTTTCTCTCTCCCCCGACCTCAAACAAATGACATGCCCTGTTCACTGTTCTGAGGATCTAAAGAAGTACCACCTGGCACAGCTGGATTCAAATAAACACTACTACAGAGAGGAGGAGGCAAAGGAGCACAGTAGGAATTGAGCATGTTGAATGGATCACAGAACTTGAGTTCAGGCCTCAGGACCTGGCAGCAATCCTGGCTCAGGGCTCAAGGACCTGGAGAAAGACGAAACTCTTCCTTGAAGGCGATTCGGTAGCAGCCTGGAAAGGTAAGTGTGACTTTGAGGCAATAGCAACCCTTAATGTTATTTTATTCCTGTTTCACAGGCAGGCATGTATGGTAATATGCGCCAGAAATGGGCAAATATGTAAATGTTTCATTCGTCTTTGCATATTCATCTCCAATATGCACCAAAAATTGCAGTTTGTCATCATCCACCATACTGGAAAAATAAGAGAGAAAAGCAAAGGAATCCAGTGAGGTAAGGTTTCTATGGGTCTTTGATGGGTTTACTTTCTACATAATGTTTTTATCACAATTCAGTATAGTCAATTTTTACTAGCAAGACTAGTAAAATCAAACTATAGGAATAAAGATCAGACAAGAAAATTAACTCAATTTCAAATGTCTTATGCTTTATATATGAAGTTAATTGTGTCTAAAGTAATTTGATCTTATCTTTGGTGGGAGTGCAGGAGAAATAAGAGTCTTTGGTGATGGTCATTTGACGAGAGTGAGGGAGGATAGTTTGGTTTCAGCCCTCAGGATAATTCTATCTCAGTTTCCTTATGCTGTATTAAACATATGTGCCTTCTTTGGTGAAATTTTATATTCTTTTTGTTGGCAACAGAAGTGGTCATGTAGACAAAATGGTCCCCGGTCTGTTATGTTGGTTTTTTAAGTTAACCACCTGGTCAGAGTGCATTTGTATATGGACACAATTTGTAGATTCTTATAAATACCTCTCGTTGTAGTCATCTTGAAGTAGATAGATAGGATGGATTATTTGGACTAGAACAGGCTGTGACAAAAATTATACTGGTAGAGCTTGTCTTCAGGGCTTCCTTCTCTTTTGCTCTTCATTTCTACCCTTTCCTTCCTCCTTCCAAGAAGCTACCCCAGGAACCAGAGTGTGGAGAGCAGCCAATCTAAAAACATGTGATGAAAACATGTGGCCTATAGACATATGCAGAAAGGCACTTCTTAAGCTACTCTTATAGGGCTATTGAAAAGCGTCTACATAGGAAAGCAGTACCTGCCTGCTGTTGATGGTTATCTTCCTGTTGTTGATACCCAATACGCCCATCAGACTAAAAGAAGTCACATGCATTTATCATATTGTCCCCCAAAAAAGATCAGAGAAATTATATGGTGCCAGTCATTTATACACCTTCAGACGCTTTACATCCCAAAACAACTGGCTATGCATTCCAATTCCTCCTCCCCTATTCTCTTTGCATTCCTCTTCCTTCTTCCCCATTCCTTTTACATCCCATTTTCCCCTTCCGCCATTTTCTGCCCTTTTAAAGAATAAACCCGAGGCTGGCTCTGGTCATAACTTCTCCGTCAGAGAAGCTGTGCTCACCCGATCCTCACTTTTCTATACTTTGTGTGTTTGTTATTGTGTCTATTTCTAATCCACAGCCATCCCCACTCAGAAAAACGCGTTCATGCCAAGCTGGTCTCAACACCAGAGCTTTAGAATTGTCTCTTGAGCACAGCAGATTGGGGTGACCAAGCTAAAAGTTGATGCTCTGGAGAATTGTGCAATCTGGTACTCAAAGGAAAACTTCATAAAGAGAAGCTGGCTCTGCTAAGCTGCTTAAATGTCTTATATTAAAATTTATTACTTAAAATAGTTCATCTCATACTTACCAGTTAGGGCAAAAGTTTCAAGGCTAAGATTCAGAAGGATAGTCGCACATTTCACTTCTGAAAATCTTTAGTAGCATTGTGTATAAAAATCTTATAACTCTTGTCCAGTTTGTAGATTTTCATCCTCTCTCCTGCTAAGACATACTTTCCAGGCCAGATACAGTGATATGGCCTTAACACAATGCTCTGTGATGCTGAAACCACATGCGAAGTCCTGAGTTCACATCCTGAATTCTCTCTGTACATACCAGATGCGTGAAGGTGCTCATGACCCTGGGTTTCTGGGACTGGGCGAAGGACACAGGTGAGTTCTGCTGGATGGTGTCTCTCTATGTCTCTAAGAAAGAAATGAATAAATAAACAAAAAATGCTTTCCTAATTTGTGTCTTAACTCATCGTTTCTAAAATTCCCCAAAATTCAAATTACTTCCTTACTATAAATTATTGTACCCCACCAATACATAAAATAATGAAATGTAAATAAAAATCTATTTAAAAAATTTAAAAAAGAGAAGCAATGTTCATTCACCTTTCTTATCTAAAGATGTGGAGTAGAAAAAATAGCTCACTAAATACATATTTGTTGAATACAGTTCATGTAGTGGTCTCTGTGACAAATCATAGTGTCTCTGGGAACCCCCCCCATCCTTAAGTAGAGAACCAAATAGTGGTGGTTTGGGCTGGCCGGGGGCATGGGAACATGTAGCAGGCGACATGTGGGTGGGGATGGGTGTCCCAGCCCAGAAGAAGCTTGTACCTAGTCCCAGGGCGAGAGGAGGGCCCAGCGTATAGGAGGAATGGAAATGACTCCTGGTGACCAACCAGAGCCAGTGCTGAGGAGACTGGTGGTCTGGTGGTAGTTCCATGTTGAAGAAATAAGCAAGGGCAGTCATGAAAACCCTTCATAAGCCAAGTGGAGGAAGTTGAATCAGTGCCCAGGAATACTGGGGAGAATCCTCATTTTGGCATCAAACAGAATCTCAATACCTGCTTTCTACCTAGGTGTCCTGGGACAACTCAGTTTGCTCTGAAGTGCGGTTTCCTCATGTGCTAGCTAGGCAGGGTTTGGGTTCCCGGGAAGAGTAAGACAGAAGAGTGTTACACAGGTAGTTCAGGCTGACCCTGCCCTGGAGACTCAATGAATTCTCTAGTCAAGGACATTTTTTTTCTTCTTTCTTTTAAAGTCATGATTTTATTTATTTTTAAATTTTTATTTATTATTTTTAGAGAGGTTTTTCGCTATAACATGGACACGCTTACCAGAGAGACAGACAGAGACAGAGAGACAGAGACAAAAAGCAAAAAAAAAAAAAAAAAAAAAACACCCCGGAAGGAAAGGACACTCCCAAAGGAAGACTTAAAAAAATAGATTATTTCCCTTCTCCAGTCTCTTCTAGGGATTTTGGGCATGTAAACACATGTGCCTGGCATGAATTTTAAGCCATTGGGTCTGAGACTCGAACCATGGTCAACCACATGGGTGTCCAGTGATGTAACCATTACCCCATCTGCTGGTCCTTTCTTTTTATTTTTTTTAATTGCCAGGGGAGTGCATGCATTCACCAGAGAGCCAGAGAAAGAGGGAGAAAGCACTCCTCAAAGGAGTGTGACCATTCTGCAATCCCTTCTCCTCCATTTTTTTTCATTCTGTTGGGATTTGGGTCACACACAGGGTGTTTTTCAAGACTCCTGGCCAGAACTTGAAATATGATTGGCCACAGTGGGATGTGGCTCCCTTAACCACTAGGTCATGAGCTGACCTCAAATCAAGACTATTTTCGCTGAACTGAGATAAAATCAGTATGCTACAAGGCACTCATTAGATTATAGCTATGAATCAAGCAAATTAAGCTCATCTGGGTCCTTCTGGTAATGTGAATTATCCTCAAAATAAGACATCACACCTACACTGGAGAAGCACATGGTCTAGCAGGGACGACAGAAAAATGCATGGATAATTGGTTATGCAGAGGCCCAAGGGGGCGAGAAGGGCAGACTGGCTCCTTGATGGAAAAGTGAAAGAAAACATTTGATATGAGCACTTACAGGCGGGCACGAGGAAGGACTGCTACTGTACACGGCCCGCTCAGATAACAGAGAGGGTTTCGTGTGGCCGAGCAGATCTACTGCAGAGATGGATTGTGAGGCAGGACCACAGAGCGAGCTCAGTGAGTGGAGCTCTGGGTGAGGTCTGCTGAGCTGCTACCTTGACTTTGCCACCAGGGGGGAGCCTTTCAGGAGAGTAATGACTGAGGTGAGGAAATAATTACCACCAACGAGGTGGGTGGACACATTCTTTCTGATGCCCCAGACACCAGTTGGGTTTTCCATGATCGAAATGTTAAGAGAGCCTTCAAATTATATAACGATTCTAGAAGCATGCCAAAAATAGATTTGAACAATTTTTAAAAATGTCACCACAGGAAAAAGACTTATTGATAGTTCTAAATTTTTCCTGCCCTCCTCCTGGTGCTTCATCCAAAATAAAGTGTTTGGCTGCAAATTTAGATGCTGTCATATGTTCCTTATTGTTATTTATGTCCTCCAACTTTCATCCCCTTATAGTTAAGTATGGACTTATTTCAGTGCATTTTTATAGTAAATATAGAAGGTTGCAATGAATCTGTGAATATAAACCATAAACCTAAATTATAATACAGATGTGCAAATAAGACAGCAGGTGATCCTGCAGCTAAAGATAGTCAATGGTTTGGGAGAGGTAGTTGTTAGGAAAATAGCAGATTTATTTCAAGCCTTTGGAAGTCCGTTTTAGTCTCTGCTTTGTCCATTTGGTCTGGAAGAAGCTTGGCAATGCTATAATTTTCACTTCTTTTTACAAATACTGTCTTTGCTTTGACATTGCCTCCTCACTTCTCCCTTGCTTCACATTTTCCAGGCATTTCCTGCCAAGCCACATTTACTCATTTTTTTTTTTTTTCATAGTTAATTCCGTCCAGTCATCTCCTGGGTTTCCTCACAGTGAATCCCTTTAGGCACCATAACGGTTCTTTGGAGCAATTTTCTCTTTGAACTGTGTGAGAGTAACTCAGAGACTGGAGATCTGGAAACCAACTGCCAGACAGAATATCACTTATGTAATAGATCAAACCGACGTGTAGGTACCAACTGTCATAGGCACTGGTTTGATAGGGAACGCTGAACATTGGGGAAGAGTCCTCAGAGCTCCCCCATCTATTCTTTTTTCATCAACATATATTTAGAAATTTCCACTAAGAACTAAAGATTTGGGAAAAAATGTTTTATAACTTCCTTGAGCTAAATATTTCATGGGACCTATGTTTCTGCTGAATGATAGATGGCGTATTTAGGGAGATGAAGTTAACGATAATCTCAGCATTAAATTAGAAACCTGAAAAAAATGAATATGTCTTGTTAAGCTTTTAATTTACCATAGAGTGTATGAACTTGGGACAAAGAGGATGATAAGTCATTATCGGTGACTGATTTATAATAGTACTCCTTTTTGAAATGATGAACTCCAGACGAGAGAGAGAATCTGGCAAGTCTCGAACTGATCAGGATATGTCCCAGTCACAGTGCTCTGGGTTTAGGCTGTACAAGCTTCAGGTAAACCAGCCCCATTCAGGGCTTATGCTCTCAATGCTGTGGTCCCAGGGAAGCTCAGTGAAAACAGAGTCTCAGTGGAGCTGAGGGTCTCGCAGAGGTGCCCTCACAGTGCTAGTTTGCCTGTGCATGCCATGGGATGGAGAAATGTGAAGGAAGCATTTGGTCTTTCCAAGTCTCTTAGAGCCAGGGCCAAATGCCAGTCCTGATGGACCTTCCGTACCATGCCACGGAAGAAGGAGCAGTTAGTTTTCAGCTTATTAAAGGCTCCCTTGAAGATTTAGCTATGTGGGACCAGCAGTTAGCATAATGGCTGTCGCTGGACTCCCATGTAGTCGACTACGGTTCGTGTCCCGGACCCGGTGGCTTAAAACTCATGCCGGGCGCGTGTGTGTGTGTGCCCAAGATCCTGAGAGGAGAATGGAGGAGAAGGGATTGCGGCGTGGCCATCTCCCTGGGGTGTGATTTCTCACTTTCTGTCTCTCTGTCTCTCTCTGTCTGTCTGGCGAGTGCACGGGCCCTATAGCAAAAACCTCTCAAAAAAAAAAAAAAAAAAAAAAGGATTTAGCTCTGTGTGAAACCAAATATTCTAATTCCCAGGACAGCTTCCTAGGAATACGCCCATGTTTACTGAACTCGCACATGCCTCAGCCTTTCGTGCTTTACTCTTGGTTTCTTTGCTATTCAAACTGCTCCACAGGGAGTCTTTCCTCAAGGTGGCAATGCCAGCACAAGCTCCTCTATTCTTACATCCTCTTAGCTGAGTTAGAGTATAGCTCCCAGGAGTTAAATCTCAGCCCATCTCTTTACTGCTACATGACTTGGGGGACTTCCTCAATCTTTCTGTACCTCAGATTTTGTTCATATGTAAAATAGGAGCAATCAAAGATTCTCTATCATAGGGATATCATGAGATGTAATATATGAAAAATGCTTAGAACAATTCTCTGTGAATTGTGAGTGCTATAAAAAATTGTCATTATTGGCATAGTGGTTGAGGCACTGAACTCTCACATGGTCAACTGTGATTCAACTTTCCAACATGGCAGCTTGAAAACTCAAGTCCTCAAGTCGGGCCTGTGTGCCCAAAATCCTGAGAGGTGATGGAGGAGAAAGAACTGTGGCAAGGTAACCCCCTTGGAGGAGTGATCTCTCACTTTCTGTCTTTCTTACTCTTTCTGTTTCTGCAGTGAGGACACATGCCTTATAGCAAAAGTCGTCCCTGCCCCCAAAAAATGTTCTTATAGAAATGATTATTATTACTAGTTATTAAGAACGTCCATGAGGAGAAGAGGTCTTTTTTTCAGTGGAATGCATCTCCTTGGTAGTTACTTTAAGCATCCATGCCCACTGCCCTTGCTCTGTACCAAAACCCCTGATTCCTTCTTCCTCTCTGCAGATTTCAGACCCAGAGGTAAGCAAACTTAGAGCTATTACAGATATTCTTTGGTAGGTATGTACACAGCACACACTCACACCCACATACCCCCATGCTCACAGAGCTTGTGCTGTTATAATAAAGGACCAGAGACTGGATGACTTAAGCAACAGAAATGTATTCCTTACAATTCAAGGAATTGGAGGCCAGGCAGTCCAAGATCAAGATTTAAGCTAATTTATCTCCTGGCAAAGGTTCTTTTCCTGGCTAGCAGAGGGACAACATGCTGTGTTCTCACATGGCAGAGAGAGAAGTCTTTTCTCTTCTGGATCTTCTTATAAGAATAGTACAGATGTTCTTCAACTTAGAATGGGGTTCATGTCAATTAAGCCAATTGTAAGTTGAAAATATTATTAAGTTAAAAATGTATTTAATTTGGGCTAGCTGGTGGCATGGTGGTTAAAGTAGCTCAATCCCACATGGCTGACCGTACTGTTCAAGTCTTAGGCCCGGCAGCTTGAGAAACATACCGGAACATGTGTGCCTAAAATCCTGAGGAGACAATGGAGGAGAAGGAATTGCAGTGCTGCCGCCCCCTGGTGGGAGAGGTGCTTTCTCACATTCCCTCTCTCTCTGCCTTTCTATCTCTCTGTCACTTAAAAAAAATTGTAGGTTGAATTATTCTATGCCAGAGATTAGAATATGAATGCATCTCCCCCATGGCTACATCACCGACTCATGATTTCAACTCATCCCAGGCTTACTCCAATGCCTGTGTTCTCTTTCTTCCTCAAGCATAGGCTGCATAATTCAATCTCAAGTACGCAAATTTTGAATATCTAAACTTCCAATACGTGGTCCTTCATCTGAAGTGACCAAGAAATTTGTTCTACCTGAGATGTTACAGAGAACAGATTTATTTTGTTATTTGTCTTTTTCCTAGTAAAGATCTTGATCTCTCGTGGTGCTTCCAGATGTTCAAAGATTTCTAAGTTCAGAGCAATTTACTAGCAAGGATATCTTTAGTTCAATGAGAAAAAGATTTTCACAGGGAAGTCGCATTAAAACTCTCTTTATTTGCCTATTCTTTCTATAGATAGAGAGCTTAATCTTGCAACGTCTCTCATTAACCACAGTCTCTGTCTGGGGATGGGTAAGTGGTAAATGGAGGAGAAGGACAGATCACCCAGAGAAAGCTATAAAGTTTTTGCTATTGTTAGTTTTCACATTTTGTTTTGTTTTTGCTCTTGGGCAAATTTTTTTTTTTCCTTTAGGAATTTGATTTACCCTAAAGTATTAAGCCCTACGGATAGTATCTTTCACTCTATCAATATCACAAAGAAAATATCTGATTAAAAAGAAAAACGATCCCAGTACTGTAACTGAGCAATCACTAAGTGCCCGGCAAGGCTGGCAGCCATGTGGTGCAAGGCTGGTCGGATCCCTGCAAGTGGGCCTGAAAACACTGGGAGTGCCGTGGACACTAGGATCCCGAGGAGCTGGGAGACTGGGGAGGGGCATGTGACGTAAAGAGACCCTGCTGAGGATGCTTGTCTCTCTGTCTCTCTCCTTCCTGGGCACATGCACATGTTCCCTATCACTAAAAGGGGAAAAAAAGAAAGAGCACCAAATTTGCAGAGATAGAAAGTAGAAGAGCAGTTTCCAGAGGCTGGATGTAAGGGGAAAGGGGACTTAGCGTTCACAAGCTAGAGTGAGTCAGTTTGGAAAGATGGACAGTTTTGAGGAGGATGGTGGTGATGGCTGTGCAAGATGAATGAACTTAACACCAGCAAACTGTGCATTTAAAAGTGGTTATGGTGGTACATTTTATGTTATGTATATTTTGGATATACTTGGATAAATAAAATAGATAAATTAAAACACATAGCTTCATCCCCATTGGCAGAAAACACTAGATATACCTAAGACTCAAATCTGAAACATCATTCTGTAATCATGTAAGTCATGTGGCCGCAATCCTGACCCACTCACTAAACAGACATACACACGGTGTTCTGTAGAAGGATACCTGAAGATCACAGTGAACATTTCCGCAAGATCATTACACATCTGTTTTCCTCACGTGGTTGTGAATATCGCCTCTAATACTTATAAAGCTCTGAAATTATATTTAGCATTCACTGATATTATTGTTTGTTTCAATTTTTATTCTGTACTGCAGCATGGTGTAGCACAAATGACTCTGGAATTGGCATCGGTTAAGCTTTAAAAGTTTATTTTTTTAATCTTTTTTTTTTTTTTGAGAGATTTCTTGCCATAGAGCACATGTGTTTGCCAGAAAGACAGAGAGAGACAGAGCAAGAGAAAGTGAGAAATTACCCCTTGGGAGGGATGGCTACACCGCAATCCCTTCTCCTCCATTCTCCTCTTGGGATCTTGGGCACGCACGCACACGTGCCCGTGTGAATTTAAGCCACTGAGTCTGGGACTTAAACCACGGTCGACTACATGAGAATTCAGTGATATAGCCACAACACCAACTGCTGGTCCTCAAAACTTTATTTTTTTAAGAAAGATTTTGGCTATAGCGTGCATGTAGTCATCAGAGAGACAGAGGGAAACAGAAAGTGAGAAATCACCCCCCAGGGAGAATGGCCACACCACAATCTCTTTTCTTCCATTCTCCTCTTGGGATTTTGGGCACTCATGCACATGTGCCTGGCATTAGTTTCAAACCACTAGGCCTGGGACTTGAAACACAATCGGCCATGTGAGAGTCCCACAATGTAACCATTATGTCATCTGCTGGTCTCAATTTAATTTTTTTTTTGACAGTCTTTTGCTATAGGGCACATGTGCTCACCAGAAAGATAGAGACAGAGAGACAGAAAGTGAGAAACCAAGGGGATGGCCACACCACAATACCTTCTCCTCCATTCTCTTCTCTCGGGATCCTGAGTACGCACACAAGCGCCCAGTGTGAATTTAAGCCACTGGGTCCGGGACTTGAACTGTAGTCAACTACATAAGAGTCCAGCAACATAGCCATTTTGCCAACTGCTGGTCCCTCAATTTAAATTTTTTTTAAGTTTTCTCTTCTTCTTCTACTTCTTCCTCCTCCTCCTCCTCCTCTTCTTTTTTCTTCTTCTTCTTCTTCTTCTTCTCCTTCCTCTTCTTCTTCTTCCTCCTCCTCCTCCTCTTCTTTTTCTTCTTCTTCTCCTTCTTCTTCTTTTAATTATGAGAGAGTCCATGCATGCATACATGAAAAAGGGTAGGGTCTCTTCACCCCCATGATCCCTTTTCCGCAGTCCTCCAGCTGTATATGATCTTTGGTATATGCACACACAGTGTGTTTTGGGGTTGATGGAATCTGAACCCATGATCAGCCATGTGGCTTCCAGCCCTACGGTCCAATTCTATTGCAGTACAAAGGCTGAGCCTTTTTAAAAGTGAGAAGAAGGGAATCAATGACAAAAATAGAAAGATAAGATATATAAGGGACTGGGACCAGCAGTTAGCATAATGACTATGTCACTGGACTCCCATGTAGCTGACCATGGTTCGAGTCCTGGACCCAGTGGTTTAAAACTCATGCTGGGCACATGTGCATGCATGCCCAAGATCCCGAGAGGAGAATGGAGGAGAAGGGATTGCGGCATGACCATCCCCCCTGGGAGGTGATTTCTTGCTTTCTGTCTCTCTGTCTCTGTCTGGTGAGCGCACACACCCTATGGCAAAAAAAAAAAAAAAAAATCCTCTCCAAAAGAAAGAAAAAGATATTTAAGGGACTCAGAAATTAAGGACCGTCTATTGATAATATATTTAACTAGACTGGTGTGCAGTGTAGTCATGCTGGGAAAATTCGTTTTATAAGCTGTGATGATGTATAATGATTGAATGTATAAAATAAATTTTAAAAAATAACTAAGTTAACTTACTCTAAGAGAGAGAGAAGGGGGCACCCCAACAGTGTTTTCAGGTCTTGAGACCTTCAGCCTCATGCAAGTAGGATTACAAGTACCTGTGTGAATACCCAGCTGTACACCGAGACCTCAAGACACAAACCTGGTACCTTTCCATGTGGCCTCATTATTGAAGAGCTTTACATTATTGTTGCAGCACAGCTGTTTAAGCTGTTTAAGCCTCCTGAGTACCTGGAACTATAGACACATGCCACTGTGCCTGGCTTGTTTGCTAATAAATAGCATACAATAGTTACCACATTAGACTAACATCAGACCTTTCAACTGAAACAATGTAGGCGAGGAAAAAATGGAAAGACATATTTAAAACTCTCAGAGTAAAACAATTTCAGCCAAGAATACTATACCTGGCAAAATGGTCCTTGAAAAATGGGAAGGAGAAATAAAATTATTTCCAGAAAAACAAAAGCTGAAAGAATTCACCAAAAGTAGACCAGCTCTCCAGGAAACACATAAGAGAATACTATACCTACAAAATCAAAAGGAGAAAATAGAAGCAAGAAAACACAAAACGACTAAGAGGAAAAAAAAGAGTAACAAAATGACAGGGCTAAGTCCATACATATTGACAATAACACTGAATGTTAATGGATTAAATTTTCCAAACAAAAGACACAGATTGCCTCCATGGATTAAAAATCAGGAACTCTCTACATGTTTCTCACAAAGAACACACCTCGCTGATAGGCATGCATAGAATGAAATCGAAGGGTTGGAAAAAAGTCATTTTATGCAAACATAAATAATAATTTTAAAAAGGCCAGAGTCACAATACTATCAGAAAAAAATAGAGTTCAAGATAACAATGATAAAAAGAGACAAAGAAGAACATGTATAGTTCTAAAAGGACTAATTCACTAAAAAGATATAATAATTACAAATATTTATGCACCCAACACCAGGGCATCCACATAAGTAAAAGAAGGACTGCTAGATAGAATGGGATATATAGACTGCAACACAAATTGTTAGGGATTTCAACAACCACTGTCACCATTGGACAGGTCATCTAGACAAAAAAACAAACAAAGTGACACAGGAGCTAATTCACACTATAAATCAAATGGACCTGTTTATATAGAACATTTTACCTAGCAACTATAAAATAAACTTTTTTCTTATCTGTACATGGAAGATCTTCAAATACTGACCAAATAATAGGGAACAAAAATAGCCTCTACAAATTTAAAAGTGCAGAAACTAGACCCAGCAAATTCTTTGACCACAATGAAATTAAATTGAAATAAACCATAAAAAGATATTCAAAGTGGATAAATATGGAAGTTTTAAAGCTAAATGAAGTGAGTCAGACTTTAAAAGACACACACTGTATATCCCTGCTTGATATATACCAAATGTCTGCACTCTATGGCAGAAATTGAAAAACCTGAAGATAAACCAGTAAAGTGTATAAGTGTAGATACAAGAGACTGTAAGGGAGAGGAGTGGATGGGAGAGGGCGGGTGGGGAGGGCAAATGGCAAAACATTTAACAGACAAAAGAATGTAAAGTTCTCTTTTGAAAATGATGTATATGATAATATCCTTGACTTGAGTGTCATGTACTACATACATACTTTGAAAAACCATATTGTGCATTATAAAAATGTGCAATGGTGAAATGTAAATACAGAAAAATAAAGTACTTAAAAGACAATGGGAATTTATTACATGACTTAAGGAAAGAATGACAATCTAATACATGCTTAATTAATTCACTCTAAATGCTGCATCGAGAATAGATTTGAGGGTCCAAAAAAATACATAAACCAGCTGAACACTCTTGTAGTGACAAGATAATAGATGGTAACAGAGAAGATGGAGAGCAGTAAACAGATTACACAGACTTTCAAAGTCAAAAATAACAAAGTGGGGACTGAGCAGTACCAATACATGCTTCATGACGAGTTGAATAAAGAAGGCATCTTATTATCTCACAAAATTTCATGCAAACACATTTTGCCAGTTCCCCTGACTGTCTTACAGAAAGTGTCAGATGGAATAATCTTCATATTAATTTATTGTGTTAAACATGCACCTTACATTACTATAGCTAACTAATTTCTGCACTGTCTCCTTTCTACTTGCAGCACTTATGAGGAAATACATGCCAATGAATGCTGGAAAAGCCTACCCAGGTTGAATTTCAGAAGAAATTCACTACAGAGATATAATGCATATCAGGCTTTGGAAAAAAGCACCTGCAGAAGTCCACTTGAAAACCTGTACTTACTCTCTTCCTCCTTGTCACCCATACTGTACCAGTATGTGTAGAAACGACTGTGCAGAAAAATGTTTGCCATTTTCTGGTGGGACCACCAGAAAGGCCATTTGATCACTTGTTAGCAGATCAAGGTGTGGTTTTTGTGGCTTTACAGCGCATCAGAAAGCACTTCATCCCAGTGGAAGCCACTGTCCTACGTGCCAGTGTGTTGCCATCCCATTTACACGCAGTTCTTCTCACCCTGAAGCCATTGTTGGTCCAATGATCTCTTTGAACCCTCATCTCATCTGTAGTGAATAACTCCATCTCTGTTATGGTCAGTCTTCATTTGTTACTTATCACCAAGTCTGTAGATGCTAGGAATGAACATAGTTTCCAGTGAGTCATTAGGTTCTTTCCATCCTTAATCTGCATTTTCCTCATTTCCTGGCATTACCTTCATTCCCACTGACCATGTCACACCATGCTCTATGAGCACCACGGTGTGGATTGGCAGCATCTCAGGATCTTATTGCTGATAATTCACTTAGCTCATTTGCCTTTGGGGCTAGTGGGTGACATGGTGGTTAAGATGTTGGATCCAACATGGCCAACTGCATGTTTGAAATCCAGACCTAGCAGCTTGAAGAGCACATGGAGTACATGTACATGCATGCTCCAATTCCCAAGAGGAGTATAGAGGACAAGGAATTGTGGCATGGCCATCCCCTCTGAGGGGAGGGTGTTCTCTCTCTGTCTCTCTCCGATGAGCTCATGCACCCCATAGTAAAAACTGAAAATAAACAAATAAATAAAATTTAAAAATTAAAATAAATTATTTGTTGTTGTTCCATTGAAGATGATAGATTGAGCCCTTCTGCTCTAAGAGTTTCTGTGGAAAATTCAGAGTCTTTGCCTTTAAGGAGTGTGAAGACTACTGAAGCTAGAAAAGACCACAATAAAAAAAAAACAGGTTCATGTTGCCACTGGGCAGGTACACACGCCATTCTCTGGAAGACCCTGGTGAGGCAGGAAATAGAGGGGGATCAAATCCATTCTTCATGAAGGAATCTAAGCAGGGCCATCAAGACCGGGGTCATGCAGAGATGAGAGCCACAAAGAGGAAACGAGCAGGAGACATAATGGGCATGGAGGATAATGCACCAGCCCTGTTTGCTCTGCTGGGTCTACTGGGCCTATTAAAAGGCATATTTCTTCAGTTAGCTTTGCATTTTATGATCAGATTTTATGTCCTGGCCTCCTGAGAGGAAGCAGAATGTAGAATGTCTCCCAGGCAATGCGGTAGTTCTGATTGGATCACCCTCCCCCCTTCTCAGTCCTGCTGCTTACATCAACATTTCATCAGGAATTTTCATCAGTTCACACACTCTGTGAGGCTCTATAGACAAACAAAATAATGCCTCCAAGGAGATGTTACGACTTCTAAATGTTGATGACAAAATAAACTTTTATGAACCTTCGTGTTCAGTAAACACAGCCTGCCATTTCAAATGGTGGCACATCTTGATTTTGGGAGATAGTCTGCCCAAGAGGATTCGCTAGAACTGCACAGGAAAGTCGATGTGCTGGTCCGAGTTGGTGTGTCCCATTTGTCTAGGCAAGATGGGCCTGAAGAGGGAGCCATAATGAGAGGAGAGGCACATATTGAATAGCAAGGAAATCCTTCTCCTTTGTTTTAAACACTTTGGGTAAATATTATTATAGTTTCACTTTTCGAAAAAAATGTAAGGAATGGTATTTTATAATCATGTTTATTTTTACCTTCAACAGTACGAATGAGCCATTATTTAGTTTTTTCAACCCCCAAATGAGACCCAGGACACATTAGTTGCTGAATTTATTCCCACACCAGTATTATGGTAACCATCCAGGATGACGGCTTACCAGGTGAGTCCAAGATAGTTCTCAGCACTGCCGTCACAGCCAATGCCCAGCAACAACTGAGATACCCACATTCAACGCAGTCCTTGGTCTCGCCTCAGGAACTGGCACTGCCATTCCGCACACCAAGGAGGTGTCTTGGTTTTTCTTTTGCTTCTTATTCTTACAAAGGTAACACCTAGATGGTTACCTTAAAGCTAACTGTGCATTTAGCTCACTAGAAGAAAGAGTAGGGTTCTTCCTTTAAACACAGAGTAAGTGCTCAGATTTATATCCCATTTCTCAGATCCTACAACTTTCCACCGTTGGTTTAGCCAATGCATGGCATGTTATCCCGTAAATATTTGTTCGTAATTCGGTGAATCAACACTTATACTCAGGAAATCAGGAAAGACATGTCCCAATGTCCTCCTAAGTCTTTAAAGACCTAGCAGAAATGATCAGAGTTTAATTTTGTTATTTCATGTTTCCTTTGTGAAAGTGTCTTTAGAATCAAAATGGAGTTATTTGTGTCAACCCTGTCTAAAACATGCTAGGAAGGTCAAGGAAGGGGGTGTTTTCTCAAGCTAGCATGTCTGATAACAAGAACACAACCTTGGAGAAAGACCCCTGTAACCTGACCCACAGGTTACTTCTGTGAAAACATCTGTCCTAAGACTGCTTGCCTAACCTTGGATCACTCTTATTACTGACCCTGATAACCAAGGATAATTGCTCTGAAACATTAATATAATCTTCCCTCTCTCCATTGCTCCTGCTTATGTTTTTTTCAAACCTGTCTGAGAATTATAAGGTTTCAGCAAGTACGTTTGGTACTATCTGAAATACTCTCACTCAGGCTACGTGCTGACTGTAGTCCTCAGGTTTATGCCCAAATAAACTCTTAGGGCTTTGCATATTTTGACTCCATTTTCCCTCTTTTAAAGTTATCACCATAGGTGCAGTTTTCTACTTATTTTTCTTCATATAACTGTATTTATAAATCACTAATATACTCTTGCATTCCTTTTATCAGCAATAGTATCTCATATATTAGCTCTAAGTAAATATGGAATAAATAAGTAGATGGGATAGTGAGGCTATGTCTGACCCTGTGTCACCTCTCCTAAGGTGTTCATATTCTCGAACAAATGACTAATTTTTTTAAAGAGCTTTTTTTAAAAAAATTTTATTTTTTACCTTAGGGTGCATGAACTCACTGAAGAGAGAGAAAGACAGAGCTAATGCAAGGGAAAGTGCGAAATCACCCCCCAGGGGATGACCATGGTACAATCCCTTCTCTTCCAATCTCCTCCTTGGATCTCAGGCACACATGTACATGTGCCCGACTTCATTTTTAAGCCACTGGGTCTGGGACTTGAACTGGAGTTGGCTATATGAGAGTCCAGCAACATAACTGCTATGTCATCTGCTGGCACCCAAATGACTAATTTTCACAGAGGATCATCTTTGAACTTTAAGTATCACTGTCTGGCAGTGAGAATAAACAAACTATTTGAGACCATTACATTAAAATATAAACACACTAAGATGAATATTCCTATCTCAAAAAGGCAAACTAGAGACCATTTGTTATTTATTGTGATTATTTAAACATTTCAAGTAAGATATGATTTTCATTTAGATCTTTAATACTACTTTTAGCTATCTAAGGATGAATTGTATCCACTCTGTGGCCCAGTTAATTTGCTAAATCCTCTGTCTGTAGACAAATCACTGAAAAACTGTTCGTTTTCTTGCTGCCCAGTGGTCAAAGTTACCCTTCATTAGAGTGGACATCTTGGGGCAACTTCAGCTTCTCCACAGTTGAACAAACCCTGTAGAAATACCTGACTTCCAGATTTTTGAGAAAACTGCATTTTGTCACTCAAGCCTTCACATCTAACCATTCGATATATTTCTTTGTGTTTCTTCCCTCAAACTGCTTTTAGAATCAGCAAAAATATCCTTAATAATGCAATTTGTTTCACAGCAGTTCAACTGAGTAGAATACCTGGCCCCGTGAAGGACTAATTCTTGATCCTCAGTGCCCGGGGGTGATGGCCTTCTGAGTCCATGAATAGTCAGGTCTTATGGATTTAATGGGCCACCAAAAAAAGTAAATAAATAAAAATAAAAAGGAACTCATGTTCCAATGCAGAAATGATTGCATCCGTGTTTTACAAATGCAGTGTCTTTTAAGTCATTTCAGGGAAAAAAATCTAACCAAAACTAAAGCCACTTATGCATACATTTCTGTATTTGAAATTATTTACAGGATTAGAAATAAAGATGTGCTCTAGCTGTGTTTTCCACTCTTTGTATAATTATTTTTTTTTGGAGAGATTTTCACTGTAGGGCGCGTGTGCTCGCCAGACAGACAGGGAGAGACATAGAGACAGAAAGCGAGAAATCACCCCCCAGGGGGGATGGTCACGCCACAACCCCTTCTCCTCCATTCTCCTCTCGGGATCTTGGGCACGCACGCACACGCGCCCGGCATGAGTTTTAAGCCACCGGGTCCGGGACACGAACCGCGGTCGACTACATGGAAATCCAGCGACATAGCCATTACGCTAACTGCTGGTTTCCCACTCTTTGTATAATTTAAAACATACATGCTTTTCTGCCCAAAAGTTTAACGCTGTGAGTATGCTCGAATGACATTCAGTTCAAAGTCAAGTCGCATGTGACATGATGACACAAATTTGCTGATGTGTCCATCGCCCTGTAGACTGTGAACATTTCAAGGGCAAAGACCATGTGATATTCATGACTTAACCTTGGACCCTACCAGGCAGAAGGGTACATAATAAATGTCTTTGAAAATGAGACAATAAAATTTGGCTCTGTGGAAGTCTTCATAGTAATTTTTGAAGAAGAGTAAGTCAGAAAATAAGAAATATATTTACATAAACTTCAGAAAATCCATTTTTAAATGTACAATTATATTTATTTATGCCACGGCATGCATGTACCCCTGTGACAGTGAATGAGAGAGAAAGTAAAAGAGACAACATCCTCACAGGGTCTGGTCATGCCATGCTCCTCTCTCTCCAGTCCTCCAGACCATCGAATCTTGGGATCACACGTGTGCCTGGTATGTTTCAAGCTGACCATGCCAGGAACTTGAAGGATCCCTCATGTTTTTCTTAAGGAGTGCATCACTTCTGCATCATGGAGCTGGTTCAAGAAATCTATTT
The DNA here is from genome assembly GCF_000334495.1 of Tupaia belangeri chinensis. Taxonomy (NCBI): domain Eukaryota; kingdom Metazoa; phylum Chordata; class Mammalia; order Scandentia; family Tupaiidae; genus Tupaia; species Tupaia belangeri. The sequence goes on along the minus strand of NW_006159504.1, from coordinate 2,137,364 downwards.
TTAGAAAGTATCTTTGTGTGAAGGATTGAAAACATTTGCATTAACTGGAGAGCTCTGCAGCGCCCAGGAGGCTGCTTCCTCTCACACCCAGCTTGTGTTGGTCTCATTCGCTTACCAATGCATGCGTGCTGCTTGTGGTCTCAACTACGTCTTACTAACTGACCAGTAGTAACGGCTACTCCACAGGCTATTTCACCTATACCCAGCTGTTTAGCACAGTAGAAATGAACCAATTAATCTAGAAATAGGAAGTATTACAGTGACCACATTTCTATTTCCACCCTCGGATGAACAGCACATTGGATCAGATATATAATACGAACAGAAAAGTAGCAGAAGCTGGGTCTTTGCAGGAGTGTTTTTGTTTGTTTGTTTGTTTTGTTTTGTTTTGAGAGGTTTTTGCCATAGGGCGCCTGTGCTCACCAGACAGACAGAGAGAGACAGAGAGACAGAAAGTGAGAAATCACCCTCCAGGGAGGATGGCCACGCCGTAACCCCTTCTCCATTCTCCTCTTGGGATCTTGGGCATGCATGCACATGCGTCCAGCATGAGTTTTAAGCCACTGGATCCGGGACTCGAACCGCAGTCGTCTATGTGGGAGTCCAGCGACATAGCCATTACGCTAACTGCTGGTCCCTGCAGAAGTGTTTTTAATGTATCTGCAAGATCACTTTAAATGCATTCATGTAGAGTGCACTTTTACTGCACATTTAAAGAGCTTAACAGATGAGCTTGGCAAAGTACCACAGAACTAGCCCCAGCCCAGTAAGAATCCCAATGTTATGGGAAGCCCTGTGAGGCAGGTTGATTCCTCTGGTCCTGTACATGGTAGCAGCCTAGATTTTTGCCCATTGCCCAGGTTCTGGCCAAAGTCTGAAGAGATGCAGCCTCTCAGCAGGGGCAGAACAGTCAGGTTGGAAAACAGTGAACAGCACTAAGAACATAGCTCAGACATGAAAACTTTGTCACTATACCCAGGTGATAATTGTTACTTGCCATAGCACCTTTTATATCTCTTATTTTGGAATAATTACTTACATCATTTCCTCTTTCACTTTTAAAAGTGTTCCCAGTTCCCATGGTAACTATAGGGTCATATTTTCTGTCTTTAGCACCTTGTGAGCTATCTGTGAGAAAATTCTTAATGTAGGAGACTGAAGACCCCAAAGTGGGATTCAAAAACGTTTAACTTCCACTTCCTATGTAGAGGTATGACCTGAGTTTGACCAATCAGAGTTCCTTTCTGACACTTCTGTTTCAAAGTAAATGATCTAATGAAAGTGACTCCCTTGGGAACCCTTCTGCTGGAAACCCTGGCTTTCAGGAAGTGAGGGTGCACAGTGATATGGCGGGATGATGACTGAGCAGGTGGGGTTTCCTCATCTAACCAGTTCTGCACTGTGGGATCTAGATGTGTTCTTGGTACCTTAGCCTCGCCGAAGTTCTCCAGTTCTCTCAAACATGCTGTATGCTATTTAGTATCTGTTAATACAGTTGTGTTTGTTTTTACTTCTGCTTAATTAATCAGTCAGTTCCTATTGCATACAACTAGAGACCTTGACAAAGACATGAAAAAACTTGAAACTTGGAATTCATAGAATATTTTGACTGAATATTTTCACTATGGGAACCTTGTGGGAAAGGAGCATTTGGTTGCACTGAATGCTCTGTATGGATCTCTTTCAAAGATCCATGTCTTGTGTCAAGAAGGGTTACCCACCCACTAACAGAACTGCACACACCATAGACTCAGTCAAAGCGTGGGATTGTCTTTACACAAGGATGTTCGGGTCAACTGACAAACATTCTTGTCTCTGATGTCAACGGTCAAGGTAGGTGTTTGGGTGTCAAGTCTGGTGGTATTTATCCTGTTGTTACCCAGCTGGTCTCACTGTTTTCAGAGCAGCCTTGGAACTCTAGCATGTCTGCTGTGCCGATCACCAGATGGCCTTGCATTCAATCAAGTGGCCTGAAAAGTGTTCATTTAGTTTCTTCCGGTTGCTGACTCATTCTTCCTTGGATGAGTTTGTTACAGACCTCCAACAGCAGCAGGTCATCATGGCTAGATGAAATCTGCTATGAGCATCCTTTGTAATGGGCTCTTTAAAGATGGCAGATACTGGGACCAGAAGTTAGCGTAATGGCTATGTCGCTGGACTCCCACATAGTTGACTGTGGTTCGAGTCCTGGACCCGGTGGCTTAAACTCATGCCGGGTGCGTGTGCATGTGTGCCCAAGATCCCAAGAGGAGAATGGAGGAGACAGGATTGCGGCATGGCCATCTTCTGTGGGGGGTGATTTCTCGCTTTCTGTCTCTCTGTCTCTGTCTGTGTGGCGAGCGCAGGCGCCCTATGGCAAAAACCTCTCCAAAAAAAAAAAAAAATATATATATATATATATATATGGCAGATACTGTTTGACTACCAACAGACGTGGCCCATTATAGAATGCTACAATATGGCATTTTGGAAAGTTTCTTGTATCTTCAAACCCAGAGTTCTAGGTTGATCCTCTGGCATAAGATTTTTCCTGAGTACTTATATGAGTATCCAGAACTCAGTCTACATGAATATACAGGGCCCACTCCATGGCACAACAATAATAGGCTGTTCAAGGCAGGCTGGGTCCACATGGAATCGTGAAGACCTGCTTCAGCCAACCTCGAAAGACCAAACATGCACCCACCACGATCCTGGCTGCCGGGGAAAGCTGGGGGGTCGTGGCATGAGACCCTGTTGAGGATGCTTCTGTCTCTTTCTCCCTGTCTCTGTCTCTCATGAAAGAAATCTTTTTTTTAAAAAAATGGCTTATACAAATCTGCATACATTAGGACAAAACCCTTCAAGCTGTTGTTCCATTCTTTGTGATGCAGTGACATTTTTCTTTGATTATAATATGTAAGAAAACTCCCCACAGTGAATAATAAAATGTCTGTACATGAGTTAAATAACTCACGAGGAACCTGGGAGAATAGAAGGATGACAGGGTCCTTAGAAACAGCTCGGAGTGTGGTCTGACTGCCTGAAGTGTGTATGTGTGACTCTGAGCTACACACTCATAACTGAGCAAGGGGTCCCAGCTCAGTGACCAGGCTGTCAGTTCCTCCTGGTAATCGTATCTGAGAATATGCAGAGATTCACGAGTGTTTACACTCAAGTGGACATGTAGGTGTTTCTACTTAGTGAGTTAGGGGTCCTTTTGGATAAACAAAAAGCTATACATTTTTTGTGGGTTTAAAAAAAATTGCAATAGTAGATGATGTCTGCAAAAGTTGGACAGGAAGGACATGCATTACTTCCAGGATTGTAATGCACATGTTAAGGGGCTTACCTTTACGTACATCTGGTATCAGGAAATCTTAATTCCCCAGGCTCAGGCCTTGAGATAGACCATGTCAATGTGTGGAGAAAAGTCTGTGGATTCACTTAAGCTTGGCTGATTTGTTGTCTTCAAGTTCTCCTTTTCTCTCACTTCTCTGCTCTGCCCGTTGACTGATGCCTTCATTTTCATAGTCATTAAAACGTCACCAACTGCCTCTTCACTTAGAAAAAATAATTCATATTTTAAAAATTTATTAATTTTTTTTTACATTTAATCACTGTACACCTTTACATTGTACAACATGGTTTTTCCCCAGCATGAATATGGTGCATATCAGTGAAGTCAAAGACCTGTCATATACATTACCATCAACAGATGGCTTTTTACTTTTGTGTCTACTAAATGTTTTATTTATTTTATTCCCTTTATCCCCACCCTCTGACTCTGTATTACCCACTCCTTCTATACTGTCTCTAGGATCTATGGTTGCCGCCCCTGCTAGTATACCTTCCAATCTTTCAGTTTCTGTTATTGAGTACAGACATTCAGCATTTATTGAGTGGGGACATATATTGCTTGTCTTTCATAGTCTGGCATTAAATTTTCTGTATTTGTCCATTTTACATCAAATGTCAGAGTTGCATTGTTTTTTATGTCTGAGTGGCATTCCATAGGGTACATGTGCCACATTTTTTCAATCTACTCATCTGTTCTTGAACATTTGTGTTAAGTCCATGCCCTGGCAACTGTGAACAATGCTGTGATAAACATAGATGTGCAAGTGTTTTTTTGGTTGTGGGTTTTCCTATCCTCTGGGTAGATACCTAAAAGTGGAATTATTGGGTTGTATTGTAGTTCTATTTGAAGGTTTCTGAGGAACCTCTATATAGTTCCCCACAGCGGTTGTACTAATTTATATTCCCACCCTCAGCATAAAGGAGGGGGGGTTCCATTTTTACTGCAGCCTCACCAGTACTTACTATTCTTTATTATTTTAATTTTAGTCATTCTGCCTGGGTCCACCAACAGCATAAAGGAGGGGGGGGTGCCATTTTTACTGCAGCCTCACCAGTACTTACTATTCTTTATTATTTTAATTTTAGTCATTCTGCCTGAGTTAAATCATACTTTTTTTTTAAGTTATGTGATCCATAATAACCTAAGTAGAAAATGTACCCTTAGTAGTCGAAATATTTATTGAGCACTTTCTGTGTGCCAGACGATGTGCATTTTTCATTGCATCATTACATCATCATGATGACAACCTTATCAGACATGCATTGTTTTTCAAAATTATTTATTTAAATTTATTTATTATCATTCCTTTTTTAAATTTGACCAGAGAGATAGAAAGTGAGAAAGCAAGCCACCAGGTTCAGGATTCAAACCTTTACCAATCATATGGGAGTTGAGTGCCTTAAACACCATGCCACCTGATGACCCCTGCACTACTTTCAACATAGCCATTTTATGGAGGTGAATACCAGAGCTTGAAAAAGTTCGTAGATTTGCTTATACTTTCCTATTTAGGAAATGGCAGAGCCACATTTTAAGCAAGCACCCATATTGCAGCCATATTGATATCAGACCATCCTAATTCCCTGGAACACAGTCTGTGCTCAGTTAACACTTAAGAAATTTAGTAGCTATCAGTAAATTAATTAAGAATCATAAAGCCAGAACACTGAGAGAAGTCTTTGGAAATTAGCGAGACCTTTCACCTCTCGTGGTCAGATGTCAAATTACAGAAAACCTTTAATAAATAAAAATATATTTCTCTAAATATTTTTGGCCTACTTTGTATAAAAGGATAGCCAAAATTGTTTTCTGCTTGATTTCTTCTTGTAAAATGTCAAATTGAAAAATTAGTTCTATGAAGGGTTATATCTTTACACACCAAAATATCTAGAACTCTTTCTTGGTGCTAAATTAATTTTATTGGTTTATGATTTATTGATTTACCGATTTTATTGATTGATTAATTACTGATTGAGTTACTCTTAAGCAACATCATTGGAAAAGTATAGAAAAACCCAAACCAAAACAAAACCAAACAAAAAATAAGTTTTCCCCCTTTAGGGATTTTAAGATTTTATCAAAATCAAAAACTTTATTCATTACTTAATTTTTCATTTTAAATGTATTTAACTAAATTTTAAAATCTCTTTCACATTGTTTCTGCTGCTGTCATTGGGAGCTACAGAAGCAGTGGTTTAAGGAGTTAAACTCTTCTCCCACAGCATCTTCTTTCTTGTAGGGACTTGAGCTATCCAAGTTTCCCTTTCTAGAATTATAAGGAAGAAACTAATTTGTGTCATGGTTACCTTTTTTCCCTAATACAACTAGACATGTATTCTGGATGGGAAAATTCATTTTGTATGTTGTAATGACATACAGTGAATGAATGTAAAATAAATAAATTTAAATTAAAAGAGAGAGAGAGAGAGAAATCTTCCTAAAAGAAACTAATGCTAACTGCTATACTATTGATTCCCTTTTCCCCACCACCGCACATGCTGAAATAGTATTTCCTTCTTTCCTATGGCTCATGTTTTTGGAAGTGATGAGAATAAGTAAATGCCAAAGAAAAAAGAGGCAATTAAGAGAGTGGATTTGGGGACCAGCAGTTAGCGTAATGGCTCTGTCGCTGGACTCCCACGTAGTCGACTGCGGTTCTAGTCCTGGACCCGGTGGCTTAAACTCACAGCAGGTGTGTGTGCATGTGTGCCCAAGATCCCGAGAGGAGAATGGAGGAGAAGGGATTACGGTGTGGCCATCCCCCCGGGGGGTGATTTCTCGTTTTCTGTCTCTCTGTCTCTCTCTGTCTGTCTGGCAAGCACACACGCCCTGCAGGGAAAAAAAAAAAACTCTCCAAAAAAAGAAAAATGAAAGAGAGTGGATTTGAAGTTCAGGAAAAAAAAAAAATTGTGACTGAGGTTTAGAGACTTTCAGAATTGACGTTTTTATAGAACAGTTAGCATGCTTTCTAGGAGAGATAGAAGCTCTGAGAAAACGACACTGTGTCAAGACTATTTCCAAGCATTTGCCTTTGTGGTTCTGTCTCTCTCCACTCTCCTCCTGCTGCTGGTTGTCTTCCTAATGTGCTTTCTCTGCAAGGCAGGAACACTCTCTTAGAAAGAACAGGATGCTCAAATTAAATGCGATAATTCCTGTTCATAGTCACCAGCTTAGTCCTGCCCAAAGAAAGAATGAGATGTTACTGAGCCTTTTATATACACCCTGGAGATATATTTCTTGTTGTAGAGACAAGATGAGCACTTGCTCTGAGATAAACAATGGAACACCCACAGTATAGAGAGGTGTAGAGACTGAATAATTCATCCACACTGTTAGGTTCTGAAATAAATAACTGGCAACTTTCAAGGCAAGTCTATTTTTCTTCTTACCCGAATAGAAAAATAATTTATATATATATGTGTGTGTGTGTGTGTGTGTGTGTGTCTGTGTGTGTGTCTCCCCTAAAAACAAAATGCTTAAGTCAACCTTTCCCTGAAAACATCTTTCTACTTTTGTTTTAAGTGTTCAGACATTGGGAAGACATCGTATCAATCTTATATTTTACAGCATTTTCTAACCAAGAAGTCTTTCCAGAGAAGATCTTTGTTAATGGACTCTGTAGAACTTCATTTTTCTGAGATCACATTTATTTACCAGGGACTACATTTTTTCCCCAGAAGTTTCCATTACTTTTTCGGTCTTATAGACTCATTGCTTTTTATCCTGAAGCAAACCATATCAGCTGGTTTAATGGATTATGTTAATATATGGCATTTTGTTCTTCTTAATCCAGTAAACAGGTAATGAAGAGAGAAAGCTGTTTCGATAGCTGATTTGCATTAGAGAAGCTTAATCAAATGCTTTTTGCACAATAAATTGGGATTTAACGAGTTTCAGACTGAAAATATAGCAAGAAGGAAATAAGACCTTGCATAATTTAAAACAAGAGTTGTGTGCCCAAGTAATTTTCTCTGAATTAGCCATCACTTGAGGGAGAGAGGTGCACAGCATAATATATACGACTGGAAAGTGTCCTTCGAATTAGGCTTGATAGGTTGAAAAATACTGTTTAACACAAAGGAGAACAAATTAAAACACAAAAATTACACAGGAAATAATCCCTTTACTCTGAGTCTCTTCTTGGTGCCATGTCCCCTTCTAGATTACTACACTCTTAAGATTTTGATTAGCCAGCTAACTCGACTACTAGGCAAATGGCACAGCATGGGTTTCTATGGGTGACCAGAGTGCGATTGTTTATATGACGATGAGGAGTATTCTCATCTCCTAACTGTAGCATGACTGTGCTGTCAGTGATTACCCTAATAAATGGAAATCGTCCATTTGTTTTAAAAGCATCAGGGCACCATTTTGTTCCTGGACACTAGATATTTTGGCTGGACTGGAAAAATGTTACTATTGAGTGACGATAAAGTGTTCACGTTATTTACAATTTCAATCCATCTATCTTATTTTTAATTTATTTTTAATTTCAGGGAAAGTAGTTTTAGCTTTAAAAAATCAAAATAAAAAATGTTAAGAGAACTTTAAGACTTAAACCATAAACAAGTCTTAATCAAATTACCCTTCACATTTTTTGACTTCAGTTTATTAAATCTATAACTGCTTCTATTGAAATTACCTATTTAATGACCACAGCAAGCTATATAGCCTTAGCTAGGTGCTACTTTATAGTATGTTCATTCTACTCACGAAGTTTCATGCCTAAAATCAGACATGTGTTCACAGATGTGTATACATCAGTTGTACTTTTGATTGAAATTATTTAGATTAAGATATTTTGGGAATCAACAAAATGTGGGATAAAAAGGAATACAAAACAACTGTAGATACCAGAGACAATGTGGAACGAGGGTGGAAAATGGCAGAAGGGAAAAATAGGGAAAAGAATATGTGTATATATGTGTGTGTGTGTGTGTGTGTGTGTGTGTGTATATATATATATATACATACATATATGTGTGTGTGTATATATATGTATATGTATATATATGAAACAAAAATGGAAAATTATTTGTTGATGATAATATGTACGATCAAGCCACTATACAGTATATTCTGTATGTGAAATTGCGTTTTGTATGTTGTGATGATGTTCTGTGAATAAATGTAAAATAAATGAAATTTGTAAAAGAGCAAAAAATAAAAACTGCACTGTGCAGGAGCGCAAAAGTATTTTTCCACAGCTCAAGTTCAGGAGGCATCTCAGCGGCCTGCATTTTTGCCTTTCCTAAATGGGAGGAGGGAATGGCAAGAATTTGCAAAATAATGGAGGGTCTGAGAGCCAATAAAATACTTTACCTTAAAAATAAAATGAACTTGAAAGACAAAGACAGACAGAGACAGAGAGAGAGACAGAGAGAAGGATACTGAGGACACCTACCACTCAAGAATGGAGTCTGGGGGGCTGACGTCTCAGCAGAAAATCTTCAGTTTCAGTCTCTGAAAGTAATTTTTCATAACTCAGGTTCAGAGGGCCTCTCAGAAGCCATTCCCCCATGGGTGATTTCTCACTTTCTGTCTTTCTGTATCTCTATGTTTTTCCGATGAGCACATGCACCCTATAGCAAAATCCTCTCTCTCAAAAAAGAGAAAAAAAAAAAAGAATCTAAGATTCTGTACACATCTTGCCTTTGCATAATGACTTTAGTGTAGTGGTACGCTTTGTAGATGTACTCAAGGTGGAGTAACTAAGAGGTGTGGCTACTATATGGGTCAACTTAATGAAAATATTAGTCTGTGAGTTCCACACTCCTCCGAAATACCAAAGAAACCAAGTGAGATGCGCATGAAGATCAGCCTCTAAATCTGTAATTTGGAAGTAGAAATAGCAATATGGGCTTCCCTATGGTCATTCTACTTCTCAGGTAATTTACTACAAATTATAAATCAACCTACTGAGGATGCCTTGAAATGACAGCGTGGTGTGGCGAGACATGCTTCTTCAATTGTCAGAGTGCTGGATTTGATTTAGGGAGAAATGAAGGCAGCGTAATTTCTCTTCCCTGCTTGTGAAACAATACTTGGAGTTTAACTGTTCCCTTGCCCCTGTATTAAAAAATATTTGTTTACTACAGGGAGTGTCTGCCTATAGAAGATAAAACTAGTAATAACCAATTAAATATCTTACTCCTTGAGACTATGAGACTAACTTACTGAGTAAGCCTTTTTTTTTTTTTTGGACGCTAGCTCTGCTGTGTACACTAATTTCTTTGGATGAATTGGGTATATATTATATCTTTTTGTTTTATTTCCTTTTTGTGATTGCTGTTTGCATCTCTGACTTACAATGGTCTACTGTAAATTATATTATATCACTGCATAGAAAATGTACAAACTCTGAAACCTTCATGTTCTAATGGCCAGACATTCTACTTATATATAGATTATAGACATTACTATGTATTGTATCTATATCTATATCTATAATCTATATAGGCCTTAAACTGTCACCTGTTGGGCCAGCCTGTGGTCTGGAGTTTAAGGTAGCTAGAAACCACATGATCATGTAGTTTGATTTGAGTTTGAACCTGGCAGCTTGAAAAATACACCCTGTTCATGTGAATGTGTTTCCAAAGTCCCAAAAGGAGGGAGAAATGGAGAAGGATTGCAGTGTGACCATTCCCCATGGGGGCATGTTTTCTCCATGTCTCTTTCTCTTGGTCATTCTGGGAAGCACTCATGCTCTCTGGCAAGATTATTTTTTTTATTAATGTCATCTATCTTTCAATTAAAAGAAAACATTATTGGATCTGAGTTTTTATCTGATGTTATATACTTTTTTCCACAGCAAAGAACTTCTTCTGACATTTTTTTGTAGATCAAGTATGTTAACAATGTATTATTTCAATTTCCATTTGTCAAAAAATGTATCATCTTTATTTTTGAGAAATACTTTCTCTGCATATAGAATTCTAGGATAACAGAGTTTGTTTCTAAAATTTTAATATTTTTAATTTATTAGTCCAGCATATTCTGGTTTGCATTGTTTTGATGAGAATCAGTGATAACTTTTATTTTTGCATATCTATAGAAAATGTGTTTTCTATTCTTTCTGGCTTCTTTTGAGATTTTTATCATTGATTTTCAGCAAACTTATTATAATGTTCTTGGTGTGGTTTAAGTTGTACTTATATTATTAAATTCCTTTAATTTCATGGAGTTATGTCTTTAATCAAATATGGAAAATCATCATTCAATATATCTTTAAATATTTTTTATCATCTTCCATTCTGTAACTCTTGTTATGTGGCTTGATATTGTCTGTGTATTATTAAGATTGTTCATTTTTTCATTGAGACACTGTTCACTTTTTTCTATGTTCTTCAGTTTGGAAATTGTGTTTTTCTTTCCTTCTTTCTTTCTTTTTCTTTCTTTCTTTCTTTCTTCCTTTCTCTTTCTTTCTTTCTTTCTTTCTTTCTTTCTTTCTTTCTTTCTTTCTTTCTTTCTTTCTTCTTTGTTTCTTTTCTCTTTCTTTCTTTCTCTCTTTCTTTCTTTCTTTCTTTCTTTCTTTCTTTCTTTCTTTCTTTCTTTCTTTTTTTTTTTTCTTAGATTTTTGCCATCAGGTGCGTGCACTCTCCAGAGAGTGAGAAAACCAGTGAGAAAGAAAGTGAGAAAGCATCCCCTGGGGAGTTGGCCATGCTGCAATCCTTTATCTCCCATTTTCCTGCTGACTTTTTGGAATTTTGGACATACATGCACATGTGCCTGGCATGACTTTCAAACTACCAGGTCCAGGACTCCAATCACAGTTGGCCACGTGGGAGTCCAGCACCTTAACCACTACACTACCTGCTGGCCTCCAATTTGGAAACTTTCAATGCCTAGGTTATAAATTTACTGAACTTTGTGTCTAATCTCTTGTTAAATCCATTTACTAAATTTTAAATTTCAGATATTATAATGTTCAGGTTTTAAAATTTCATTTGGTTATATTTATGTTTTTTTCTTTCTTTTTTTTATAGTATTAATATTTCACTTAAACCCTTGACACATAACGGCTGTTTTAAACTTTCTGTCTGAAAACTCATCATTTGTCATGTCTAGGTTTGTTTCTATTGGCAATTCATTCTTCAGATGAGGGTCATAATATATTTTTGCATATTTGTATATATGCTAATATTTCACTGGTTGCTAGACATCAGACATATTACATTGTTGAGTGTCAAGATGATGTTGATGTTGCTTTCCTTTACAGAATATTTGGACTTGTTCCTGAAGTTAGCTGATTTATAAGCCAAAGAGGCTGATATTTTGAAAACTAGTTTTAAGATTTATTTTCATAAAGTTAAAATAGATTTTAATCTAATGCTAATTTATCTTTACTACTAAGATATAGCTCTCTTGTGATCTCTAGTAAATGTCTGGCTACTCAGTTAAATCTCTTCTCTGTTCAGAGAAGAGTTCCAACATCTTTGAGCTTTGTACAACTCTAGTCATCGTTGAATGTATAGATACTATTCTTTTCTTGGTGGTTGACAGAGATACGCTCCTTGACCTAACTCTAGTCAGGCTCCCTTTATGCCCCCCTGAGGCCCTTACCTGTGGCCCAGGTTGTTCAATTTTAGCAAAAAACTTGCTAGATCAACTTAGAAAAATTTCCCCACCCTCAGTATATGATCAAATTCCTCATTCACCCCTCATCAATGTCTTATGACATGATCTGCCTTCATAAGGATCCTCTTGCATTTTCTAGTTGACCACAGGGGACAAGCAAATTTAGTTTCAGTTGTCTTTGGTGGTCCGAAGCAGAAATCAAAGACTTACTCTTTAAACATTTTTTCCCTTCACTAGAAAGTAAATTTCACGACAACAGAGACTTATACCATTATATTTCCATTTCCTAAAATAAGTGTCTGATAGACAGCATGTCCTTAATAAATTTTTGTTTAATGGATGGTGACAAAAAAAATCTAAGAATTAGACATGTGGGCATACATTGAAAATATTTTAGTGAATAGCAGTTAAATAAAATAGGTATTTATATTTTGCAGAAGAGTGTAGAAGTGTGTGTCTGACTCTGCTCCAATTGTTGTGTTTCCACCAAGGACAAGGTCTCTTTCCTGCCATTCTGTTCTTATAGTTTTTCTCGATTGTTTATGCTTATAGCTACATGGTCATAGGAAAGTGACTTGTTATTTGGTGTCTATAAAGCATATGTGTTATGTTATTTAAGTATATTTAATTTGTTGACAAAGGACAAGAAAAGAAAAAGGATGGCTGTAACTCCTAAGACACATTAAGTGGAGATTTTGAGCAAGTAGCTTGAGTCACAGGAAGAAATGATTAGATGTATAGATTGCAAATTAGTAACTCATAAGACACATTAGATATAGAATAAATTGAACATTTGTGTGTTGGGACAGAGCATAGAATAGCATTAGCTATAGATAGAAAGACCACATAAATCTGGAGTATGCATATGGTACAGATGATGTCACCTCAGGTTTGAAAGCTATGCTGTCCCTAAATCAAGGTTCCTGCGGCGACACACATTCCATCCCTACATGTTCTCTGCTCAAGGTATCCACTTAGAAGGCATGGCTGCTATTCAGGTGGGTGACAGTTTGATCTGGAGTGTCATGTTATCACTGCAATGAGCAGCATGTGTTTCATTCAGGAGCCATCTGTCTGTGAATATCCCTTGCTTGCCCTCAGCTCAGCTTCTTAATATACCACTTCAACATGAAGGCTGATGTGACAGCGAGGGAGAAAGAGAGATGAGCAAGTGTAAGAACACAGGACTCAGTGAGTTGTTCTCCCCCCTTCTCTTTCCTCTTTCTTCTCACTGTAGATTTACATTGACGTCATTCTCTGTAGTTCAGCATATTAGTTTTGTTTGCGAGTTCTCCTCCATGAATCAGGGATGACCATTTTGGTAGATTTTGCTCTGGACCAAGACAGATAATTCAGTTCCCCAATATCTTACGATGTTTTAACCTTTCTATAAGAAAGGCAGGTTCTTCTTTTCTTTTCTTCTTCCTCTTCTTTTTTAGATATTCTTACTCTAGGTCACATGTACTCACTGGAGAGACAGAGAAAGACAGAGAGACAGAAAGAGAAAAATCACACACACCCCTCGGTAGGATGGCCATGCTGCATTCCGTTCTCCTCCATTCTCCACTCTCTTGTCAGGATTTTGGGCATGCATGCATACGTGCCCAGTGTGAGTTTCAAGTTGCTGGGTTTGGGATGCAAACCATGGTGAGCTTGTAAGAGTCCAGGGATGTAACCATTATGCCATATACCGGTACCAAAAGGTGGGTTCTTTATGTCTAAATCAAAAGATAAGACAAGTGTCGTAAAGAGAGTTCCTGAATAACTCTGTTTATTCCAAAACCACACCTACAGACAAGTAAAAGGCAAATAAGAAAAAGGAAGGAAAGGCAGGCACACAGGAACACTGTTAATAATGAACCAAACTGCCCATGGAAGACATATTCCATTTGGCCTGGGAGATCAGTCCCATCAAGATGTTAGAATGGATCCAGAATGTCCTGAAGTGATCAGCACGTAAGTTCAAGGACTGATCCAATTGGACAGGAACTCTGACTCCATTTGGCTTATCTTAACATACACTTCTAGAGTAAAGACATGGTGAGATTTATTTCAGATAGCAGTTCAGAGATTCTAATAAAATTCATATGCTCAAAGTGGAGCTGCATTTCGAAAGCATTCAAAATGGCATTAACATGGGCAAAGTGTAGACATGTGAGCTTTAGATTCAGCAAGAATCATAGCATGGTGGAATGCACATCTTAACAACGGTGCAGGCGGAGGGTGCCAGAGCACCATATTTCCTCACCTGGCAACACTACCTCCTCCTCATTGCAGGTAAGGACAAATGGGCCAGGAGGACCAGTCGGACCTGGGCTTTGTTGTTTTCTGAAGGGCAATTCTAAACTTTCCCCCAAGCTTTCTAATAGACTCCCAATGTATTCCACTGGTTAGAATTGTGTCGCAGAGATACCTTTCAGCCTAATAAGGAGACTTAGGAAAGAGATTTTCTTTTTTTTTTTTTGGTTTCTGAAGCTTCCATTATATAAGTGAACAAAACAAAAACAACCAGGATAAAAATAATGGGCAAGGGACCAGCAGATGGTGTGGTGGTTAAGGCGCTGGACAGTCCCATATGGCTGACAAGGGTTCAAGTCCTGAATCTAGTGGCTTGCTTTCTCACTTCCTCTCTCTCTCAGTCTCACCCTCTGTCTCTCTCTGGCCAAACTAAATAATAATAATAATAATAATAATAAATGAATGAATAAATAAAATAAGTAATCATTTTAAAAAATGGGCAAGTAGTGGTGTCTGCCTCAGGCATGGTATTGAATGTGAGGTTCAGATTACTTGTCAATAACCCATGTCCTGGCCCAGCAGGGGCCATGGAAGCTAAGGCACTAGACCCCACATGGCCGACTGAATGAACTGAGCCCCAGACCCAGTGACTTGAAAGTCACATGGTATGCGTGGGTGTGTGCCCAAAATTTCAAGAGGAGACTAGAGAAGGGATTGCAGCAGGGCCATACTCCCTGGGCCATATATACACTCTCTCTCTCTGAGAAGTACATACACTTTATAGCAAAAATAAAAACAACACAAAACAAACAACAAAAAAGTCTCTACCTCACTAGATTTTTGTGGGAATAAAATAAATGTACATAAGATGCCTGTATCTTGGCATCAGTAGATGATGTAATAATGGTTACATCACTGGACTCCCACGTGGCCAACTGCAGTTCAGGTCTTGTACCTGTTGGCTTGAAACACTCTAGGCGTGTGTGTGTGTGTGTATGCCCAAAATCCCTAGAGGAGAATGGGGGAGAAGGGATTGCAGCGTGGCTACCCACTCTAAATCTGATTTCTTGCTTTCTGTCTCTGTTTGTCTCTCTGGTGAGCTCACGTGCCCTAAAGAAAAAAATTCTCTAACAGAAGAATAAAGGATACCTGCATCTTATATGTCTAGCATCTGATCCATCTAAGGTATTCAAACATGAGTTTTATTTATTCCATTCTGCCTTACTTTATTCTCTCTTCTCTGCAGAAAAAAATTAGGTGTCTTATGATATTTTTATCAGATTCAAACACTTCACTCAGAATGACGATTGAAGCCCATCTGTAATCTCGCTATGTCCTATTTTCTCTCTCTCATCTGTCTTACCCTGATTCATGGTGTACACTTATCACTTTGTAAGCAGTCCAATGTGTCTCCTATGGAGCTCTGTGAATTCCTGGAGGTCCTAACACCTATCCTCCAGATCCAGGCCCAGAGGGGCCAGACATGCCTCACCACCTCTCAGATCTTGTCAGAATGATTCCCTATGGTCCCATATATTGATCGTTTCTTTATTAAAATACAGTCTAAAATTTTTCCAAGTTCTCTTCACAACTCTCAAACTTTACCACTAAAGATTATGTTAATCGAGCAGCACTGTCTCCTGGTAGAGGGACTGGAACACATTATAGACTAAGGACTTCTTGTGGTTGTTTACTCTTTTAATTTTTTTTTTTTAATTTGTGAGAGATACACATACAGAGGAACAGAGAGCATCCCCAACAGGACCTCAATGCCACAATCTGTCCCCAATGTTTGGTCAGCTCTGGAGCACAATCACTCTGTGCCTGATGTAGTCAGTGAGGTCTCCAGACATGGACCAGGAATCTTCCCATGTGGGATTGCCATGCAGGTCATTGCATTTTACTACTGCATCACTGTGTGCTCTTACAGGCTCAAGATGATTTATTACACAGCTTTACTGTAGGACATGTGCGCTCACAGAAGACAGAGAGAGAGAGAAAGTGAGAAATTACCCCCCAGGAGGGATGGCCACACTACAGTCCCTGCTCTTTCATTCTCTCAGGATTTGGGGCATGTGTGCAGAGGTGCCCAATGTGTTTTTCAAGCCATGGGGTCAGGAATTCAAGCTATAGAGTCGATCATGTGGGATCTAGCCACCTGCTGATCCCAAGGCTCAAGATATTTTTAACCCTTAGTATAGTTAAATTGAGTAGGAATTTCAAAGACACATATGTCCCACCTAAAATGTTTAAAATTTCTGTGCCATAAAGTCATTCTAAATATATATTGCCCATCAAAGAAGATCTAAGAGTTTCCTTTCATATTGAGAGATGGAGATCTGACCAAAATACTCTCCTACACTGTTCCCTTTCTGATATGTGACAAATTTATTGAGTCCAATAAAAGATAGATCCCAGAGACAGAGTGTGACCATGATGTCAGGTACAGAAATGAATTCAGGGAAGAGCTCTTAACTTTTGGACAACTCTCAAACTTTACCACTAAAGATTATGTTAATCGAGCAGCACTGTCTCCTGGTAGAGGGACTGGAACACATTATAGACTAAGGACTTCTTGTGGTTGTTTACTCTTTTAATTTTTTTTTTTAATTTGTGAGAGATACACATACAGAGGAACAGAGAGCATCCCCAACAGGACCTCAATGCCACAATCTGTTCCCAACGTTTGGTCAGCTCTGGAGCACAATCACTCTGTGCCTGGTGTAGTCAGTGAGGTCTCCAGACATGGACCAGGAATCTTCCCATGTGGGATTGCCATGCAGGTCATTGCATTTTACTACTGCATCACTGTGTGCTCTTACAGGCTCAAGATGATTTATTACACAGCTTTACTGTAGGACATGTGCGCTCACAGAAGACAGAGAGAGAGAGAAAGTGAGAAATTACCCCCCAGGAGGGATGGCCACACTACAGTCCCTGCTCTTTCATTCTCTCAGGATTTGGGGCATGTGTGCAGAGGTGCCCAATGTGTTTTTCAAGCCATGGGGTCAGGAATTCAAGCTATAGAGTCGATCATGTGGGATCTAGCCACCTGCTGATCCCAAGGCTCAAGATATTTTTAACCCTTAGTATAGTTAAATTGAGTAGGAATTTCAAAGACACATATGTCCCACCTAAAATGTTTAAAATTTCTGTGCCATAAAGTCATTCTAAATATATATTGCCCATCAAAGAAGATCTAAGAGTTTCCTTTCATATTGAGAGATGGAGATCTGACCAAAATACTCTCCTACACTGTTCCCTTTCTGATATGTGACAAATTTATTGAGTCCAATAAAAGATAGATCCCAGAGACAGAGTGTGACCATGATGTCAGGTACAGAAATGAATTCAGGGAATAGCTCTTAACTTTTGGTTGTGGGCACGCTTACTTGGCACTTTGCATTAGACTATTTCCACACATTACTACCATAAAATAATACAGATTAACCTCAAAAACCAAAACTAGAATTACCATATGATCCAACAATCCTACACTAGGTATATATCCAAAGGAAACGGTATCAGTATGTCAAAGAGGTATCTGCACACCCATGTTTATTACAGCACTATTCACAATAGTCAAGATGTGGGTTCAACCTAAATGTCCATCAATAGACTAATGGCTAAAGAAAATGTGATATACACATATATACACACATCTACACACATACACACATGCAGTGGACATTTTATTCAGCCGTGATCAAAGAATGAAATCTTGTCATTTGAAGCAACACGGGTAAGTCTGCAGAGCATTACGCTGAGTGAAATAAGCCAGATACAGAAAGATAAATACCACATGTTCTCACTCAGGTAGATGCTAAAAAATTGGTCTCATTGAAGTAGAGAATAGAATCTTGGTTAGTAGAGGGTGAAAAGAGTATGAAGGAGTTGGGGACTGGGGGAGAGTTTTTTGATGAATACAAATCATAGGTAGATAAAAAGAGTACAGTCCAGTGTTCAATATTGCTGTAGGCCAACTCCATATAGCAGCAATTCATTGTATATTTAAAAATAACTAGGAGAAAGGAATGTTCTTTATACATAGAAATGTTCCCAATTAAAGAATGTTGAACGGAGAAGGTGAAGGGTATGCTCATTACCTTGATTTGATCATTACAGAGTGTATCCATGTATCCAAATGCCATACTCTACCCTTTACACATGCACAATTATTATGTGTCAGTTAATAATAATAATAAACCAAAACAAAAGCAGAGCTAAAACTTATGTGCCGTTTTACCATCTTAGATTTTTTTTTCCGAAGAGTAATAAAGACTATCCTCCATCACAGCATTTAATTCATCAAGAAGGGATTAGCTATTCTTTGAGACTCTTAATCTAAGAGGCCAATGGTGACACAGTGACTAAGGCCGCTGGATCCTATATGGCCAACTGTGCAATCTCAGTCCCGGCCCAGCAACTTGAGCAATTCATCAGGCATGTGTGCATGTGTGCCCCCAATTTCAAAAGGACAGTAAAGGAGAAAGGACTGATATGTGACCATTCCCCACGAGGTGCTCCTTGCTTATCCTCTCTCTAGCTCTCTCCAGATAGCTCATGTGCCTGCTAGAAAATCAAAGAAAGAAAAGTCTTAGTCTAAGAATTTTTTAGTTCTAAGAATGTGTAACTTGGTAAGACATGTTTTCTAAAGAATAGCTCGTGTGTGTGTGTGTGTGTGTGTGTGTGTGTGTGTGTGTGTGGGGTGTGTTTTAAGTTTATTTATTGAGAGAGAGAAAGAGACAGGTACCCTCAACTGGGTCTCAGCAGCCCACCCCCAGAGCATCCCAGCCAGCCAGGATCACAATGTGCCGGGCATGCTCAGGAAGCTCCGCTCCACTGGGACACGTTGAGGGCGCCACCGCTGCTCAGGGCGTCCCACCTCTGCCAGCGTGGCTCTACCTTCTTAGTGTGTAACCGGAAAGTTTGGGAAACACTTTCTCTATTTCATTTTCATTTGAGAGAATTCATATACTTTAAACAGTCAAATGTTGATTTCAAAATAGTTAAAATACACCAATGCTCAAGAAACCTATATTGAACTTATGAAAGATTTTACTTTGATAGGAGACATCAGAGGTAATTTTTTAAGGATAACATCTTATGCTAGAACGTTTCTAGACTTCTAAGATAAACTGTGAAGCATTGAATATTGATTATATCTCTTTCATATTCCTCACAGATCCAGAGAAAATTATGGGTTTAGTATAATAGAGTTTTTGTTATTTCTATTTGATCTGATAATAAAAGACATATTTATGAATAATATTTATAATGCCTTGGAACATTATAAATTCATATAAATAATAATAGAAGAAAAAAAAGAAAGAAAGATCAAGCAAAAAAATGATTATTTCTTATTTAAATATGTGGGAAATTTATTTTAAGCAGGTACCTTTGAACATTGACAATTAGATTTCAGAAACTAATGATTCCTAATTTACTTACTTTTGTAAGGATTCAACACAATGAATACTTTGTATAGGCATTAAAATATTGATTCTGAGCAAGATTATAGGCAATAGAAAAAATTTAGATAAATCTTAGATATAACAGTTGGAAGCAACCACTAGTGCCTTACAGTTATGTCTGCGTACACTCCAAATCTATCCGAGTCTGGGGGAGTGGGGATTCAGTCCAGTTTGACTTTGGGAAGAACATCTGTTTAGAGAAGTGAGGAGAGCCTCCATCTTTATTGCACTTATTATCAGGAGGGATAAAAACTAGACAGCAAAGATGGAACGATAAAAAGAAGGAAAGGAAGGAAGAAACATGGGAGGGAGGGAAAGACAGGTGAACCAAGGTTTCTGTTACCCCTAAAGACCGAAGAATTTTTCTTTCTCACATTTTTTTTCTTTTTCTCTTTCTTTTTCTTTGCTTTTTTTCTTTTTCTCTTCTTTTCTTTTTCTTCTCTTTTCATTTCTTTTTTAAAATTTTTGAGAGAGAAAGTGAGAAATCACCCCGCCCAGCAGGGATAGTCACGCTGCAGACCTTTCTTTTCCATTCTCCCTTCTTTTCTTCTTCTTCTCTTTTCATTTCTTTTTAAAAGTTTTTGAGAGAGAAAGTGAAGAATCACCCCGCCTCTGCCAGTGTGGCTCTAACTTCTTAGTGTGTAACCGGAAAGTTTGGGATGGTCACGCTGCAGACCTTTCTTTTCCATTCTCCAGTAGGGACTTTGGGGAACACACACATGTGCCTGGTGTGATTTTCAAGCTACCAGGTCTGGGACTCAAGCTATGCAGTCAGACATGTGGAATTTAGTGTCTTAACCTCCATGCCTCCTGCTGGACTGCTCATAGTATTTCTAAGAGCCAATTTAAATATTGTTGAGATCATCTGTAAGTTAAAGGTACCTGAGATTCGGTCAGACTCGTTTATAGATTTGGTTGCACAATATCTGTTTCTAGGGTCACGTTTGAACATTACCCTGTACTTAACAGGGAAGGGGTAAGATTGAAAAAGGCATTCTCTTTTAAGAAGATAAAGCATTCTTCCTTACTCTCCTCCTTCTCCCCACCTCCTCCTCATTTGCCTTCTCTTACTTCTGCTTTCCTTTTTCTTTCTTTCTCCCAGAGATGGTCATCACAATGGTATGTGAAAATTAAATATTTCAGGCCAGTCAGTGGTTAGGGTAGCTGATCCCACATGGAGGACTGTGTTGTTCGAGTCCCAGAACTGGAGGATTGAAAAATATACCAGGTGTGTATGCAGGTATTCCCAAAATCCTGAGAGGAGAGTTGAAGAGACTGGACTGCAGCATACCCACTCCCCTTGGGTGTGCTTTCTCACTTTCTCCCTCTCGATTTGTCTCTGTGGGTGAATGCATGCCTTCTATAGCAACATTTTTAAAAACTAAAAATGAAATTCAAATATTTCTGGCAGATTGAGAAATAAAGGCAAGTTGGTGACATAAAGGACATTAAAACACCCAGCAGAGAGTTCCAAAAGGATAGGAAAAGAAAGGCTTATAAACTTCTCCTCTATCACTCTATGACCTTAGAAGGCTTGTTCGATGTCTGGTTTTCAAACCCATCCTACACTTGGAGATAATGAAAGAAAGATGTCCGAGTTTGCAAGGTGGTAGTGAATACATTTCAGTTTAAGAAACGGAAAAGAATTCCACTAAATGAATGACTCGCACAATGAAAAGTATGAATAGTTCTACTGAGAACATTCTTCTGGTTTGGAGAAGTTCTACTGAGAACATTCCTTTGGAAAGTCCTGCTCTTTTGTCTATCCATATCCTGTCAACAAGGCTCTGGACTAAGGAGTAGAATCTGAACACTTATTAACTGGGGTGAGCTATACCCCTGTTCACCTTCACACAGACTTCAAGGTGAGCTCATTTGAAAATTCAGGGAAACACTCATCCCTCTATGACTCATGCTTTCAATGTATTCATAAAATGATTTATCAGCTGGGGGATGTATGTATGCAAGGAGGGAAGCTTTTTGCATTTTGCATTTCCTTGTCTTCGAAACAGCCTCCTTCAGAACTGTCATGACTGGGGGCTCCAGGTTTACAAAGTGAGTGGAGTACAGTCCTGCTCCCTCGGGACCTAAGCAGACAGGATGTGGCTGAGCAGCTCAGGGCCCAGGACTGGTTACACTTTAACCTGGCCTGGGGCTGCATCCTCCACTTTCGGATGGAGTTTACGGACTATGTGGGCCTGGGGTTTTGCCTTCTAGCCCTCTCCGTCTGGCCTTGTCCTTAGGCTGAGGGTCCTCCACACTCGTTCAGAAACCTAATCTTGGTCACTGGAACTCTGAGATAGAAAGAAATCCACCCAGGAGGATGCTGTCTGAAAGAATGAAGACTCCTGGCCACCCTGAATGCCAGGCTTCCTCAGAGACTTTGCTAACTAGGCAGGCCTTTCTTCAGCCACAAAGAGAAGTACTAGCATTTAAAAGCCATCTAGACCTCAAGAACCCTTGGGCTATGACCAAGTCAAAGAAGAAAATAACAGCAACCAGATAGAAATGGCAGTGGTAAGGCCAAATGATGGCACAGTGGTAACACAACTAAACAAATATGGGAAGGTACTGGGTTTGTGTCCTGGGACCTCCTTCTGCACACAAGGCATGTGTGTGTCCATGATCTGGACTGGCTCAGGCTAAGGGTGGATCATAGCATAAAACCCTGTTAGGGGGTGCTTCTGTCTCTCTCCTTCTCTCTCTTTCCGTTTCTCTATCTCTCTCACACACAGAAGGAAGAATAAATAAACAACAAAAAAAATTCCAGTCGCATTGAAAATTCTGGGTCAGACATGGTAAAGAAACTTCTTGACAATAACAAGACTTTGTAGAGATTATCTATGATTCTTCTCTATGACTTAAACTAAGAGGATGTTTGACACCAAGACCACACTCACCTCTTCTCTTTGCTCTCCAAGAAACACATTTTAGTTTATGTGAGCACTACATTTTTTCTGGCTTTCTTCTTTCGTTTTTTATCCTGAAGAGCAGTTTCTAAATTGATGTTTGAGAAGGTAAGCTTTATGGTATGTCCCACCACAGAACTATTAGGGAGAATCATAAGCTGGGTAGAAATACTTTGCCTTTGCAAGAGGGAGAAGCTTATCCCGGAGATCCAGGGCCTTGAGTTCATCATTGATTCATGAATGTTCTGAATCAGAGAGGGTGTCCAGGCCTGGTCTTAACAGTGCATTGGGTTGTGGCTGGGAGTATCCAGGGAACAGGCTGAAGCCAGTTACCTCTGGCAACTCCTCAAAGACAGTGTGGGATAAGCAGAGGCCAGATGCAGGCTCTGGACTACAGTAGGTGATGTGACGGACAGATGTCCTTGCTTGAGATTCATTTCCCAGTGGCCTTCCTGGTTTCTGTTTTGTTCTCTAACTTTTAATGTATTCTAATGTTATAATCAATAAGCTAGTCATTTATAGAAGGCTTCCTTTCACATTTGTTCAAGATGGGCTGGCATTTTTGTTTTGGAGTTATTTTGCTAAATTTTGAAATCATGATTAGAAAGTTTTGTGAGGTCATGTAAGATGACATTTTCTTTCTTTTTTTTAGAGAGTGTTTTTTGTTTTTGTTTTTGTTTTTGTTTTTGTTTTTTTGCTATAGGGTGCATGTACTTGCCAGAGAGAGAGAAAGAAAGTGAAAAATCACCGTCTCCCCTGGGGTGTGTGTGGCCACACCACAATCCCTTCTCTTCCATTCTCCTCTCAGTATTTTGGGAATGCATCCACACATGCCTGGAGTGAGTTTTAAGCCACTGAGCCTTGGACTCAAATCACAGCTGAGTATGTGGGAATCCAACATCATAGCCATTATGCCATCTGATGGTTCTGACATTTTCATTTTCTTTAAAATTTGCAAATCTATAAAACAGTGTGTGATATTGGAATGAGTGATTTTCAGAGCATTTGAAGCTATTCATGAGGGGCCAACCCTGTGACCTACTGGTTACAGAAGCTGGATACCACATGGCCACCATAGGGTTCAAGTTCCAGATCTAGAGAAATGCCCAAAATCTCAACAGGATAAAGAAATAAAGAGAAGTTATTTCAGTGAGAGACTATAACTGACTTGAGGAGTGGTTTTTTTTTTTCTCCTCTCTCTCTCTCTCTCTGTTTCTCTCTCTGGTGAGCACACATTCGCTCGGGCAAATTTAAAAACAAAATGCATGAGTAAACCTATCAGGGTCCAAAAAATCAAAGTACAACCAATAAAGAGCATTAACACTGGCCTCTCTTTCAAATATAGCACACCTGCATTTGTATCTTTTGATGAAAGTTATGTGAGGTCATTTAAGATGACATTTTCTTTCTTTTTTTTTAGAGAGTGTTTTTTGTTTTTGTTTTTGTTTTTGTTTTTCTATAGGGTGCATGTACTTGCCAGAGAGAGAGAAAGAAAAGTGAAAAATCACCGTCTCCCCTGGGGTGTGTGTGGCCACACCACAATCCCTTCTCTTCCATTCTCCTCTCAGTATTTTGGGAATGCATCCACACATGCCTGGAGTGAGTTTTAAGCCACTGAGCCTTGGACTCAAATCACAGCTGAGTATGTGGGAATCCAACATCATAGCCATTATGCCATCTGATGGTTCTGACATTTTCATTTTCTTTAAAATTTGCAAATCTATAAAACAGTGTGTGATATTGGAATGAGTGATTTTCAGAGCATTTGAAGCTATTCATGAGGGGCCAACCCTGTGACCTACTGGTTACAGAAGCTGGATACCACATGGCCGCCATAGGGTTCAAGTTCCAGATCTAGAGAAATGCCCAAAATCTCAACAGGATAAAGAAATAAAGAGAAGTTATTTCAGTGAGAGACTATAACTGACTTGAGGAGTGGTTTTTTTTTTTCTCCTCTCTCTCTCTCTCTCTGTTTCTCTCTCTGGTGAGCACACATTCGCTCGGGCAAATTTAAAAACAAAATGCATGAGTAAACCTATCAGGGTCTAAAAAGCAAAGTACAACAAATAAAGAACATTAACACTGGCCTCTCTTTTAAATATAGCACACCTGCATTTGTATCTTTTGAAGTATCATAATTTAAGCCAAAGGTAACTGAGACTAGTCATTTGCCATAATTTATGACTTGACTTAAACTTGGAAATAGTTATTACAAAAATCTGCTACGTTTTCTTTAATGCTGGATAAAAGTGAAAAGATATTACACCACAATGTTCTAAGAAATCAGAGGGAAAAGTCAGAATTAGAAAGTTTAGAACCGTAGGGAGTCAAATGGTGACTTAGTGATAATGCAACTGAACCCACATGAGAATGTCTCAGGTTCCTGTCCTGAGGTCTTCCTGTACACACCAGGCATACAAGCAGTAGCCTGTGATTGGGGACTGGGGTGTATCATGCCATGAAGACCCTGTGGAGTTCCTGTTCCCTTCTCTCTCACAATAAATAAATGCACTTTTAAAAAGAAGAAATTTTAGAGCTATTATAAAACTGCATGTTTAACTATTCTCTGATGATGTAAATAACATATATTAGTTGAAACAGGTTAAATATTGGTACCAGAAGATGGAATAAGGGTTACGTTGCTGGACTCCCACATGGTCAATTGCAGTTTGAGTCCTGAAACTCACACCAGGAGCATGTATATGCTTACCCAAAATCCCAAGGGGAAAATGGATGAGAAGGGACTGAAGCATTGCCATCCGCCCAGGAGGTGATTTCTTGCTTTCTCTCTAGCAAGAACATGTGCTCTATAGCAAAATCTCTCTTAAAAAAATTAAATATGCATGGGAACCAGCAGTTAGCGTAATGGCTATGTCGCTGGACTCCCACGTAGTCGACCGCAGTTCCCGTTCCGGACCCGGTGGCTTAAAACTCACGCCGGGCGCGTGCGCGTACGTGCCCAAGATCCCAAGAGGAGAATGGAGAAGGGATTGCGGCGTGACCATCCCGTCTGGGGGGTGATTTCTCGCTTTCTGTCTCTATGTCTCTCTCTGTCTGTCTGGCAAGCGCACACGTCCTATAGCAAAAAAATCTTCAAAAAAATTAAATATACAGAAAAAGATACAGAAGAAAAGCACCAAAATGGCATGCACAGTAACCATAATTATATCCATCCAGAGAAAATGACTACAACCCTTGATTTTAAATTATGCCTCCTCTTGGGACCAACAGTTGGTGTAATGGTTACATCGCTGGACTGCCAGATAGTCAACTGTAGTTTGAGTCCCAGATCCAGCCACTTAAAACATGCCAGGCAAGTGTGCATGTGTGCCCAAAATCCCAAAAGGGGAACAGAGGAGAAGGAATTGTGGCATGTCCATCCCCCCAGGAGGTGACCTCTTACTTTCTGTCTCTCTGTGTCTCCAGCAAGTGCACACATCCTATGGTAAAAATCTCTCTCAGAAAAAAAGTTTCTTCTTTTTGCAATGTATGATTAATACTGATATACTGTTAAAAACTGGTAAGTCCAGCCACAGCCTACCCTAAGTGGGGTGGTACATGCCCTATAATCCCAGTTACTCAGGAGGCTGAGACAGGAGAATGGCTACACCCTGAGAGACTTTCTAAAAAATAGAAGTGGGCCATACATGTGGCCTAGTGGTTAAGGTAGCCAGGTATCTCACATGGCCAAATGCAGTTCAAATTTAGCCCAGGCAGCTTGAAAAATATCCCAGAAACACGTGTGTATGTGAGTCAAAATTTAGACAGCATGGAGAGATGAAGGAGAAATTGTCACTATTGAGCTCCCCATTGTGGGGTACTTTCTCCTTCTTTCTCTCTGACTCTCTGTGGTGAATGCACACATCCTCTGGCAATCAAAAAACTAATAATGAGGTGCCTGCAGGTGGCATGGAGGTTAAGGGTGCTAGACTCCCATGTGGCCAAGTGTGGTTCGAGTCCTGGACCTGGAGGTTGGCTTTGTCATTTTCCCTTTCTTTCTCTCACTCTGTCTTTCTCTCATCAAATTAAAAACAAGTAAATAAATAAAGTTAAGTAAAATAATTTTTAAAAATAATGAAAAGAAAAAAGTAACTTAAGGTGGAATTCATATACTAATTAGCTTGATGCCTTCATTCTATAATATATAATATATAGGTTTCAAATAATCCTTTGTACATGAATACATATTTTATTTGTTGAGTAAAAATTAAATAAAAAATATTCTCTTGGAAAATATGAAAAATAGAATGAAGAAAAAAATCATTTGAAACCTCCCACTCTGGAAATAATTTAAAAGCTCCCATTCTAGAAATTCTAGAAAAATAATTAGAAACCACCCATTGTATTATTTACATGCTTTCTAGGGATTGGCAAGCTTTTTCTGTAGAATGGCTAGATAATAAATAATTTAGGATTTTCAAACAGATGGTCTCTGTCATGACTAATCAACTCTTCCATTATAGCTTAAAAGCAGCCACAGATGACACATAAACAAACACGTGGGACAATGCTCCCATTAAAATGCATTTACTAAATCAAGTGAGGACTGGACTGGGCCTTTGGGTTGTCGATGGCAAGGCCCTGGCAGTACAGACAGTGAATCTGTGCATCTCATTGTATACACGGTCTGTAACCAGCTGCCTGTTTCCCTCCGGCCCCAATATTTTGTGACTTGCCCTCCCAGTGCCCACATGGCCTTGAGACTCTACCATCTGGAAAACTCTTGCAGGATATGACCCATGGACTCTAGACCTCCAAACAGTTAACCAGGTTACTTGGGTCATAAAGTTGATTTCTAGAGCATGCATATGAATGGCTTCAATATATTATTTTTGTATGTGTACACCAAGATTTATATTTTAAAATCACACTTATTAGATTTTATAGCTTAATATTTTTAACATTATAATCAGAAAAAAATAATTCACCTTAATCTATGACATTGTTAATAGCAGAAAATATCTGAGTCTGGGAAATTTAAGAGAATAGAGGTTTATTCAACTCACAGTTGGCCTTTTGCTGTTTTTTGTTAAGTTTACTTGTATCTTCCATGAACAAAGAGATAAAGAGAGACAGAGATCGAGATAGGGAGACAGCATCTCCAGCAGGATCCACATCACGATTCACGCTCAGCCAGTCCCCAAACACAGGTGTGTACTTGCCTGGTATACTCAGGTACTCAGAGGTGGTGAATGTATGTCAGCCTCACAGAGCATGTTTTTACTTTGTTTATCACTGTGTCATGGCCTGGCCTCTTCAGCTAACTGTTTGGAGGTCCAGGGTCCATGGACCAAATCCTGCAAGGATTTTCCAGATGGTGGAGTCTCAAGGCCATGTGGGCACTGGGAGGGCAAGAATAAAGCAGAGTGGCTATTATCATTGTCTCTCTCTGGTCTCATTTTTTCTCCTTATAAGTTCACCAGTAGTCAGTGCTGGGGTCCCACCCTAACCATTTCATCACCCTCAAAGTCCCCACCTTTTGATAAATTGAGAGTATTAAACTTCTCTTAATGTCTCCACATACAACAAAGTTATAACACATGAATTTGGGAGCACATACAAACCACGGCATCATTGACACATAATTCTACGTATGATTTAGCAGCCCATGTTTGCCAGAACATTCTCTCTCAAGTAAATGAAAAAATGCTGCATCTTAGACCTATCGACTTCAAAGAAGAAAACACTTCAAGTAGCCTTGTTCAGTGTGTATACTACATGAGAATATTGCTCTGGCCCTATTTAAAGTCCTGTGAAAGTTGTTAGTCTTCATGGGATCCAGTAGGAAAGCTCTCTGGACTACACCTGGGCTATCTGACAAGGAGTCCTGCTGACTGGACCAGACCACCTGGCCGACCCCATATGTTAAAGGTGTGCGTGATAAGAAAAGATACT
Source organism: Tupaia belangeri chinensis (assembly GCF_000334495.1). Taxonomy (NCBI): domain Eukaryota; kingdom Metazoa; phylum Chordata; class Mammalia; order Scandentia; family Tupaiidae; genus Tupaia; species Tupaia belangeri. Next base: position 2,108,931 of record NW_006159504.1, on the reverse strand, counting down.
TGTGGGGTCTGTGGCAAGACTCAAAAGGAAAATCACAATGTAGATCTCTCCTTGGCATTCTGGAGGAAGGCCATGCCATCTGCATCTGGAATAGAACAACTTACAAAATATAACTATGTGTATGCTACTGAGCTCTGAGGAAACAGCTTCTAATCATGGATCACTTAGTGACTATGAGAAATGTCCACCCTAAGCATGATCTGACCCTAGTCAGAAAGCCAGGTGAGCCCAACAGTGACCCACTATAAGGATGGAGTTCACACGACCTCACTGTGTTGGCTCCCTCAAGGAGACAGAAAGCCACTTGGTGGCAAGTAGATGACAGTGGACCCCACCCACTCTGGAAGGGACAACAATTTCTCCTTCACAGGTATGGATTACTATTCTGGGTACAGATTTGTACATCTTGCTCACAGAACGTCAGCTAGTTCCACTATCTGAGTGTTCATGGACTGCGTGATTGGGTAGCTACCTACCATTGCTGTGGTCTAGGGGACTGCTTTGTAATGCATGCCCAAGAAACAGCATGTGATCCTCTGATCTTATATTTTCGAAGCTTTCGTCTTAAGGAGTGTACACTCACTGAGAGAGATAGAGAGGGAAAGGGAGAAATCATCCCCCAGAGGGATGGCCAGACTGCAATCCCTTCTCCAACCTCCTCTTGGGATTATGGACATTCTCACACATGTGCCTGGAGTAATTTTCAAACCACCAGGTCTGGAACGCAATCCATGGTTAGCCATGTGGGAGTTCAGAGCCTAAACCACTACATCTCTTGGTGGCTTCACCATGTGTATATTTTTTAATGTAGAATACATTTATGGAAATCAAATTTTTGATTAAATAGAGTACACATTTCTTAGGCTTTAGAAACATATTGCCAAGTTGCCTCAGAATATTTACATCATTTTATGTCCTACAAAAGGTGTGAGAGTCGCTCTTTCCTCCCACATTGTGCATTTCCTTAGTCTGATACCAGTAATTCTCTGTTTAGGTATGTTTCTCCACAAGGAACATTCTGTTATTATGTTTTTTAACGTTTATAGGCTATGGAATTTCTCCTTTTCTGAACTTCCTCTTTGGTTTCTTTTACCATTGTTCTATTTGACAGTGTTGATATTTTTGCTATTGATCTTAGGAGTCTTTATATAACTGAAGGTAGAAGTATTATACAAATTAAGGAAGGAATTTTGACATAAATCTCTTGTCATGCATGTTATAAATTTCATCCTGGTTTGTTGTTTCCTCCACATGTGATTGGTGGGATTTCATTTTAATTCAAAGAACTTATTTTCAACAAATCCAGTAAATAAATTTCTTTATAATTTTGCATTTTAAGAATTCATCAAAAGAAATTTCTCATTAACTGTATGTTCAAGGTTATAGCAACATTTTTTTAAAAAAGCATTTTATTCTATTCTGTCTGGAATTTAGTATAAAAGAGGGATGCAATTTTATACATTTAGTTTTTCAAATAGCCAGTTATGTAAGAACTATTTTATATGAAATGTCTTTTTAATTATATACTGAGTTTCTGTTTATTGGGGTCTGTTTTTTAATATATTTTAGTCTGTTACACAAATCTGTGTCAACTATTCAACTATTTTATTAACATTATGGGATTTCAGTTGAAATAATGTTATAATGGCTTTTAACAGATAGGTGTACAAGTTTCCCCTTTTTATTGGTACTCTTCTGAAATTTTCTTGATGTGTCTTAGAGATGAACTGTAGAATCACGTTTTACTCTCCCGTCCAGCCACGTTTCTGTGAGAGCTGTATTGCTCCTATAAATTGACTAGGAGAGGTAGGCCTCTGGATGATGGCGTTTCCTTCTTCTCAGCATCACCATCTGCCTCTATTTGTTTAAGTCTTCTGGTTGATTTCTCTATGTTGATTTCTTCTTCTTCATTTGAGCTTCCATTCTACATACTTCTTTTTTTAGAGAGACTTTTTGCTACATGCACTCATAAGAGAGAGTAAGACAGAAAGTGTGAAATCACCCAATTTCTAAGTTAAATTAAAGGAGCTTCCTTTACCAAGACTTTCCTCATCTTTCCTTTCTACTCCTAGAGTAACCAGCACCTTCTAGCTGTCTGTTACCATAGGCTGCACATTTCCTAGCACATTGCTGAGCTCCCTTCCTTGACTGCCCAGGTCAGTAATCCCCATAATTCATACTAGCTGGAACAGACAATGCCCACATTTGTTGTTGGTGTTTGTTTTGGCCATAGGGTTTGTACATTCACTGGAGGGACAGAGAGAGGGAAAGTGAAAACTCAGTCCCCAGGGGAGATGGCCACACCACAGTTCCTTCTCCTCCGTTCTCATGTAGGGATTTTAGGCATACATGCATATGCACCTGGCATGATTTTTCAAGCCACTGGATCTGGGACTCAAAGCATTGTTGACCACGTGGGAGTGCAGTGCCTTAACCACCACCACATCTCCTGGCCCCTAACTCTCACAAATTAATGACTTAACACAATAAAGGGCTGTGGTTCTGTGGAACAGCTCACAACCAAGTGGTGATTCTGAGTCAGTTTCCTTTTGCTTTCTGATGCTGCCATCTTAGACACGTGGCCTCCTTGGCTTCTACAGAGAGGAGAGAAAGGGCATAAGGATCTCACAGGAGGTTTAATGACAAACGTCTTGGCCAAAACTTGTAACAGGTGCTAACCTGACTTTGCAGAAACCTGGGAAAGGTGAATTTCCTTTGTGCTCAGGAAAAGGAAATGGATTTGGTAAACATTAAGCCAGCCTGCCACAACCATTCAAGGGCAAGATTTCTATCCCGTCAGTTACAGTATTCCTAGCATCAGTCAGAGTGCTTGACACATCGTACAGGTTTATAAATATAGAATGAATTGATAAATGTGTGAATAACGGAGTAAATGAGCTTAGGTCTATTGACTACACAAATTTATGCAACAGCTAGAATCTGAACAGAAAACAGGAAGACACCTGCAATGGAGATTTAGAGAAAGATGCTTTCAGAGAGAAAGCATTCCTTCAAGGAAACTTAAAAGCAAGAATGAGTTCTGTCAACATCCTGAAACAGCTTAGGGGTGGATATTTCGCTAGTTAGGTCTCCAAGCATTCCTGGCTGATACCTACGTTATAGTCCGACAAAATTTTGAAGCAGAGAAATCAGATAAACTGTGCCTGGACTTTGGACGTACAGAAAATGTGAGATAACAAAGTTAAATTGTTTTAAGCCAATAAAAATAAATAAATAAACCAGGCTAGCTGGCGCGTGGTGGTTAAGATGGCTGGATCCCACATGGCTGACTGCACAGATGAGTCCCAAGAGGGGAATGGAGAAGAAGGAATTGAAGTGTGGCCATCCCCCCTGAGGAGTGATTTCTCAGTTCCCTCCACCCCCGTCTCTTTGTCTGTTTCTCTCTGGTGAGCATATATGCCCTGTAGCAGAAACTTAAATAAATAAATGAACATAAATGAAAATGAGAAATACTACTTCATTCTTTACTCAAGTTAGTTCTTCAGCCACCTTCTCCTCATTCTACACTCTGGTTCTGGTTACAAGGAGTCCAAGATACCAGGAGGTGGTCCTTGTTGAAAGCATGTTGGGGTGTTTTCTGTGTGCCATGGTGAGAATTAGGATCCTTAAAGCCACGGAGCCCATAGTTGTGGAAATGGGAAGCACGAACTCCTCACGTATATCACTGGAAATGAATATAAGTGAGACCTTTCCTTCTTCTACCCTTTGGTCCCTGGACTCAGGTATCTTGCCTAAGGAAGACATAGCTTCAGTAATGGTTGTTGACTGAGGCTGTGCACCAGGTCCTGGGGGATGGCTACCTACTTTCCATGGTACTGTTTCTAACCTCATATCTCAACTTTCCTTTCTTTTCATCACTCTATAGGGCAAGCATGTCCTGGAGTGAGGTAGATGACAAGATCAGAGGATCACATGCTCTTTGTTGAACATGCATTAAAAATCAGGCCCCTAGACCGCAGCAATGGTAGGTAGCTACCCAATCACGCAGTCCATGAACACTCAGATAGTGGAACTAGCTGACGTTCTGTGAGCAAGATGTACAAATCTGTACCCAGAATAGTAATCCATACCTGTGAAGGAGAAATTGTTGTCCCTTCCAGAGTGGGTGGGGTCCACTGTCATCTACTTGCCACCAAGTGGCTTTCTGTCTCCTTGAGGGAGCCAACACAGTGAGGTCCTATGAACTCTATCCTTATAGTGGGTCACTGTTGGGCTCACCTGGCTTTCTGACTAGGGTCAGATCATGCTTAGGGTGGACATTTCTCATAGTCACTAAGTGATCCATGATTAGAAGCTGTTTCCTCAGAGCTCAGTAGCATACACATAGTTATATTTTGTAAGTTGTTCTATTCCAGATGCAGATGGCATGGCCTTCCTCCAGAATGCCAAGGAGAGCTCTACATTGTGATTTTCCTTTTGAGTCTTGCCACAGACCCCACAAGTGTCTTTTCTTATCACGCACACCTTTAACATATGGGGTCGGCCAGGTGGTCTGGTCCAGGCAGCAAGACTCCTTGTCAGATAGCCCAGGTGTACAGGTGTAGTCCAGAGAGCTTCCTACTGGGTCCCATGAAGGCTAACAACTTTCATAGGACTTTAAATAGGGCCAGAGAAATACTCTCAGATGTATTATACATACTGAACAACCCTACTAGGAATTGTGTTTTCTTCTTTGAAGTCGATAGGTCTGGGATGCAGCATTTTTTCTTTTACTTGAGAGAGAATGTTCTGGCAAACATGGGCTACTAAATCTCTAAAATGTTATGTAGCAGGCCCTAAGATGCTGCAAGTTTTATCTCCCACAGGTGTTTTACCAAAGCCCGCAGCAAGTCTGTTGCTTTAACTCCCCTAGTCCAATAAGTATAAAGCCAATAAGATAATGGACAAGTCTGACAATCTCTAGTCTGCCCAGATGGTCGAAAACTCTTGGTAGAACAGAGGCTGTGAGAGTTAAATATAGTCCTCAGTCATGAATATGATCTTCTGTTACTAAAGCAACATTAAGAACAAACTTCAAGATGGCATTGACTCTCAGATGGGCAGGAAAAGGTATGATTAGAGAGAGTTTATTCCTGTAGCTTCAGATGTACTGTTTCATTCCTTTAGCCTAGTTCTGGGAATACAACTGTTTATTATATTATTCTTTTAAAAAATAATTATTCTTTAAAAGATTTAAATATTAAAAAGAAATTTAACATTAGGAAAAGGTGAAAGGTAAGAGATAAAGGCGTGGCCAGAGGCAGCTAACAGGTAGGAGGCAGGAAGGAAGATTTCTCCTGACCAAATAAACCTGACCATATGATAGGGGACATGGCGGTACATCACAGGGACAACACAGCAAATACATGGTTCTGGAAGAGACTGCATCAAGTGTTAGGAACAATAGAAGGGTTACATTTGCTTCAGGAAAGAAATAGATGTGGGGCCAGCAGTTAGCGTAATGGCTATGTCGCTGGACTCCCACGTAGTTGACTGTGGTTTGCGTCCTGGACCCAGTGGCTTAAACCTCACGCTGGGTGGGTGTGCGTGCATGCCCAAGATCCCGAGAGGAGAATGGAAGAGAAGGGATTGCAGCATGGCCATCCCCCCTGGGGGGTGATTTATTTCTCTCTTTCTGTCTCTCTCTCTGTGTCTGTCTGGTGAATGCAAGCATCCTATAGCAAAAACCACTCCAGAAAAAAAAAAAAAAGAAAAAGAAATCTATGCAAATATAACTGATTTTGTCCACGTGAAGGACAGGAAGTTGAGAGATGGGGCTTCATGAAGAATGGCTTCAGTTTTCTCTGCAAGGTGAGGGCGAGGTCATTCGAAAGCAAGATGGCAGCGCTGGTGTAGAGGGCATGAAGATAACAATGAATGACCTGTGGGGCCACAGAAAAGCTTATGCAAGAAATACTGAGCTCAGCCGAGAGCCCAGATGAGTTCCTGAAAGTATGGCCATGCCATGTTCCTCCAGCTGCATTCCGAAGCCCAGGGAGATAATCATGGAGAAAATCAATGATTTGATTCATGCAAGATTGGGAGATTTCAGGAGAGATGTGGGAGGAAAAAAAGGGAGTAAAAATATTGCTAATGTAAACAAGGCGACATCTGGAATAGAGGCTGGGCAGAGGAGGAAGGAAAATCCAGAGGATGGAATGTGGTGGTGATAAGAGGGAAGGAAAACAGGGAACGTGAAACCAGAGTGAAAGAAAAGCCATGAGCATAAGTAAGATAAAGCACCACACCTGGGCAAGTTGGCCAACAGGTGACGCCAGCAGCCCGGTGTGGCCGGCAAGTCTCTTGGATGGTAAGCACATAGGGTAGGACCCTCCTGCTGTGTCCCGAAAGTCTAGCCAAGCATCCAATCATGTGGACAGAGAAAGATGAGGTCTAAACGTGTATGGATGATTATAATCAGTGATGCATTGCAATGTAAAATAACAGAGATGGAGCAATTTGGGAAAAGAAGAGGCAGGCAGTGACCATGACAAGGGTGAATAAAATGTAGTATGAAAATACAGTGCCACTGGAGTTGCGGATATTCAGTGACTTTGGATAAGTCTCCCAGACAAGGAAGTTAACTGAAAACTGGTCAAGCATCTCATGGCAAAGGGTATCACGCAGAACACGCATGTCTCCTCTAGATTGCTGGGTGTGGTGTTCTCGATCACGTGGTCGGTTGCTTGACATTTTATACAGACAACTGTGACTTTTGCATCTACTTCACAGTTTGTGATGAGGTGACAGTCATATGGTGAGTGCACCCATAAAGATGCTCTTGTCACTGGTCCATACAGAATCTTTTTGGTGCACCCAATATGACCTTGACTACACAGCATCCCAGACCCATCCCGTTAAATACAATGTGTTTAGCCTTGTAACGCACTTAACGCAAGCCTGAACAATTAGTGGGTCTTTTAATTCAAAGGAAATAAAAACTAGAGGCAATACAATCTAGCAAAGTATGCGTCATAAAGCCCGTTTCCTTGCTTTAATTCTTCTAAACATCTTAAAAGTCTTGGTTTTCTTTGCCAATTTGCTGATCTATCAAAAGTGATATATATAAAATTATTATTTTTTTCAACATATATTTATAGACTATCTTCTATGATCAAGGCATTGTGCTAGAGGCTGATGGGGAAAATGAGTAGCAACTAAATATGCCTCGAGTAGCTTAAGAGTTTAAAGAAAAATGAAATATGTGCACAAATAGCTATAAAACAGCCCAGAGTGCAATAGGGTTCTAAGATGCCGTCAGCTAAAATTCTCCTTCCAAACTTAAAAGATAATACTCGACAGAATTAATATAACACTCTTACTTACAGTTGGCATTGCAAAAGGACACATATCTTTTGGAAGATTTAATTTGTCAATATGTGTTAAGGGCAAGAGTAGGGTTAATTGACTGCTTTTTGTTTGTTTGTTTTTGTTAGTTTGTTTGTTTTGAGATGTTTTTGCTATAGATTTGACTGCTTTTTGTTTATTTGTTTGTTTTTGTTTATTTGTTTGTTTTGAGATGTTTTTGCTATAGAGAGTGTGCATTCTCCAGAAAGACAGAGATACCGAGAGACAGAAAGCAAGAAATCAACCCCCGGGGGGGACAGCCACACCACAATCCCTTCTCTTCCATTCTCCTCTCAGGATCTTGGGCACACACGCACATGCGCCCAGCATGAGTTTAAGCCACCGGGTCCAGGACTGGAACCAGGGTCGACTACATGGGAGTCTAGTGACATAGCCATTATGCTAACTGCTGGTCCCACAAAAGTAGGGTTTTAACGTCCAAGATTGTTATGTGGGTCAAGCCTGAAGGGCCACATCCTGCTAGAATAGGTGCTGAGAGGAACCAGGCCGAGAACAGTCAGAGTCTGGTACACACCGTGAAATCTTTGAATGTTGCTTAGTCCATCATGTACCTATAACAGAATGTCACAGACTGGATAATTTATAAAGAAACAAAGTTATTTCTTACAGTTCTGGAGGCTGAGAAGTTCAAGATCAAGAGGCCTGACTGGATGAGGATCTTCTGCTGTTTCATTCTATGACAGAAGGCACAGGGCAAGAAAGTACTCATTAGTGAAGAAGAGGACCAAACTCATCCTCTTATCAAGAACCCACTCCCACAAAAACTAGCCCATGCCCATGATAATGGCATTTATTCATTCATGAAAGCAGAACCTTCATGACCTAATCACCTCTCATTAGGTCTCCCATTTCCATGCTGTTGTGTTGGGAGTAAGTTTTCAGCAAATGAACTTTTGTTTTATTTTGTTTTGTTTCTTGAGAGGTTTTTGCTATAGGGCATGTGCGCTCGCCAGACAGACAGAGAGAGACAGAGAGACAAAAAGTGAGAAATCACCCCCTGGGGAGATGGTCACCCCGCAATCCCTTCTCCTCCATTCTCCTCTTGGGATCTTGGGCACGCACGCACATGCGCCCGGCGTGAGTTTTAAGCCACCGGGTCTGGGACGTGAACCACGGTCGACTACGTGGGAGTCCAGCAACCCAGCCATTACGCTAAGTGCTGGTTCCCAGCAAATGAACTTTGTGGGACACATTCAAACCGTAGCACGTAGCGTGTTGAAAAGTTTTAGAGTAAGAGGTAGGGGAGAAAAGACATCAGAATAAAGACGGCCTGATAGTGGACCAGAACACGTGAGGCAAATCCATGAAAGGGGAGAAACTGGGATCGAGAGAGCAGCAGTGGAGTCTTGCAGCTGGAAGGAGGCCCGGGTGGCAGCGGGGAGCAGACAGCGCACTTTCACAGGCTGCACCCCCGCTCTGCACTGGCCTGATGTGCCAGATCTGTTGACATGGTCCAGGATAAAATAAGAGAAATATATATATATATTTTTTATACTTTCCTACTCAAACCTAAGGAACTAACAAAAATACATTAGATAAGTCTTAGTTTTAAAGCATGTGTTTTATTATTTCAGTGTATTATAGATTGGATAAGTCTTATTTTTAAATAATGTGTTTTATTATTTCAGTGTATTATAGATTGTTAAAAGAGGAAAGCAGGACCCAGCATGATGTATGCACTGTGATACAGCTAAGAAAAAGAAACGTTTTAAGAATGACTGAAGAGGAAAGACAGCAATCACTGTGTTTAGATGATGGTATTATGAGTAATTTCCCTAGTTTCTTATTATATGTTATTTTCTGAAATAGTATTATGGCAATTGTACTTCTACAATGAACATCACAAAATGGAAAAAGTGCTTTCCCTGAAGATGCAAACAGGACTTATTGAAGCACAGGAGAGAATTGATTATTTTCATTTAAACTGCATAGCAGTATGAGTAACATAGATAGTACAGAACGTGCAAACTATTTAGACATGTCCAGAGATTGGATAGGCCCATGTTGGGGAACACGGCCTCTCCCTCATGAGAATCCTGGCTTAGTGAGTCAAATAACCAACCTGGAACAACCACCAGACAGAAAGAGGGGCTATTGATCAGACCTGGGAGGCAGGAGGACTGGAAGAGGGCATCTGACCTGCACCTGGGAGAAGAGCAATGTCAGTAGCCATCAGAGGTCTGAGGAGGACAGTGCAGTCTGAACACGGGCAATAGCTTCTCGACATGCAAAGGCAGAAAGGAATCCAGGTTGCTTAGAGAGCTATGGAGAGGCCTGGGCAGATAAGACTGAGACGTAGGGGAGGGCAGTGGTTCATCAATTTGCATAAAAGGAGAAACCCTGGTTCAGCTGGTGGCATGGTGGTTAATGTGGCTGGATGCTACATGGCATACTGCATGATTCAACACCCAAACTGGTAGCTTGAAAAACACACCAGATATGTAGGCATGCATGCCCAAAATCTTGAGAAGAGAATGGAGGAGAAGCAACTGCATCATGATCATCCCCGCTAAAGGGTGCTTTCTCACTTTCTCTCTCTCTTTCTCTCTCTTTCCCACAAGCACATGAACCCTACAGCAAATTATAAATAAATAAAAATGGAAAGTCCAATAATCTGGACCTATATAACTTGTCAAATTTTCTAGAAGTGCCAGCCCACCCACAGGACCTCTCGGTGGCTTTGCTACTAGTGATTCAGCCTCCAGTCGTCACTCCTGAGGAAAGGCAGCCTTTCTGGTAGCTCCATCCTTGATATGACCTCCCATACCTTTCGTTCTAAATAACTATCAGAAACTCCTGAGCCAAGCACGGGAGATGCAAAATACTTACATCCAGTCGTATTTATATTGAAGTACTTTAACCTCCTTAGGAGAACAGAAAAGATAAAAAGTAAATTACAACAGCTAGCTATAAAAGGGGCAGAAAAGAGGGCTAGGCCATTTATTAACTAAAGAGACAACTATATATATATTTTTTTTTTTTTTGAGGGACCAGCAGTTGGCGTAATGGCTATGTCACTGGACTCCCATGTAGCCGACCGTGGTTTTAGTCCAGGACCTGGTGGCTTAAACTCACGCTGGGTGCGTGTGCATGCATACCCAAGATCCCGAGAGGAGAATGGAGGAGGAGGGATTGCGGCATGGTCATGCCCCCCTGAGGGGTGATTTCTTGCTTTCTGTCTCTCTGCCTCTCTTTTTCTGGCAAGTGCACGTGCCCTATAGCAAAAACCTCTCAAACAAACAAACAAAAAAGGAATTATTTGAATAATTTTATCTACTTGATTATTTTTTTGATTTGCTATATGGCACACACATTCACCAGAGAGAGAAAGAGAGAGATTGAGAGAGAGAGAAAGTGAGAGAAAATGAGAAAGCAAACCGCCAGGTCTGGGATACAAAGCCATGTGGAAGTCCAGCACCTCAATGAACATGCTACCTGTTGGTCCCAACAACTGTATGTTTTACTATAATTTTCATTACTTTCCAGAAGGCATGTGCACTTGCTAGAGAGACAGAAAGACAGAGAGAGAGAGATAGCACCTCTTTCTCTCAGTGAGGTATGGTCATGCCACAGTCCCTTCTCCTTCATTTCTTGATCTTGTAGAGAATTGGGACAAGCACATACACATACTCAGTGTGTTTTTCAAACTTCTGGTGTGAGGATTTGAACCATGTGGTCAACCATGTGGGATCCAGCTCCCTTAACCACTATGCCATGGAGCTGTGCTACTGGAACTAAAGTACTTCAGCTATGTTTTGAGAAAAATAATCTTTATTTAAAAATGTATTCCTTCAAAAATAGAAGGGAAAAATCTGATAAATTCAGAGATGAGCAACTTTGGGGGTGAGTAAGTTCAGACCAGAGCCCGAGACAGTGCTAGGACTCATTGCATGCTACAGGGTTTTTCTGGGTAGACTGTTCTGGTTAAGTCAATGGTCCACTAAAAGATTAAAGTTTTAGAAAAAGAAATGTTTTTTTTGGCAGAAAAAATGCTTATTTTGAGATAATGACTTTTAAAAAAGAAACAAGAGATTTAATTATGTTCACACTTCCCCTTTTTATTTTCTTGCAAATTAAGTTATTTTTAGAATAATATCTGCAGACTGTCAAACTCATACATGTAATAGAACACTATGTATTTTAAACATAGTGGTGGGTTTATTAGAAAAATACTCTGATTCGAGAAGACATTTTGTAATTATCATTGGAGGCCTTCATTACTTCCAATCATGAACTTGCTACATCTGTTTATTTTGAGAGATTATGCTCATGTAAAACGTTTCTCTTCAACCCAAATTTCTCCAAACAGGTGATCTCATTTTCAGTTTGTTGATAGACTATAATTTCCTCACTAACATTGCCAGGTCCTTATAAGTACATTTCCCTTTCCACATCTTTTTCTCTGTTTTCTTCACAGAGAAGGCTTAAAAACGACAATCAATAATCTCTGCTTTTCATCAATACCAGTCATTACTAACTCTAGGTCTTGCTTTCTCTTTATTTCCCTCTCTTCCTTCCTTGTCTCCGATCCTTGCCCTCAGTTCCACACCTTCCACGTTTATTGAACATCAGAAATATTGAGGACGTGGTTCCTGGTCTTCACTGCCTTCCCATGTAGGCAGGAAGACAACTGGTAAACATACTACTGCAATAAAATGCAATTAAGTGCTACAATAATGGAGGTTCACAACGAGTTATGTGAGCAACTGACTCATAACCATGAGGAGTGAAGAGAATAATCTGGAAAGCTTCTGTAAGAACACAGCTGAACTCCGAGTGGAAGAGGGGCTAGGAGAGGGTGGGTCCATTGACTAAGCTTGGCTAGAAAACATGGTTGTTATCATCATGACTTACTAAGTAACCAAGTGCCTATGGGATGTTGGGGACATACGATTACAAGTGCAGTGTGAGCTCATGGATGACAGTCTGAATTGTAATATTTCAATGAATAAGGACATTCTGGAACCCTCTTTGGGTTTTTTTACATATACTCCTGACCCATACACCCACATTTCATATATGCCTAAAGTTTTGTTTTCTAAGCAAATATCTATATTGTTTTATCAAAACTGAGTTTTTCCTCTACTTTTACAAAAAATAATTAAAACCTATGACAGTAATTCTAGAATATCACTGGCGATTAACCACCATGTTTACTTAAACAAATTTTCCCTTGTTTATATCGATTATGTCATAAATAAATAAATAAATAAAGACAAGGCCAGTCTAGTAATTCAGCAGCTAAAGGAACAGATCCTACATGACCAACCATGGTTGGACTTGCAGCCATGGGAGCTTGTAAAACACAATGGGCATGTGTGTATGTGCACTCGAAATTCTGACAGGAGGGAGGAATGAGGTAAGGAACAGTGCGGTGTGAACATGCCCCATTGAAGGATGCTTCCTCTCTCTCTCTCTCTCTCTCTCTCTCACACACACACACACACACACACACAGGGACACACTTTAGCAATTTTTAAAAATGCTGTTTAGGGACCACCAGTTGGTGTAATGTCTATGTCGCTGGACTCCAACATGGTCGACCGCGGTTTGAGTCCCAGACCGGGTGGCTTAAACTCACACCGGGCACGTGTGCGTGTGTGCCCAAGATCCCGAGAGGAGAATGGAGGAGAAGGGATTGCGGCGTGGCCATGCCCCCTGGGAGTGATTTCTCGCTTTCTGTCTCTCTGTCTCTGTCTGTCTGGCGAGCGCACATGCCCTATAGCAAAAACCTCTTCAAAAAAAATACGCTGTTTAAAATAAAATGAAACAAAGACAGACAAAAATCTAGAGACAGTTAGAATTGAAGGGATCTCATTTTAATATTTCCCTCTAAACAAAATCTTTAGAGAAAGTTCAGGTTTGTCGAGATGCCTGGAAAAGTGCACAAATGTGAACCAATTTTAGATTATTGTCTTCAGAAAATTATGGATGATTTCTACCACCCAATCTCCTAGACAAATCACCAAATATACTGCCTTTTTCAAGACTTACAAAATCTTTTGTAACATCAAATTGCTGTTTTTAATAAGAAGATAAAATTTAACTTTTCCTGAAAGAATTTCCTTGAAGCCATAAGAAAATTTTTCTTATCATTTTATAAATTTCTACATTTAGGGTTAATCTGAATTCTAAAACAAGTTCTCAATGGATTTCACCTACTGAAAGTATAAATGCTTTGATGACTCAGGCTGTCAATTGAATGAGAACTGATGTCAGGACAACTCACCCATTATTTCACATTAGAGGTTGAAACAAAAGGAGTTGCTGCCTTATGGAGTTTCAAAATATTGTAACTTTACTGAAACTTATCCCATGCCAGGCTTGAAATTAAGCGCTTTTCATAGTTTATTTTACTTAATCCTAATAGAATTTAACATTGGGTCATGGGAAAGTCATGGTCCATTTTTTGCATAGAAAAACATAGAAAAACACATCATGACTTTTCCAAGGATCTGATCATTGCATATTGTTTTACAGATGAAGAAAGTGATCTAGATATATTAAGTTATTTACTCAGAGTCAAAACTAAGATTGATGAAGCTGGGACTTAAATAAGAGGGTTCTGACTTCAAAGCCTCCACCGCTGGAATATGCTTTTTCTTCTCATGACTCACCAGGAGCTCTAAAAGCAGTATCCAGTATTCTGTGAAAGAAATAATTATGGAGTGAAGACAAGATTAGAGGATATGTAGTATTTAACAGAGACAGATAAAGCCAAGTCATGCTTGGGACCAGCAAGAGGTATGGTCGTTAAGGTACTGAACTCCCACATGGCCAACTATGGTTACAGTCATGGGCTCAGCAGCTTGAAAATCATGCTGGGTGCATGTAAGTGCGTGCCCAAAATTCCAAGAGAAGAATGGAGGAGAAAGGATGGTGGGCATGTCCATCTTCCCTGGGAAATGATTTCTCAGTTTCAATCTTACTATCTCTCTCCAGCGAACACACATGCCCTATGGCAAAAAATACCTTAACAAACAAACTAACGAAAAAACCTAGTCATCCCATTACTATATATGAGGGGAGGTCTCAAAAACTGTCATGGAAAATTAATATTATGAAAAATATCTATATATGAATTTTATTATTTTTGCACGGAAATAAACTCAAATTATAATTTGATTCCACTTTTTCATTGACTTTTTGAAGTCCCCTCACATACCCTAGTTTTGAAAAATCTGTCATGTATTTGTTAAAATTAACCTTGGGTTGCAGTCTTCCATGCTATTTCCAAGAGTAAACAAGTGTACTCACTGAGCGTGTTTGCCTTGGAACTATATATTCACATTCTCAAACATAGACTAGAAAATAAAACCTCAGTTCATAGCTCAAACTGTTATGGATGAGCATATGTTCGGTGTACCTAGCATGCCATAGACACTTTGCTACCTAGTAAGTTGTAATGATAATAACCCCAATGTTTTGCGATTATTTTGCATTCTCATTACTGTTGTACAGATCAGTTTGTCAAGTGTTGCTCTGTTGATTTAAGTTAAGCCCAGATCTTCTTAGCAAAAAAAAAAAAATGCACAGATGTTTTTATACATTAAAAAATTAATTTTATGTTTGGGCTAATGGGAGTTGGGTAGAAAGGCAGAGGAAAGGAGTGTGCTGATAAAATTGTTTTTGTTTTATGGAGAGACTAAGTTACTCATGTGTTTAAAAAGGCAAGCTGCATTTGGAGAGATTTTAACTGAAGGTGAAATTCAATTTCTGCTGGTGCATGTTCTGGGTCTTTCCAATTAAATGAGTGGAAGGACAACTACCAGGTTAGATAGAGCCAAAGAAAACAATTTATACATCATCCAAAAAAATAATTAAGCAACATACAAAACTAGAGAAACGAGAAGGGCCTGGGTCAAATTGAAATGCCAACTTGCCCATCCAGAGCACAGCTAGACAAATGAACGCGTCGTCTTCCTTTATGTCAAGGAGAGTCGGCATCAGGCTCTGTTGATCGTACACGGCTTGGGAATGGAGGTAGGTGCCCTGCTCATTGCAAGCACGTGACTGGCTGTGGCATCCTCAGCCAGCACTCCATGATTCTCAGCCTCACGTTTTTCATCTTTGAAACGAGGGAAATAGGAAAATCAAGAATTAGTTCTTTTGACAGCCAGGTGGCATGGTGGTTAAGGTAGCTAAATCTCATGTAGCTGACTGAATGGTTCAAGTCTCACACCCGATGACCTGAGAAACACACAGGGTACCTGTGATTGTGCCCAGCTCCCCAAGAGGAGAACGGAGAGAAGAGACAGTGGCATGGCCATCCCCTCAGGAAGTGCTTTCCCTTTCTCTCGCTCGCTCACTCTCTCTTTCTCTCCCCAGAGAGTGCGTGTGCCTTATAGCAAAATTTCAATAAAGAAGAGTGCTTAGAGTCCATCTAAATTTAACATTAAATTCTTAATCCAACACAGCTTCTCTTTGGTACCCAAAGTAGTCTTCCTCTATTGGTGGCATAATAAGAAATATGTATGTAATCTTTGTCTTCATCTCCTCACAAACATCTCCAGAGCCCTTTGTAATTTCCTGAGTGATAGGGGTGGTAGGGACAGCTTATCCAGAGTTCCTAAAATCTTTGGAATTCCCTGGGTGATAGAAGAGCTTTTATTCTAATATGACCCTTGGTGGGCTCCAGGAGAGCTTCACAATGGAAGCCAGTCACCAGAAAACAAACTTTGATTGGAAACCTAGAACTATCAGCCTCACTCTCGGCAAGCTCTAGGTAGGAGAGAGAAGCTGGAGGCTGAATTAATAATCAATTATGCCTGTGTGATGAGAACTCCTTAACAGTCCCTCCATGACAAGGTTCAGAGAGCTTCTGAGCTGGTAATGCAACCATCAAGTGTCGGGAAGGCAGTGCACCTTAATTCCACAGGACAGATGCTCTGTGCTCAAGACCCTTCCAGACTCAACTCTACTTCTCCTCTGCCAATTTATCTAAGTCCTATTCCACAGGACAGATGCTCCTGTGCTCAGGTATTCAAAGTGCTGACCTTTCTCACGGAAATGGCACTAAGGATTGATCACTTACTGAGTTCTTTTCGTCTTTTTTTTTTTTTCTTTGCCAGAAATCATTCCCTAGTCAGGTGTAGTCACTCCAAAATCACTTCTCTTCTATTTCTTGATCATATTCGGAATTGGGCACATACGCACATACTCCCAGGGTGTTTTTCAAGCTGCCAGGCTGGGATCTGAATTATACAGTCAGTCATGTCGACACATAGGACACTAGGTCATGGGCCAGGCTCCCTTAGCAAAATATTTTTTTAAATTACGCACTAAGAAGTTATAAGATGTCTTAGTTACTAAATTGAATGCACATACAAATTACTTGTGATTGTTAAAAATTCAGGCTCAAGGATTTCTCTTCATGTTTACTATCTCAAAATTTCAAAGAACCTGCATTTCAGACTGATCTCAGTGATTCTTTTTTTTTTTTTAAAGAAGCTACCAGAATGGGGAACCAGTAGTTAGCATAATGGCTATGTCGCTGGACTCCCACTTAGAACTCACGCCGGGCGTGGGTGCGTGCATGCCCAAGATCCCGAGAGGAGAAGGGATTGCAGCGAGACCATCTCCCCTGGGGGGTGATTTCTCGCTTTCTGTCTCTATGTCTCTCTCTGTCTGTCTGGCGAGCGCACGCGTCCTATAGCAGAAAAAAAAAAAAAAAAAAAAAAAGAAGCTACCAGAATGAAGACGAGGAGTTGGAAAACTGAAAAACAAACAACAAAAACAACCTTTATGGGCCAGCAAATGGTGTGGAGGTTAGGGAAGCTGGATCCCACATGGCCAACTTTGCAGTTTGAGTCCTGAACCCAGCAACTCAAAAATTACACTAAGCACATGTGCATGTGTGCCCA
Source organism: Tupaia belangeri chinensis (assembly GCF_000334495.1). Classification (NCBI taxonomy): domain Eukaryota; kingdom Metazoa; phylum Chordata; class Mammalia; order Scandentia; family Tupaiidae; genus Tupaia; species Tupaia belangeri. The sequence continues at coordinate 2,091,700 of NW_006159504.1, read as the reverse complement.
AAATCCTAGAGAAGAATGGGGAAGAAGGGATTGGGGTATGACCATCTACCCTAGGGGGTGATTTCTCACTTTTCCTCTCTCTCTTTCTATACTCTGTCTTTCTCTGGCAAACACACGTGCCCTTTAGCAAAACTGGAAAAAAAGAAACAAAAAAAAACTCTTATGTACTAATTGTTTTAAACAGCTGCACATCTCAAATCCAAAGGTTAATGAGTATTGCAACTTATTTATTCAGTAAATATTTCCTGAGTGCCAGCATGTACCAAAAACTGTTACAAATGTGGGTGTTGCTTTAATGAACAATCAAATATTACCCTGCTCAAACATACATAAGAGATCATTAAAATAACTGTAAATAATTATAAATGATGCTTTATGAGGTTAACAAAAGGTATCTGTACAGAGGAACCTGGCCCTCCACGTCCAGCAGAAGTTTGAGTTCTTGTCCCATTGACTTGAAAATAAATTGGTGTATGCATCCCGTACAGAATGGAGAATTGGAGGAACAAGGATTGTGCATGGAGAGTCCCACTGGGAGGGAAACTTTCTCTTTCTCTCTCTCTCTCCTTCCAGAACCATGCATGTACATGTGCCCATTGACATAAAAAAATCAAAATCAAAAGTCTAAAGATGTAATTAAGATCTTCAAGTAATGTTTACTATCCAGCATATTCTGCTTGCTAAATCCTTTGGCTAGCTACTTAAAGTTTTCACATATCTCTGCAAGGGCTGATAGAGCTTAAAAACAGAATGTTAGAAAAAGATGGATTGAGGAGCCAGCAGATGGCATAATGGTTACATTGCTGGACACTCACACAGCCAACCATGGTTCGAGTCCTAGACCCGGTGGCTTAAAACTCATGCAGGGCACATATGCATGTGTGCCCCAGATCCCGAGAGGAGAAGGGATTGTGGCATTGCCATCTCCCCTAAAGGGGTGATTTCTCACTCTCTGTCTCTCTATTTCTCTCTGTTTCTCCAGTGAGCACACAAATATAGAAGAAAAAAAAAAGGTAAGTAGAAGTCTATATAAATTCATATGTCATTAAGAATTTTTAAAAACATTTATTTAGCTCTTTGTCTATCTATTTATTTTCTGTGACTTTTCAAGCTACTGGGTCTGGGACTTTAACTGCAGTTGGCCATGTGGGAACCCAGGCCCTAACCACCATGCCATCTGCTGGCCCCTAAGCAAAATTTTAATGTAGAATCTTCTAGGTGACAAGTATATATACATATGGCTGTTCATTACAGAATTCTTCTATTCTGTGATGTAAATAATGTCAACAACAAATGTAGGAAAAAATAATATACTGAATAATTACCACACCTCTAAGACACAGTAAAATTTATCTCTATTTTAATGAAATGTTTGTGTCAGATATGTCATGACTTTTCTGATGACCCAATATTTATTTATTTTATTTATTTATTTATTTATTTATTTATTTTTGGGAGGTTTTTGCTATAGGGCACGTGCGCTCGCCAGACAGACAGTGAGAGACAGAGAGACAGAAAGGGAGAAATCACCCCCCAGGGGGGATGGTCACGCCGTAATCCCTTCTCCTCTGTTCTCCTCTCGGGATCTTGGGCACGCAAGCACACGTGCCCGGTGTGAGTTTTAAACCACCGGGTCCGGGACACGTACCGCGGTCGACTACATGGGAGTCCAGCGACATAGCCATTACGCTAACTGCTGGTCCCCCAATATTTATTTTTTTAAGATATTTTTGTTTTTGTTTTTGTTCTGTTATAGGGTCCATGCCCTTGCTGGAAGTGGGAGGTAGTTTTTCACTACCTCCCATGCCTCAAATCCCTTCCCCTCCAGTCTCTTCTCAGGACCTTGGGCACACAGACACACATGCCTGGCGTGATCTTTAAGCTGCCGGCTCTAGGACTGGAACCACATAGTCAGCCATGTGAGATACAGCACCTTAGTCTCCATACCACCTACTGGCTTGAGACTCTGCATTTTAACATAAATCTCCACATAAAGAATTGATAGCTTCCAAATAAAATGTCATATTTTTGCTGAGGAACCATGAGAAGTTGGTAGAAAGAATTTCAAGAACAGAGTTAAATATTTATATCCCAAGGTTTTCAACGATGTGGCTGAGCATGTCGCTTTTCAATTTTTTAACTGAGCATAAGAGAAAACTATGTAGGGAACCAGCAGTTAGCGTAATGGCTATGTCGCTGGACTCCCACGTAGTCGACCGCGGTTCGTGTCCCGGACCCGGTGGCTTAAAACTCATGCCGGGCGCGTGTGCGTGCGTGCCCAAGATCCCGAGAGGAGAATGGAGGAGAAGGGATTGTGGCGTGACCATCCCCCCTGGGGGGTGATTTCTCGCTTTCTGTCTCTATGTCTCTCTCTGTCTGTCTGGCGAGCGCACGCGCCCTACAGTGAAAATCTCTCCAAAAAAAAAAAAAAAAAGAGAGAGAAAACTATGTAAAAGAGAAGACGACTATCTTCAGTAATCCCATGGCTCAGAGGTGATCCCTAACAACAGGTGGTGCTAGTGCTGCTGAAGGAGGCCATTAGGCCTAAGCTGTCTCGGCATTTCGAGTTCCTGTATGACAACCGCATCATTCTATAGGGCATAAACGAACTAGACCCTAAATTAACAGTCCATTTTTTGTACAAATATCCAGGTTTTAGTTGATCACAGCCAACTCCTCCCTCAAGCAGATCCCCAGCTATGGCCAATCAGGCAATTTCTCTACTTGGCTTCCAGGCTCGCCTATGAAACTCCCTACTAAAGCCACTGGACAGAACTCTTCATCCCTCTTGTGATTCTGAGTGCTGCTGAATTCATGAGTGGCTCTTTGCTCAAGTAAACACTGCTAAATTTAATTTATTTAAAGTGTTTCTTTGGACATACTTAAAGCTTTCTTTTTCTCTCCACAGCACCTGTGTTCATATGCACTCTAAGTCCTACAGGCAAGTTCCTGCCTTGGCGCTCCAGGTAGGAGCCTGGGAGAGGAGCTGTGTCCCTGAACAGGGTGGGAGGGAAGTGGGAAGAGAGAGAGGAAGGAGTATGGGGAGACAGGAGAGGAGAGGAGAGGTCAGCAACTGTAAGGAGGGTACTAGAGCCAGGGACCTGGAGCCCAAAGACAGGCCTATCCCATGCATGGCTCCCTGGCAGGAGCCTGGTGCTTTGCTCCACACACCAGAGAACAGTTCCCCCCATTCCACGCCACTCCCCACTCCAGCTCTAAACAAGGCCTTGCACACTGGCATTTTCTGGCCAACATGTACTATACTGTATTAATAGGTGTTGATCCTCCAAGATAGTCTTTCTTGACACACATTTGCTCTAGTCCTTCTTGAATTAAGAACCAACAACAACTGAGACCAGCAGTTAGTGCAATGACTATGTCACTGGACTCCCATGTTGTCAACCAAGTCCCAGACTCAGCGACTTAAACTCACGCTGGGTGCATGTGCATGCATGCTCAAGATCCCAAGAGGAGAATGGAGAAGGGATTGTGGCGTGGCCATCATCCCTGGGGGGTGATCTCTCACTTTCTGTCTTTCTGTCTCTCTCTGTCTTTCTGGCGAGTGCAAATGTCCTATAGCAAAAACCTCTCCCCAAAAAAGAAAGAAAGAAAGAAAGAACCAACAACTGATGGTTCAGGAGTTGCCTGTGTTCTCTTCTTTGAGAACTGCACTCTCTTGTGTAGGAGATGCTAACTTAGGCCACTGTGAACACTCAACCCTTTCTTTACTACAGATTATTTGAAGGACTCAGAGAGCTCCTTGATGGAAGTGGAAGGAGAGGTGCTGGTGCTCCTGAAGTCTTGGTTCAAGATACAGAGGACCTGAGGGCAGGCGCCTGGAAGTGGCTGGGCTAAGGTCTTCCTGAGTCAGCGAGAAAGGGCCTGTCAGCAGGCACCGTTTGCATTTCAGCTCTTTC
>NW_006159504.1:2078319-2087770 GCF_000334495.1 Tupaia belangeri chinensis | reverse complement strand
TCTTTCCCTGCATCAGCAACAGTGAGAAGCTGAGCTCAGCACCCTTCTTTACTGAGAACGCCGCTGCAGGGGCTGAAATTCACTGCGAGCTGGCTTCGTTGCCTTCCAGGCGCCTCTGTTTCTAAAGTTCTCCAAGGTTTCTCTTCCTGCCCTCACTCATCAGAACGGCTCACATTTCTAAGAAATTAGGAAGTCAAGGGGTAAGTCATGGCTCGGCACCACTGACCTCCTTTGAAGCCTCAAGAAAGGCACTGACCTGCCTGATCTTCCATTGACTTCTCTAGAAAACAAGAGCCACAGTTCAGTTCCAAGGTGTGAGAACACTTCCCAAACATCAGCGAAGTCAGCCGTGCTGCTCAGTCTTGGTGATTCAGAAATATAACACCTTGTTATCTTTAGAGACTGGAACAAACTTTATAAGACAGTTTTTTTGTTTGTTTGTTTGTTTTTCATTCATTTTTTTCTCCCCCTCCCTCCCTTCTTGGATTAAGAACAACAATAATTCGTGGTACAGGAGGTACCTGTGCAGAAAGAACCCCCTTGACTCAAGCATCCCATAGCTAATGCTCTGTAATTCAACACACCGTGGCATCATCCAGCTTGTAATAGAGCACCCCTGCTCGGTCACCTGACAGCTTACTTTACAAACCATACACAACGAAAGCATACGAAGCGTATCCTGTGAGTGCTTCTCTCGATATTTCTCTTTCTCCAGGGCCAAAGTATTGAATCAGTGCCTAGATTCCCATTAACCTGAGCTAATGGTTTCCTTGCCCTGTCATCAGACTTGTGATGTTTGGCTTCTAAGAGAAAAGGCAAGACAAGAAACAGGCTCGTCCATCAGCACGGCCTCTAGGCCACATCTTTCAATAAAAAATGAGGTCTTTCTTTTCCTTTGGCAATTTTGAGGTATATGCTATCTGGACAGTCTATCTGCTGTTTCTCACGCATAGGTTTGCTTTTTTCTTTTTTTTTTAAATAAATTGAGAGCTATGAAAAGGCCAAGCTGAAAGATTCTGCCCTGGGCTGCATATGCACCATGACCCCATTAGGAAACATGTTTACAGGAATGAAGTTTACAGAGGGAACAGGAGACAGGGGGTTGCTTAAACTCTGCCAAGGCAGATTAACGGGCTGCCCTCCTTTGAATTGTGTCTCCCTTGTGAGTGAAATGTGACATGTGCAATGGCAAAGGTTATAAATCTGGGAAAACTCCAAATGAATTGTTGATTACTGTCTACCACTGACATGTGGGTAATTTGACACATGCTAGCTATTTAGAGGGATGTTTGTAAACCAAAAAGAGCACAGGGTTCATTGCCTATTAAAAAGGAGTTCTGACTGCTCCTCCTGTATGTGTATGGATCATTCGGAAGAGGAGGCTATAGATGGCCAATTGCTCACATTTCTAGCTAACAGGTCTGGGGAGTCACAGAAAGAGACTCTCATGTTGAATTCAGCCCACTACACAGCTTTCTGAGAGGGAACTGAGTTGGGGAGTGAGGTGCTGCAGAATCTCTAAGGCACTTAACATGGGCCTCCACCACATTTATAAGTTGACTTGGATTGATTAAGTATTTGATAGAGAAAGTATTGACGTGGTGAAAACATTTCCAAATCTCTTAAGACATAAACTAACAACTGACGTGTTTGATGTCCCCAAGCAAATACCTACTAGAATTATGTTCCTTGGAGGCAGTAAAAATCACTATCCAAATGAGCCCAATTCAAATTAATTCAATCAGCAATTGTTGAATGTCCACTGTGAGCTTCACATGGCTTTAGCAGCTGAGGGAACATTTTTAAAGGATCACTGTCATGTACAGGAGCTTGTTAAAATTTTTCTGAACACAACTCTTTCAAAATTATCTACAGTTTATAGATGAGAGAGTTGAGATTTAGAAAGGCACTAACTGAATCTTACAGAGACGATGATGGTAAAACTAGGACAAGAGGATCCAGCAGGTAGCATGGTGGTTAAAGTTCTGGACTCTAACATGGCTGACCACGGTTCAAGTCCTGGACCTGGCAGCTTGCTTTCTCACTTTCCCTCTCACCTCTTTCTTTCTTTATGACTCTCTCTGGTGAGTACATGTGCCCTGTAGCAAATTAAAAATAATAATAATGATAATGATAATAAATTAAATTAATAATTCTAAAATATATCCTAGGACAAGCATTCAAGGCTGTGTACTTCAGCTCACTCATCCATTTTCCGAGTACCTCCTGAGTGTCAAGTACTGTGGTATGTGCTGAGTACTGCTCTGTCCTAGGAAGAGCAGAAGGGATGAAAGAGACTCGTGGGCGTTGGGGCTTGGGACAATAAACCTGGATGAGTTTGTCACCTAATGATTATTATTTTATCCAGAGCCTTTCTGAGAAGGTGACATTTGAAGCTGACCCTTGAAAGAGCTGCTTAAGTAAAGAAATTGGTACGTGTCTGTGGGGATGGGAGCCAGGTAGGAGCAGAGGTCAGCTAACATTTCTTGACGACTCCTCGGTAACAGCACTTGGGCTGCACAGGTCTAATGGAGGTCAAGGTGAGCGTTGTACTGGGCGTCATTCACCAAATGCAGGACACTAATTATGTAGCCAGGGGATCTCAAGTGTGGCCCTGGACCAGAGTCAGGCTTACCTGGGAACTCAAGGATGTGAATTCTCTGCTTCCCATTCCTAATCTACTGAGTGAAGACTCGAGGTAGGGTCCAACGATCTGGATGGTAGCAAGCCCTTTAAGAGACTCCAATGCCCACTAGAGTCTGAGAGTCTGATCTGTGCCACTCTGTACAAGTCTAACTTCTCTGAGGTTTCTTTAGCTAAAAAGTAGGAGTAGCACTCTGAGGGTCAAATAAGATACGTTTATTAAATACCTGTAATTTGTAAATGGTACTATTATAACTGACACTGGATCAGTCACTCCTCCTGTGGTACTGAAAGTGTGGTAGGAGTAAAGAACAAGAATCTTACAATGCTTTGAGATACGTGGACCGTCTCCATGCCTGATGGTTTGAGAAGCTGGATCCCACATGGCCGACCACATGGTTTGAGTCCTGGCCCTGGTGGCGTGAGAAACATGATAGACATGTGTGTCTGTGTGTCCTAAATCCTGGCAGGGTGGGATAGTGGAGAAGAAGGAAATGCAGTTTGACCACTCCCATTGCAGGGGCCTCACTCAAGTGATCTCTCTCTGGTAAGCACATGCACCCTCTGGCAAAAAAGAAAAAAGGAGAGAAAGATACAGAGAGGTACTAAGACCATTAGCTATGGAATGCTTGAGTCAAGGGGGGTTCTTTCTGCCATGATATGGTGTTCTCCACCCCCCATCCCTCTGGTCACCTCCACCAAAACAGACAGAATCATTACTCGTGTTGTGGATGGGGACAGTGCAGAACTATCTAAACCATTTATTCAATTAGTCAACAATGGCTTGGATCAACACCAATACTTAATCTCAACACACTCACTCTGCAGTCTAGCATTTGTTGTGGTTCTCGGTGCCTCAGTCCTCAATCATTCCGAAGAACTACACGAATCCAGCACAGTGTCATTGTCTCTGTCTCCAGGCTAGTGAAGGACCATTGTCCACCAGCCCTCCTTTGAGCCACAAATGTCACAATTGTCTGACACCAAAGGTAATTCAGCTCCCAGATCTCCGGGCACCCTATAATCAGAAGAGAACCTTGAAATTCCATCCCCAGTTGCTACAAAATTAGACTGCTCTTTGGAGCTGACAGATAGCTACAGTTGACTGCTGATTCATAGACTGCAATTCATTAAAAATGCCAATTCTGTCTTCCTGGATTTGTGAGATCCCTCAGATGCCTCAGCCAAGTTAATTTTCTTAATGGGAAAAGGGTGTGTCTGTTTCTGAACTCAGCTTGGCTCAAGATCTTGACAAAAGGCCACCTCAAATACCTGTGTGTCTTCAGCTAGATGCCCACCTTGAGTCAGCTGCAGCAGAGGTTTGAGGGTTTCAAGGGAAAAGTCTGGCTGAGCTAGTTTAAGGATCCCCAGAGTGAAGTCCCATTTGGGATGTCTTATAGGAACCACATGGATAGGTTTCCTCCTGTTCAAGGGAGATGGCAAACCAGCAGGACAGAGAGCATCCAGGAGGTCTCCACTTGAGAAGCACACACCATGTGATGGTGGCACAAGCAGCTTTATTGGATGCACGTTCGTGAGAAATTTTGTGACTCACTAACAAACACAAACGTCTGATTTGTATTTCTATTACTCCACTTCTCTGAGAGAAAACCACTGAAGTCGTGCTTGCATTTAAAAATAAAAGGCATTTCGTAAATGAATGTAATTATATTTTTTCATTTCCTCTGAGTCAGAGAAAGAAACAGAAGGAAATTGAAGCAACCTGGCCAACACCGAGCTTCAGAGCCAAATGTAAACATACCTTATAAATCAGAGACTGGCGATGTCTCTGTACAAGACACACCCAGCCACAACCAAATCAAGAGCAGATATTGAGAATGGGGTTCTCAGCTTTTCCCTCAAGGTGGAGACAGTCTTAGGCTGAAGATGGTGAAACTTCAGAAGTAGTTAATTAGGGCATCCAGCGTACTGAAGCTGCTATGAGAATGTGATTGAATTTCAGTCTTTTCTCCCATAGTAATATGATTTCTGGGTGGTGACTGGGGTGCTAGTTAAACCGCGGTTCTCATGACTATTCTACATTAACTTAGCCATGAGGCTCTATCCCTTTCCTATTATTCAGAATATGCAACCTAGGGACCAGCAGTTAGTGTAATGGCTATGTCACAGGACTCCCATGTAGTCGACTGTGGTTCGAGTCCCAGACCCGGTGGCTTAAACTCACGCCGGGCGTGTGTGAGGGTGTGCCCAAGATCCCGAGAGGAGAATGGAGGAGAAGGGATTGCGGCGTGACCGCAATCCCCAGGGGGGATGATTTCTTGCTTTCTATCTCTCTGTCTCTCTGTCTCTCTGTCTTTCTGGCGAACGCACGCGCCCAATAAGAAAAAACTCTCCATAAAAAAAAAAAAAAAAAGAATATGCAACCTCATTAGAATTCCTGAATTCTAGAATGAGTTTTTCTTCCCTGGAATGTAACACACACTTCCTGTTATTTCCTTAGATGGTGTCGCTGCCCTTTGTCCTCTGTGGAGGAAGAATGATAGGCACAGCAGGGTTTTTGGTGAAATGCTGATTTTGGCTCTCCCCCTGGTTAGAGATAAAGCTAGCCATGTATAGCCTTTGCATGACCTGTTGGTTTATAGGTCAGTGGCTACTTTGACTGTGACTTGGAATCAGACAATGTATCATTCCTAGTTTGCAGCACTTTGTGAATTTCATGTAAAATGTTCGGTTTCAGGGCTCTGCACCCATCTACAATGCCTCTCTCTTTATCAGCACTTGTTTACAGGGGAGAATTCGAATGAAATTTTCTTCTCATAAGCAAAGGATGAAAGAGCTGGTGTTCCCTCCTGAGTATGTCAACGGACATGTTTCTTCACACACACGACTCTGATTTCTCTACTGTTCCTATTCTGAAGAAAATAATTAATAAAACAACAATTGCATACAACAATTACTATAAGTTATTAAAATAACAACAAACAAACCTACCTTACAAACTCAAAAGAATAAACAAATCAAGATTCGTATTAGAATGAACTTTTATTGGAGTCAACACTGTAATATTAAAATAGCAGTAGAAACAATAACAAGAGTTTAAAACATGATACATACGCTTTATTTTCCTCTGAGAAATGAGCATACATAAAACCTCAGTTTTTAAAAATGGCTTCAGAGAATCCTAAGTGCTCTTTAAGTCTATTCCTATTTCGTTTTTTAAAAAAAAATTTTAAAGTTTATTTTATTCATGATAGGGAATGCACGGACATGCACAGAAAGAAAGATACACAGAAGGAGAGAGAGAAGCAGCCTTGACAAAGTGTAATCACGCCGCGATCCCCTCCCTGCCCTCTAGATCTTGGCCATGCACACATATACCAGGTATGTTTTAAAGTTGACCTGGACGTCATTTAATTTGCTACTGACTGTTCCTCTAGATTAGGCCATGTCTTCTTCTTTTTTTATTATTATTACTTTTTTAAATTTGCTATAGGGAGTGTGTACATACTGGGGAAAGAGCACCTTATGGAACATGGCCAAGTTACAATCTCTTCCATTTCTTCTCTCCACCGCTGGGTCTGGGACCAAACTGGTCAGTTGCCCATGTGGGACCTGGCTGCTTTAACCATCATATCATGTCTGGCCCATCATTTAAAATTTATACAAAATAATACTTTAAGTAATATTTTAATCGAGTTCATATTGTAGAGGCATTTTAGGTTTACATAAAAATTGTGCATTAAATACAAAGAACTCCCACTGGCCCCTTCCTTCCTCGCAGCATGCACATGATTTCTCTTATTAACATCTTTTGCTAGTGTGGTCCATTCGTTTCAGGTGATGGACAATATCAGCGCATTTGTAATTACACTCCATACTCTCTGGGTTGTCTATTCTGTGGATTCTGACAAACATATAATACCATACCAGGCATTTACCATTGTAATATCCTACGGAGTACCTTCCTTGCCTCCAAATTTTCTGAGTTCCTCCAGCCCGTTGCCCTCAGAATGGTTTGCAAACCGAGGACCTTCCTCATATGGCTCCTGTTGTCTTACTGCTGTGCCACATCCTGGCTCCTCTTGCTTTAGTGTTATGTTTTTTAGACTGTCACGTGTTGGGTTGTTGGAAAAGTCATGATGCATTCTTGCATAGAAAAACAAACGAACAAACAAAACGTCATGACTTTCCCAACAACCCAGTAGTTGGAATCACACAGAACATAGCTTTATTTCACTTAGCCAAATGCATTTACTCTTCCATATTTATTCTCCACTTAGTAGTTCATTTCCTTCTCTTATTGAGGAATATTTTATTGTTTGGATATATCAAACTTTGTTTATATAAAGGAACATTTTTTATTGGGAAATAGTTACATAAAAATAGTATTTCAATGTATTATCCCTAAAACAGTACTACTTTATTTCTGCAAGGTGACACGTTGTGTTGGTTCTTATTCTGTAACCTGTGTAAACAAATAGGTTCCTTTGTGAGAAGAGGCTTTCGCAGGAATTATGCAGCTCCTGTCATGGGGCTCGCCAATTGCTCTTCTCTCTCTTCCCTTCCTCTGAGGATTTCAGAGAGCCCAGTGATGTGGCACATTTCCCCAGGTGATCCCTGCAACTTAGCTTTCCTGTGAGCTGCACCCTGGCTTCCTCTTCGGCATCAGCAGGGCTTGGAGCTGGCTGCACAGCTACCTGGCTGCTCTCTCAGTGACGTTCTGGACACCCAGCCGGCCGCCTCTGTCTTCACGATCCTTGCCTCATCTGTCACACCAGCACTTTCCTTAAGCAGCTTTTCCTTCCAGACATCCCAGCCTCCTGAGCTCGTCTCTGTCCTGCTGGTTTTTCAGGCCATGGGGCTCATTTCACAACCTCTGCCTCTATGACTGCTTTTCTCAGTGGAGGTCCTTTCCAGGAACCCATTACCAGCTTCCTTCTCATTCTCTAAGCTTCAGGCTGTGCTCAGGACTGTCGTAACCAGGCTTCTGGACAAGACGGATCATAGAGGGGAATGCAGCACAGGTAACCATCTGGTGCAGCTTTTAGACAAAGAACAGAAGAAGCTAGTCTCCCCCTGTTTTCACATAGTCTGTTGTCTTCAAGGATCACATGAAGGATTTCTTATCATTCCCAGGTCCACATTTACAATGTGGGTAACACAGTGGTTTCTCTTTGAGATCTTCTAAAGAATTTGGGATCTCCTTCTTCCCATTTGCCCTGGGTATCTGCATCTCTCTGATCAGTTATATTCAATTACAACTACAAGGAGGAGGGTTTTCTTTTCTTTTTTTTTTTTTTTTTTGGAGAGGTTTTTGCTATAGGGCGCGTGTGCTCGCCAGACAGAGAGAGACATAGAGACCGAAAGCGAGAAATCACCCCCCCAGGGGGGATGGCCACAACACAAACCCTTCACCTCCATTCTCCTCTCGGGATCTTGGGCATGCATGCACACACGCCCGGCGTGAGTTTTAAGCCACCGGGTCTGGGATGCAAACTGTGGTCGACTACATGAGAGTCCAGCGACATAGCCATTACGCTAACTGCTGGTTCCCAAGAGGAGGGTTTTCAAGAGTTCATGAAGAACATGTACCATGAGCACAATGATGCGTGGATTTCAAAAACATTTTTGCAGCAAAATAAATAGTATCTTATTTTATTTTTTTATTTTTCATTTAATTTATTATTATTATTATTATTTTAAATCTGACCACAGAGAGACACACAGAGAGAGGGAAAGTGATAAAGCAAGACACCAGATCCAGGATTGGAACCATGGTTAGCCACATGAGAGCCCAGCACCTTAACCACCATGCCATCTGCTGACCTCAGTATCTTACTTTATTTTATTTTTAATTATTTATTTAGTTAGTTGAGTTTCCCATAGGGTGTGTGTGCTTTTTGGAGACACACAGAAAGAGACAGAGAGAGGCAGAGAGAGGGAGAGTGAGAAATCACCCCCCCACACACACGAGGATAGCCACACTATAATACCTTCTCCTCCATTCTCCTCTTGCAATTTTGGGCATGCACACATGGGCTCCAAGAGGGACTTTCAAGCCATTGGGTCCAGGACTCGAAAGGTCAAGTGGTCATGTGGGATCCAGCCACCTTACTCTCTGCTCCACCTGCTGGCCTTCAGCTAGTACTTTAAATCCATTTTCCACACACTTTCTGAAGACCCCCTCCTGCTGGGATCTATATCTCCAGATTCCAGCCAAGTCTACTCTCCCATTCTCTGCTGTTCTACTTTAGACCCTGTCAGCTCACCAAGGGTACTACACTGCTGCCGTAATTTGCCAACAGTCTCGATGGCCACCAAGGACTCTTAGTGCCTAACTTTCCATTTCGTGGCAGTCATGAACACAGGAACAGGGCCGTGTTGTCCAGAGGCTGTAGTCACATCTCCACCACGCAGCCTCTGCCTGGGCCTTCTTGTCGCCCTTAAACAAACCTGCCTCCTCAGCCCTCACACGATATGATCTCCGCCCCTCACTCCTTCCCACACTGAACATAAGGGTGAGAGTCCAGACAGCTTCATGGCTGACCTTTCACCTCCAGGTCTCCACATCACTGACACCATGCAGCCTTTGCTAAAGGATCTGGAAAGTCAAGAGTCCAGGATCTCAGAGTGGACATCCCCTGGCATCTCACTGGCATCAAGCCTCTGTCCCTGAAGTTCTGTCCATGCCTCCTTACCCTAGTGAATCCACTTAACTTATTCCTTCCACGTGAGAATGTGGTAGCCATACACACATGACCCTAACAAAACTAAACTGGGGTTGTGGAAAGGCTTCGAAACACTATGTTCCTTATCTGTGCAAAGTAAACCAAGCTGAGGGCTCTTT
>NW_006159504.1:2059057-2078288 GCF_000334495.1 Tupaia belangeri chinensis | reverse complement strand
GCTTATGCAAAATATCCTTTTATGTTAAATATCTGTAAATGCTGATTCCAAATTATCTTGATTTCACTTGCCCTGCAGCCCTTAGGCCAAAATCATTATGCCTCATCACCCCATGGAAGTTCCTTTGACAACTCCTCACTGTTCCATCCAAGACAGGTATAAAGTCATGTGAAAGAGACCTGGTTTCTTACAAAGTTTTATCTATGGCATATGGATTTTATTTTATCTTATTGTATTTTATTGTTGTTTGGAAAAACTTCTTTTTTTTTTTTTCCATCTCTACCCAGCTGTTCCTTGAGTTGAAGCCTTTAAACATATGTCAATAGCTGGCCAGCTTGAGTGGGACTGGCTTTGAAATGTCATAGCACATCTGCAGGATTTTACCTGCTAAAACATCAGCTCTACGGGAATTTAGCAATTGAGTCTCATTTTAAACACGCAGTAGGCTGTGCAAAATCCATTTATAGAAAATGGCAAATATGAGGGTACCTGTCGGTAACACAGGGAAAAGGCTACTGTCTTAAATGTGAACTAGGTGACATTTTTATTAGATTAAAAAAATAAGAACGAATTAGAACAAAAAGACAATTAGCACTGAACTATTTACAATGGTAGTCATCATAAGCAAATTATTGCTTTTGAAAATATTGATTGTCAAGAAACATCGTTATCTTACCAAATCTGTGTGTGTGTGCTATGGGCGCATTACTGTACCAGCATTCATTAAATCGAAAGCAATCTCATCATTATTCATGGATACATACTCTTAAAGAGGGCAATTACTTTCTCAGCAAGAGATCATTATGGGGTCTGGATAAAGTATTATCTTTCCCTGAAATATAGGAGGGTTGCGTAGGATGTGAAACTGAGGCGGAGCTGCTTCTCAGGGTCCAATTTGGCATTAGCGGGCTCTCGGGAATCTGAAAAGTGTGTTCTTCTCTAGCTGCTTTCTGGAGAAGATGGCCTTTGTCACGCACTGGCACTTGCAGAACTGCTTAGCTCTTGCTCCAGTTGGAGTTGCCATCATTTGCCATTATCTGGTTTGGATAACCCTTTTAGGGTAGAATTGGGGCTTCAGTGCTTTTCATGCCCAGGTATCAGAATGCTCCGGATGGATGTGGGCTTCACATTTAGAGTGGCTCTTGAAAGCGAGCACGCGCGGTTGCTGGTGGGCACTCTGATGCTTCGCTCCAACCCCATGTAGTCCTGACCTGGCTCGTACACAGCCAGCATGATGCTCTGTAAAGTAGGAGAAATACTTCAGAAGCAAAACTTTCTCTTTTCTTAATCCGAGAGAAAATTTTAAATGTTTAGAAATGTGATTTGCCAGAGGAGATCCCTTCTGAACCCTGACTTTACATCCCACTGAAAAATCTATGATAGAACTTAATAAGCCCAACTGATCAGTCGCCATCTGTGCCCGAGAGGAGACAGAGCTGCCCCGCTCTGTAATAAAAACTAATTTATTTAGATTTCCCGTTGTGTTCTGAAATTGCTTTCCATAGCTTTTGGAGAGTATCATAGTCCACTGAAAGAGGATATAAATTTCTGAATAGGAATCCAGTTTAGCAATGTCTAGAGGAATGTTCCAGCATTTCTTCTTATTCTTTCTTCTTAAAACATCCTCTTTGCACATTGCGTAAGTAGTGACCTTGAAAAACCATTTTTACCCTATGAAAATAGGATATATGAACATCTCCAGGCTGTCACAAAGCAAAAACAAACCAGAGCTCATGTCTGTGCAGAGTACGCAGGGTAATGTAAAATAAACACCACCACACGCATTTCCCTTCTCTGTTTCCTTCCATATACATTCCTGACCTCCAGTAGCCTAGGATTTGAAGTAAGGTAGAGTTTAGACATTTCTCCCTCCCAAACGAAACAATGTATGGGAGTGAAATATGTCCCACTTTGAGAAGTGACTGTAGGATATTGTAATTTCTTCAAAACTCTACTTTCTCTATGATGTGTTCTATTACCAAATGCTGTCACTCCAGCACTGAGCTCTGTATTGGTAGAGATACACATTGATAAGACAGACAACGAGTTATTTTTAAGTGTATTGATTTCTTCCTTTCATGAATAAGAGAGAAAGATGCAGAGACAGGCACCCCCAACAGGGTCCTCACACCTCAGTCTTCCTCTAGCCTTATCTGTCCCCAGATCATGGCTACTTGTACCACCACCACCCCCTCCCCCATGTGCAGGGAGGTCTCAGTGCAAACACAGACCCTTCCCCCATGGCTCAGCCTCACAGAGCACTGCCATAGCTACACCGTTCTCCAGCCCCCACAAAGAGTCATGAGTCCTTTTTAAGTGTTCAGTACAGCTTTTGGTATAGAATAGCAAGCTTTTATGAACTCATTAAATGTTTTAAAAATTCTTTTTTGCTAATCAAAACAATATTTATTTCTGGCTTTTGAGAAATTTTGGAGGCACTCAGTTCACAGAGTTAAATTCTTAACACCAGTTTAAAGAAGCCTTTCTCTGTCTGTTAGGAGTGATCAATATTATAATAATTAAAATGTGAGGAAAGTCCCTCAAATATGCAATGCTGTTTAGATGACCAGGAAGTAAAGAAGTCATCTAACAAAGGAGGCTAGAACCTTATTCTAAGAACAACCAGGCTTTATTCAAAGCCAGCTCTTTGCAAAATGCAACCAAAATGCACTCTACTGAAGGAGAGAGGTACAGGGAAAGAGAGAGAGAGAGCAATAGAGGCATCGCCAATAGGCTCTTAGTGCTACTACCTGCTCCCAACCTTAGCCAGCACCTGGCTTGTACAGGGAAGTGCCAGGATGCAAACCAAGGACCCTCTCACATGGATCCAATTGCATCACTGCTGCTTTGTCATCTGGTCCCAAAGTATGGTTTTCGCAATGTCCACCGAGGGGCCATTGACAGGAAGCAGTTGTGCTGGGACTGCCTTTGCCCATTGCCTCTCCACATCCCTTTCCACCCCACAAGTAACTGAGCCCACCCAACAAGAAACTGGCCGAGAGTTTGTGGTAGTCCAAGGGAGACTAATGGTGAAAAGAAAAGTGAAGATCTGGGACAAAATGCCATTTTTACAATTAAGGAGGCCAGCATTCAAAGAGGGAAAAATGAATGATCTAAGATGATAGCAACTAGCTGTTTGCCTCTCACCAAAGGCCTTCTTCATCCCTCTCCAGAAGAGGAGAAGAGAAAACACAAGAAGAAGCGCCTTGTGCAGAGCCCTAATTCCTACTTCATGGGTGAGGATGCCCAGAATGCCAAAAAATCTCCACAGTCTCGAGCCATGCACAGACGGTATGGCTGCTCCACTGTCCTCTGCCAGTCTACGGGAGGAAAAGCGAGGCTTACGGAAAGACGTTCCTTGAGGAGGAAGCAGCACCGAAAGCATCTTGACTCAAGATGAGTGGGAAACCAGCCCAATAGACGTATTTTGGATATGTCCTGCATATTGTCTTGTTTAACTGCTGGGTAGTTCCTACCTCAAGTATTCAGGGGCAACCAGAAGAGTGGAACACTGGAGTCATTTGGGGCAATTTGTGAAATAAAATGAAGGCAGTTTCCGAGTCAAAGTCCACAGTGCTGAGTATAAGGACTCCTTACCTAGAAGGGTGAAAGCAGCTGATGCCCACACTGCAAAGAGGGTAAAGAGGAGGCTCTGGTAAGATCCAGCAAATGCTCGAGGATACCTGAATCTTCCCGTTGATCGATGCGTTAGACATAACAAGAATGATTAATGACACGTCCAGGGCATATGCAGCATTGAAAACTGTGGTCATCCATCAGAAGCATTCAAAACTCAGGTGT
This sequence comes from Tupaia belangeri chinensis, assembly GCF_000334495.1. Taxonomy (NCBI): domain Eukaryota; kingdom Metazoa; phylum Chordata; class Mammalia; order Scandentia; family Tupaiidae; genus Tupaia; species Tupaia belangeri. The sequence goes on along the minus strand of NW_006159504.1, from coordinate 2,074,487 downwards.
CTTCTCTTTGCTTACAGAGAACAGGCCCTAAGTGTGAGCTGGTTCCTTTGCTTCCATCCACCTCAAGAAAAAAAGTCCAGTTTTTGAGCCCATTATTTCTTCCTCTCAGGTTAGGGATGATTTAAATACTATTGCTTTAAAATGCCTGTTACCATTCCTGTGCACTCTTACCACAGGTGACACGCTTGACCTAAACAAGTCTGCTGACTGAATTCATCTTTTTTTTGGGGGGGGGCGGTTAGGTTTTTGCCATAAGGTGTACACTAACCAGAGACAGGGAAAGTGAGAAATCACCCTCTGTGATTGCTCATGTGGGGAGCCCAGCTTCTTCACCATACCACCTGCTGGCCCCCGAATTTTTAATCCTGATGCCTCAAAACTGAAACACCAATGAGTTCATGAACCCAAGGGAATCTTGTCCTGCTCAGAATGTCATTTCTAAGGCACATTATGATTTGTACTTTATCCTCGATAAAACTTCAGACTTGTGTCTTAAAGGAAAAAAATGCGAGAGAAGAGGGAACCAGCAGTGAGCGTAATGGCTATGTCGCTGGACTCCCACGTAGTCGACCGTGGTTCACATCCCGGACCCGGTGGCTTAAAACTCATGCCGGGTGCATGTGCGTGCGTGCCCAAGATCCCGAGAGGAGAATGGAGGAGAAGGGATTGCAGCGTGACCATCCCCTCTGGGGGGTGATTTCTCACTTTCTGTCTCTCTGTCTCTCTCTGTCTGGCAAGCGCAAGTGCCTTATAGCGAAAACCTCTCAAAAAAAAAATGCGAGAGAAAAAAGCCACAGAGAAATAGATTATGAAAACTTTTACTTGTGTATTCCACCAACATTTATTAAACATTTATTAAGTGTCAGGTTTAGATGTGGGCTCTGGAAATGAAGTCTTGGATAAGATGATAAAAACTCTTAATTCTTTTGGCTTTGTGTTCTATTAGAGAGAAATGTAAGCAAGCAAATAAACTTTATAACATATAAGTGCCACCATGAAAATTATTATGAAGATGAAAAGAGGGAGATAGAAATCTCTGGTTCTTTGGACTGGGGGCTGTGCTTCCCTGGGGAAATAACATTTGATCTGAGGCCTCCTAAGCTCATTCCTCATTTCTATATCTAAATTATTCACATTGTTTAAATATGAGCTCAGATCTCACCTCCTTTGTAGATTAATCTTCAGTTACTCCACTGACTCAGAAAGCTGGTGAGACTACTAGAGAATTTTTATTATTTTTTTATTTCAAAAATTCTGCCATAGGGAGGGCGCCATCATGTTCTATTTCAAAAATTCTCAGCCCAGCCTCATGTTTCAGCCTGTAGTATCCTGGAAGCCACATGCCGACCATGTTTTGTGTTCCCAGCTTGGTCAGCCTGACAACACACCAAGTATGTGTACATGTGAACAGGATTTTTACAGGCTGCAGGACTGGAGAAAGAGGATCACAGAGGAGCTGAGCCCTGTGGAGGATGCTTCTCTGTTTTTACTCTCTCTCATATATGCACATGCACTGTATAATTAATTAAATGAAGAAATAAATAAAATTCTACTAGGATGGAGCCTTAAAATCTACATAAAACACAAGTTTCCCCAGGGCCAGCCCCATAGCACAGCAGTTAATCATTGTGTGTAACAAGCTAGATCTCCCACAGCCAGCCACAGTTCAGCTCAGCTCTAGGGGCCTGAGAAACATATTCACTGCATGTACATGTGTGCTCAGAATCTTGATGAGAAGGAGAAATGGAGGAAAGGAGATCGTGGCATGGCAAGGCCTCAGTTAGGGGTGTTTTTTCTCTCTCCTTCTCTAGATCTCTCTCTCTCTCTGGCAAGGGCAGGTGCTCTCTGTCAATTAAAAAGAGAGGACCAACCTGTGACATGGTGATTAAGGCAGCTGAATCCCACATGGCCGATTGAGTGATTCAAGTTCTGAACTCAGAACCTTGAAAAACACGCCAGGAACAGAGGCATGCATACCTAAAATCCCAAGGAGGGAACGGAGAAGAAGGCATTGTAGAATGCCATCCCTCCTGGTTGGGAGGGGCAGGGTGATTTCTCACTTCCTCCTCTCTCTTTCTATCTCTCTCTGGAAACATGCATTGCATATCCTATAGCAAAAACTAAAAACAAAACAAAACAAAAACAAAAACAAAACAAAAAACAACAACAAAATCTTCCCAGGTCAATCTGAGGGAACTCAAAGATACTATTAATAGAATGGCTGTCGATATGAAAGTGAACAGAACTTGTGCAGTTCATTTATTATGAGCCTGTGGCCCTGAAGCAAACACCTTTTCGTGATTGCCACAGCGGTCCTTTGCTATGGACTTTGTGTCGGACAGTATATCAGACCTAGCAGACTTAGGCTGCTGAGTCCAACCTGTCACATCTGCAGCTGATAGAAGCCATTTGAAAGCCACTAGCTGCTGAAAGAATGAAAGGTCATCATCTCCTTTCAGAACTAAGTGTTTTCCAGAAGTAATTGAAGTTATTTTCTTAGAGTCAGTAGTGAGAGCGGAAACTGGTATGAATTATATTGTGTTCAAATCACCGTAGGTTATGTTTCCTGAACAAAGACGGGGAAAAGAAAGCATTATTGCATATGGAGAAAACGACCAACTTTTGACACTTAATTTTATTCTTCCTGAAAAATGGTAACTCCTCCTGTTTCTAAACTACAGTAGACAGGATGATAAGCAACTGCCTGGAACAAATACATCCTGAATTTCTCATCACCACAGTTTCCCAAAAAGCTAATAAAGCTATAAAAGAGCCCAAAAGCAAACCATAAGGAGTTCTGTGTGTGGGCTAGCATCCTGGTTACTTGTTCAGCCCTTCCTGAGTACTTCACCCAGAACCAGCTGCCACTTATCAAAGTGCTGTGGTTAGGTGGCCCAGTCAGCACTTTGATAAGAAGACCATGAAAGGGACTCTGAGGCTATGGGGGAGCTGGTTGGAGCTGCCACATTCCAGGGCCCAGTCAGCATAAATAGGAACACTCTCTGACACACAGGCTCCTTGGCCCTGGGGGGAGGTAGATGACACTGTGGAGATGTGGGTGCAAAAGCGCCTTCAACAGTATATCATTATGGCCAGCCCAGGTGGCACAGCGGTAACACGGAGCTCCATGATGCCGAGGACACATGCAAAGCTTCTCACCTGAGGTCTCCCTGTACTCGTTGGCCATGCACACATACCTGTGGCCAGGCTGGTTGAGGCCGAGGGTGTCTCACAGAGCGAAGACCTTTTTGTGGGTGCCTTTTTCTCTCTAAAGAAGTAAATAGATAAATTTTTTAAAAACCATGTAAAATCAGGAGGATCAGGTGGGCTCACATCATAATGAAAGGTCATCTGTTTGTATACTTGTAGGATGAGAATGTTCAACTGCCAGAACACTCCCTACCCCAACAGTCCCTCCTTTGCTCCTCTTCCATTCTCATTGCCAAGACCCTCTTCCGCACCTGACTATTAGCACCCCAATTTTAGTGACTTTCCTTGCCCTCAGCATCCTTTTAGCTTCTAAGCTTTTTAAAAAGTTTCCACTTCTAATCAAAACATGTGCAACCATTCATTGTACGGAACAAGAGTGTCACACTTGAGCTGACAGGACCAACCCACGGAATCAACTAGAGATGAGGTGAAGAGCTTAGTGTGTTATTTTTCAGGCACCACAAACTGTTAACAGAGAAGGTTCCATTCTGAAGAGAATAATAATTTAAAGGCCATGCCCTCTAAAGGAATTGTGTTTTATGAGGACTTGAGAAATCTTCCTTAAGTTGGACCTCTCTGAAATTACACCATGTAGGTAGATGTCTCTTCTGTTTGATCATAGGTCCATCCTGGAAAGCAGATTTCTAACACTACAGGCAAAGTCTTGATTCAACATGATATTTGGCAAATTGCAGGGTCAAGCTCAACTCCGTAATATGAATTTGAACAGACTAGGTGTAAAGCTGACCTAATCTTCGGTGAAAAATTTTGTCCTGTCAAGGGACACCACTCCAGGTTCTCAATTCCAGCCTATAGAGGTTTTGAGCTATTTTATGTCTTTGTATATTTATGGCACTGACAAACATGCCCACTGTCTTGTCAAATAGAGAGTCCATTGCTTCACCTCTCACATGGTAATGAAATGCATTTTTTCTCCCTTTGTACATCCATTTCAATATTCTTATCAATAGTTGTGTGTGTGTGTTCTTTGGGTTCTTTTTTGGTACTGGTTTTAATATTGATTCTCCTATGTGTGAAATTTGTTTTTAACAGATAAAAACTTTGCACAAAACAGGATGAACTAGATAAAGTTTAGAAATATTGCTGGAATGGAGAACAGAGTAAAAGAAGAGACTATAAGGGGTTTATTTAATCAAAACAAAGTTAAAGATGTTCTCTTGTACACACGAGATTTTCACCTGTGTAGTGAAAAGTATGCAACTAGTTTAGCATGACTAATTAAATATTGTACAGAGACTTTTCCTTAGTTTCAGTTTAAAATGATCCTATCTTTGGGGCCAGTTGCTAGCATGGTGAATAATGCAACTAGGCCCTCATGGATAGGTCCCAAGTTCATATCCCTGGGCCTCCCTGTATACACTAGGCAGGATGACTGAGGGTGGACTGCAATTATAAGATGATGATTCTTTTGGGTGGTCTGTCTCTCTCTGTTATGAAAAAAAACAACAATAAACTTAAAATTTACCCTATTTTTGGAAATATGAACTGCTTTAAGTCCTAAGATTATAATAAAATATAAAGATATATAATAGCTTATGAAAAGGACCCCAAACTCATAATAGACATCATTCTCTTGAACCACTTGCTCTGGGGGAAGCCAGTTGCCTTGTCATGAGGACCTTCAAGCAGCTCTGAGGTGAGGCCCATGTGCTGAGGAGCTGAGTCTGCCTGTATTCAACCCCCACCATGTGGATGAGTCATCTTGGATTAGAATCTTCCAGCCCCAGGCAAGCTTTCATATGATTGCACTCCCAGTTGATGGATCAGCTGCAAATTTAGTTGAGATTCTGTGCCAGAAATACTCAGCTAAGGTGCTCCCCAATTTGTGAACCCACAAACATGGAAAGATAACTAATGCTTTTTGTTTGAAGCAAGTAAGTTTTTAAAGTAATTTGTATGGATCAGAAGAAAGTTTAAGAAACATGGCTGTAGAGAAGAGACGGAAAGGACATTAACTAAGGACAGGGCTTTCTGTTTGTTTCAGGGTAAATGTCTTTACTTTCAGGTTTTCAACAGAGCAATTCTCTTTTTTTGTTATCTTTTCTAAAAAAATTGCTTTAGAGTGTGTGTGATCCCAGGAGAAAGACAGAGACAGAGACAGAGAGAGAAGGTATAAAAGCAATCCCCATAGAGAAAGGCAGGTCACAATCTTCTCCTTCACTTCTTTGGGGATTTTGGGTACCCTACACGTAACTGATACATTTTCAATCTGCCAGATTCAGGATTTGAACCACACGGAGGGTCATGTAGGATCCAGCCACTTTAACCACCATTGGCTGGCTCCCAGAATAATGCTTTATTTGGTAAGCATGCAATTATAAATGAATCTTGCATATTTTAAAACAATTCCCATGACCATTTGATTTAGAAATGTTTTTCCAACTACTTTTTTGAGATGACATATGTGCTAGGAATGAATAGAATCGTATTTTTTAAATGTGTTCTACAATTCACATATTTTCCAGAAACTTAACTGAAAATAATTCACATATCATATAATTCATTCACTTAAAGCATGCAAGTCAGCGGTCTCTACTGTGTTGTTTGATTCTGTAACCACCACTGAGATCAGTTCTAGAACCTTCTCATCTCCCAAGAACGCAACCATATGACCCATCGGCCATCACTGACCATTCTTCCCCATTCCCAGCTTCAAATCTACGTTATCACTGATCTGCTTTTTATCTGTATCAATTTGTCTGTTCTGGGACTTCCGTTAAAATAAAATCATATAATATGTGGTCTTTTGTGACTAGCTTCTTTCATTTAGCATATGTTTTCAAAGTTATGCATAAATATTCCACTCAATTTTATTGCAAAATAGCATTTCATTGCATGGATATAACACATTTCATTTATCTGGTCAAGAATTCATATGGTGGGACCAGCAGTTAGCATAATGTCTATGTCGCTGGACTCCCACGTAGTCAACTGCGGTTCGTGTCCCGGACCCGGTGGCTTAAAACTCACGCCAGGCGCGTGTGTGTGTGTGCCTAAGATCCTCCGAGGAGAATGGAGGAGAAGGGATTGTGGCGTGGCCATCCCCCCTGGGAGGTGATTTCTCACTTTCTGTCTCTCTGTTTCTCTCTCTCTGTCTGGCGAGCGCACGAGCCCTATAACAAAAATCTCTACAGAAAAAAAAAAAAAAAAGAATCCATAGATATCAAGTTGTGACTACATTTCGGCTATGGTGAATGAACAAAGCTGCAATGAGGGTCCCTGGGTGAATTTTCATGTGTCTGTATGTTTCTATCTCTCTTGGGTATATTAGCAGCAGTGGAACTCTGTGTCATATTGTTAAAGCTTCTGAGAAGCTACTGAACTGCTTTCCAAAGTGGTTGCACCATTTCACATACCCACCCACAATACTTGAGGGTTCCAGTTTCTCCACACCCTTGGAAATTCTCATGATAGTATACCTTTCTGACTGTAGTCATCCTAGTTTGAGCAAGGGAGTGGTATTTCATTATAGTTTAAATTGTATTTCCCTGATGGCTAATGAGGCAAACATCCATTCATGTGTTTATTGACAATTTGCTTTGTGTATCTTCTTTGGAGAAATATCTAATAGATTATTTTCCCATTTTTACATTGAGTTGTCATTTTATGTTTGAGTTATAAATTTAAATTTTTAAAGGTATTTTCTTAAACTTACATAGTAGTGAATAGCTTATTGGATGAAAATAGATATTATGTTATTATTATCATGGTAAAGGAAGGTTTAAATATAAGAAAATGACCCAGACGTATGGAAGGACTTGAGAAGTTTATGAAAAATGGAATTTAAGTACCATTTATTTTGGTGCCAAAAGTTTTGAAATGTTTTCCTGAAGATCCTTCAGATGGCTGCAAGTGCTTAGTAATCCGGAGATCACTGCTGACCTTCTCAGAGTTTCAGGTAAATTGTGTGGCTAAAATCAAATTGCATGGGCTGAGAAATAAATGGGGGATGAAGAGACAGAGGAAGAAAATGTCTCTATTTTATTTTTATTTAAGTATCTACCACCTTACCACATTTTTCACTGGTGAACTCACATGTGGAGGAGAGTGTCAGGTCTAGACACCTCATTATGGGGGAAAATTACAGGTTACGACTCATTTATTCAAAAGTGCCATGACTGAAAGAGTTCATCAGAGGCAGTTCCCACTCCACTCCACACCCACAGTATCTAAATGGTGATTCTGCACTTGTCTCTCAGGGAGATTAGGAAGGATCTTGTCTTTGGCAGGCTATTATCTAAAAAGTCCCTCTAGATTCTAAACCACGGCGCATATAAAACTGTCTTAGAATAAAAGCACAATAGTTGTGGAACGGACTGAGTTATCAAAGTACAGTAGCCTCGAGGTAGCTATGATGTCCTCCACGGTCCACCCAAAACCTTTGTGCATTCATTTCAATTCAGTTTTACTCCAATGAGCAGAATTATTTTTGGTGCATAACTCTTTCACCAAGCATTTTCTATGCTAATGTAGTAAAGTAAGCATCTTGGCATCTATTACTATGAATGTGTCAATTGGAAAAAAAAATAAAGCCTTCTTTATCACATGGAAAGACAGAAGAGGCTACTAATACTATGCAAATGTGACTTTATTCATATAAATCTTCACAAAGCATATTTTTAAATCCACCTTCATCGTTGAGACAAGAGACGTGAGAGAACTGAAGACAGTCTAACAACTGAACTTTTTATCTTTCTCATTATTTTATGCTAATAGGATTTCCAGGGACCTTCAATGTCATCATCAAAGTGAAATTTGATAAGTAAATTTGCACAAAAGAACAGTTATAGGTTGAATCATTTGGAGATCAGTAACAATTTTCCCCTAACTACAGCATCATCAGAGCAGAAGCTTCATACACATGTGGTTGATTTTAGTCAATTTATGTCATTCTTTCATGATATTCAACTGAAATTAAAGCAAGCCTAAGGAAGGGCTTATCTTAAGGTAGCATATCTCATGATTTTTGCATCTCATTTCTTACTAAGCATAGGCACTGTACATACAGATCTATTATGGGGAATTTGCCACAACCTACTATGAGCCATGTCAAGATTTTCTGAAATTGCAAGGTCTTCTGTCAGTTTCGAAGTTTCTTATATTCTGCCCAACATTCTATTGTACAAATATTCTGTGATAAAATTATACTCAGCAATGTCCTTACCTTATATTCTAGGACAATAATATTCAGACTGATGTATTTTTGTCTTTAGGGGGATACACAGATTCTTTATGAGGGGTTTTGTGAGGAATCAATTTCCATATCTTTTTTTTTTTGAGAAGTTTTTGCTATAGGGCACATACACTTGCCATAAAGATAGAGAGAGACAGAGAGACAGAAAGCGAGAAATCACCCCCCAGGGGGGATGGCCACTCCGCAATCCCTTCTCCTCCATTCTCCTCTTGGGATCTTGGGCACGCACACACACACGCCCGGCATGAGTTTTAAGCCACCAGGTCCGGGACTCAAACCGCAGTTGACTACATGGTAGTCCAGCAACATAGCCATTACGCTAACTGCTGGTTCCTAAAATAATATATTTTAAAAACAGAAGACTTAACTTTAAAAATATTCTGCTTTGGTCCAGCCCCAATGGCACAGTTAATATCATACTGGACTATAGTGCGAGAGACCACAGCTGACAGCAGGTTTGGGTCCCCTGTGTGGTAGCCCTGAAATGTGCTGGGTATGTGTGTGCCCAGGATCCTGTGAGCTGGCAGGTTGGAGGACGGGAACTGCGGGGTGATGAGAGCCTGCTGAAATTGCTTCTTCATCTGTCTCTTTCTCGTGCACCCACACGTGTTCTCTATCATGAATAAAATAAACAGATGTTTAAAAAGACTAAGTTTTCCCTCCTTGGAATGACACAATTTTAAATACTGTAAAGAATGAGGGTTGGAAGTGATGGTAGCCTTGTTTAACATTACTTCTCCGATAGAGACCACCCAGCTCTGAGGGAGGAGCCTAAGAACCAGCAGGGGACATCAGTAAGAGGTGCAGAAGGGCAGGGCTGAGAAGGCTCCTGGCTCTCTACAGTGAGGCTCTCCTTCCACCCGCTTATCATCAGTTCATCTGAGAATTCAAATTTGGACGTGATTTAGTGGCTGCAAGAATACACTAATGCATTTATTTGAATTGAAATGAGTTACGCTTTCTGAAAGAAAGTGGGTAGGTTTTATCTGATTCGACAAATCAGATCTTCTAGTTAGGTTGGATGGTGGATGTTTTTTAACTGAATAAGTTGCGGGGCATGAACATTTCAATAAAAACATCTTGAAAGAAAATGAAAATATTTTGTATGTTGATCAATGCATATTGAGGTTACTAAGGACTAAATATCTGTGGCCCTCCCACCACCAGGTCCACATGTTGAAGCCCTAACCCAAATGCGATGGTGTTCGGAGATGGCCCATTGATAGGTAATAGGGCCAGATGAGGTCATGAGGGTGGGGCCTCAGATTAGTGGTTTTATTCAAAGAAAGAAATTATCTCTCCGCCATAGAGGCAGGGGACAGGGAAAGAACGGGCAGCTGTCATTTGTAACCAAGAAGAGAGGCCTGATCAAGAGCTGGTCACTGCCCTGACCTTGCGCTTCCAGCTTCCAGAACTGGAAGAGATAAATCTGCCCTTTAAGCCACCAGTCCGTGCCTTTTTTCATGGCAGCCTGAAGTGGCCACAACATGGATTCAGATTCTTATGTTTCAACTATTTCTGAAAAAAGTCAGTTTAAACAGCTGCCTCTAAACCGAAGTTCAATGAATTTGATTAATGATCATTGGCTAGACCTTTCTAAAGCCTTTTTGGTCTGACCAGAGACTGAAGAAGTAAATTAATGATTTGTAATAAAAAAAAAATTGCAAAATGGTTTTCATTTCTTTGTTTACTATTTCTTTGGGCACTATTTACTTAGGAAGTGCCTGTTGGCTTGAATGCTTGTGGAACTAGGAAGAGCTAGGATGAGGCACCTCCACTCAACTGTGCAAAACCCAAGAGAGGTTCCCTGAGCAGGGAGTCAATGCCAAGAATTCCTACCTCTTCCAGTATCCTTTCCCCAGAGTGTTCAAGGGAAAATTAAATTTTGTTATTTTATTTTTTATGTGTACAGAGAGACAGAGAAGCAAGCACTACCAACGACAGATCCTCATGCAGTGATCTCCTCCCACCCTCATCCAGCCCGGATCATGGGCACACATGTGAGAATGCCTCTCATGCTCACGGAGGTCCTGGGACGTGAACCTAGGACCTTTTCCATGCAGGCCCATTTGCGTTATAGCTGTGCCACTGCCTTTCTTGGTAAAATTAGATTTTAACCAGGCAGTCAAGGAGTACTAGTTTGGCTGCATTCTTAGGGACACAACTGAAATTCTTGATCCATCATGTAAGCATGTCATGTAGTTATTGCCTCGGTTCATCCAGGTTCAAGTGCAACTGAACAAAGCTCTTGGACTCAGACAGCCATGGGAGAAAGTCAGAGTTCTGACCAGGAACCAAGTATTTTATCTCCCTGACCTCCATGTTCTCGTCTGTAAATTGGGGATATTAATAACTGTCTCGAAGGATTTTTCATGTGTTTGAGATAAAGCCTAGTTTGTAATAACCACATGATGCAGGGTAGTATGGTACTAAATGCTTTCCTTGTTTATGAGCCCATACTAAAACGTGCAAGCTGCCTTCTAAAAATGTTGGCGGCTCTAGCTGTGACTGCTCTGAGCAAAGGTTAATTATATCGATGTCCAGATATTGAAGGGGTCTGTGAGCACATCACAAAGTTCAAGCTATGTGTTCACTTCATTAAAAATATTTCAGAAGAAAGGTTCATTCAAGTACAACTAGATAAAAGTTACTGACAAAAAACCAATAGGTTCCATTTTAAGGACGTCATTTTATGATCTATGACTGAGCGTTCATCACAGCAGCTCATTTACGCAAGAATACAGGTAGGTTAGGATGGCGGGATCTGAGTAGCATACTTTTTATTTAGTTTTATTAATTATTATTATTATTATTATTATTATTTTTATCTGTTATAGGACATATGCACTCACCAGAGAGAGACAGAGAGAGCGAGAAAGAGAAAGCATGCTGTCAGGTCTGGGACTTAAACCTCTGAGAGCCATGGAGAACCCAGTGCTTTAACCATCCTGCCACCTGTTGGCCTCCAGGGTAGCAAATTTAAATAGCCTCTAAAGACAGTGTAATGGTTGTAGGTTGGAGAAAGAATGTTACTTTTGATTAAAAAAAAATATCAGAAAATCAAGCGAGTGGTGAGGGAGCCCCTAGGAATTGGGTTTGTTCTGGCTCCATAAGAGAATGTTGAGGGGAATTAGCACTCTGCCAGCCAAGACTTGGGTAGACGGCTCTTGCAACCATCTGGAAATTCAGTGTTTAAAATGTTTCAAACTGTTCCTCATGACATTTATTTTAGGTGCTAAGTTTCAAATATTTAAATTTTTGAATAAAAGAGGATGGTTCTTCATTAAGTTTGACTGGTTTTCAAGCTTGATCAAAGTAAAAGTGAGCAGGAAAGACAGTGGGAATTTAGTTTATACTTAAAGAAATGCATTTTTATTTGTGTGGTTCAAAATCTTGATTCTTTTAAAAAATAAAACAATGGTTTCTAAAGCTGTTAAAACTGTTCAATGATTGGGCCATTTTCTTTCTGGGAAGGTTTTCTCATCAGCTCTTCCATGGACAACCAGATACTGCACACTCTCACTCACTCCCATAGGCACACTCCCCTCATTCTCTGTCTCTCTCTCTCTCACACACACACACACACACACACCACACACTTCACTCTAAAGCTGAAACCCTTCCTCTTAGTGAATCATTAAGTCTTTAATACAGCACGATGAGTTCCTGGATGTTAAATCCGTAGAAATCTACTAGGCATATATATGGCTTCCCTTTCTTCCTTTCCTTTCTTCCTTTTTTCTTTTCTTCCCTTCCTTTCCCTTTCTTTTTTTCTCTTCTTCCTTCCTTTCTTTATTTCTTTCTCCCCTGCACATATCTCAGAACCTCATTCTACTTGGTACCAAAGCCAAGCACCTTTATCTCGTATATAACCCAGTATCTTCATTTTCAGTATGAGACATTTTTTGTCATATTAAAAATGAACTTAGTTAAATAATAGGTGGATGGTTAAAAATCAAGGAGATTTTCTTATTCAAATGCTAATCCTGCATTTGAACAATGCTTGTGAGATAGGGCCAGACTGATTTGGAGTGTTTTGGTAAGTTCATTCCTAATGTTCAGATGATGGCGTTTTCTAGAAATACTGAAGGGAAGCCAGCACAACTTCCACTAATATTTGGAGGTTGGTGTTTAAACATGACCTTGAAGAGGTAAGAGTCACAATCCCTGAACTGCCTCACTCCTGATCCGGAAGTAAATGTCCCCCCAGGATGGTTCTACACATAGAGGCATCCCAACACGGAGCCACGTTTAACTGACCCCCACACACACTCTCTCACTCACACACACTTGCACATACTCCCCACACACTCTCTCTCTCACACACACACACACACGCACACTCACACACACTTGCACACACACTCCCCACACACTCTCTCATACACACACTCCCACACACTCACCCACACACTCCCCTCACACTCTCTCATACACACACACTCCCCTCACATTCTCTCATACACACACTCACACACACACACACACTCATACACAGAATCCCCTCACACTATCTCTCTCTCATACACACACATTCACATACACTAATACACACATTCCCCTCACACTATCTCACACATTCATACACATACTCCCCTCATACACACACCCACACACTTATACACATAGTCCTCTCACGCCCTCACACAAACACACACTCATACACACACTCCTCTCACATTCTCTCACACAAACACACACGCACACTCCCCTTACACTTTCTCTCACACACATGCACACTCCCCTCACACTCTCTTGCACACACACACTCAAACACATTTCCCTCACACTGTGTCACACACACACTCACACTCTCCTCACACTCTCTCACACACTCACATACACACACTCCCCTCATATTCTCTCTCTCTCACACACACACACACACACACACACACACACACACTTCCTTCTGAAGTTGAAACCCTTCTTAGTGAATCATTAAGTCTTTAATACAGCACGATGAGTACCTGGATGTTAAATCAGTAGAAATCTACTAGGCATATATATGTCTTCCCTTTCTTCCCTTCCTTTCTTCCTTTTTTCTCTTCTTCCTTCCTTTCTTTATTTCATGTCTTCCCTTTCTTCCCTTCCTTTCCCTTTCTTTTTTCTCTTCTTCCTTCCTTTCTTTATTTATTTCTCTCCTTTCTTCCTTCCTTTTTTCTTTCTCCTCATATTTTTATTTAACATCATTAGAGATGCAGTAGCTCTCTCTGGCCGCCTTGCCTCTCCACCTGTGGTCTTGAGCTCATTCTTATTTCCTCACTGGAGTTGCCAAGCCCTGCATTTTGTGACGGCCCCTCTTGCTGCTTGATCCTACCCCTTCCTTTCCTTCCGGCTGTGTCCATCCCAGGAGCGCCACTAACAGACATCCTCCTCCCTGATCTCGCACTCAGTCCCCTTCCCAGGGAATGCAGTCCATAAGGGACAGCAGAACTTGAAAGTCCTAGTGCTTTGCTTCGCCCTTGACCTCGGCACACTCAGGAGAGCAGCCCTGTAGGAGCTGTGCTGGATTTCCATGTGATGTTCCACGATGATGGGGTACTTCATTCCATCACCCAAACATACTGCCACTCTCCACTTTTCTGGAAATAAATACAACAGATGGTTGGTGGAAGCAACCAAACTGCACTTCTAGTTCTCCTGGGGCTTGTTTAACTTATCTTTTCAAAACAAATAGTCATTCTATGTTTACTTGCCAACAGAGAAGTGCCTGAATTCATATCCCTTTTCCTATTTGCAGGAGACATAAATGTCAAAAAGGTGAAGATTATTTTCTAGGTGCTTCGGAAAGCCTGTTTCAAAAAAATCCCCAGACTCTAAATTATGCATGAAAAGATACAGATATAAAATGCTACTGAGGAAAGGAACTAAGTTAATGAAAGGAAATTCATTTTATATCTTTTCTGAGAAGAAAGACACGACCCCATTTTTGGAGAAAGCAGTTGAAAAGCTACATGTAATGCCATAGTATCAAAAAGTAACATTCCTGACAAATATAAATTCCAAGTGATATAAAACTGGTCTCGAAAATTCAATCATTCTCAACATTTGATTTGTGAGATGCCGAACAACTCATGTTAGATACTGTGATATTTTGGGAATCCATTAAAGTTTTTTATGAAAAAAAATTGGTCAGCTGAAATTACATTTTAAACTTGCAACCAAGCTATGGTAAAGATGAATTAAAGTAAGGAAATGGCTTAGTGATAAAAAGAAACATTATAAATGAAAAGCAAACATTTTCACAGTAACATTTCTTACTAGAAATCTTTATGATAATCACCAAATAACTAAAACCAATTCACAATATGAAATTCAATTTTATTGTTGTTTTATTTTAAATACAAACACACACACACACACACACAAACACACACACATATTTAGAGATTCTTGCTATGGGGCACGTGGACTTTCCAGAGAGACAGAGAGATACAGAAAGTGAGAAGTCACTCTGGGATGGTCACGCTGCAATTCCCTTTTCCTCTCTTCTCCTCTCGGGATTTTTGGGCATGCATACACATACCCAGTGTGAGTTTAAGCTGCAGGGTTCAGGACAAAAGCATGATTGGCTACACAGTAATCCAGCAACATAACCATTACACCATCTTCTAGTCCCTTATTTTAAATATTAAGAGTTGCATCATATTCTTTTATGGGAAAAGCTGCTATGACTACATTTTAATTTTACTTTAGTTTCTTTTTTTTTTTTTTTTTTTTTTTTTTCCACAAACGAAGTGCACTGAGAGAGGCAGAGAGAGGGAAAGTAAGAAATCACTAGAGGGAAGTAGAGGGGGATGGCCACGCTAAAATCCCTTCTCCACTTTTCTCCTCTCAAGAATTTTGGGCACAGGGAACCAGCAGTTAGCATAATGGCTATGTCGCTGGACTCCCACGTAGTCGACCGCGGTTCGCGTCCCAGACCCGGTGGCTTAGAACTCATGCCGGACGCGTGTGCGTGCGTGCCCAAGATCCCAAGAGGAGAATGGAGGAGAAGGGATT
>NW_006159504.1:2053009-2058164 GCF_000334495.1 Tupaia belangeri chinensis | reverse complement strand
TAAAATGGGCATGCCTTTCAGGTTTTAGGACAGTTTTAATTTTTTACTAGGCTTTATAATTAGTTTTTGCCTATCTGGCTCAGTTCTTTGGTTTGGGAGAGAAATTGCATTCTCTTTGGAGTGAGTTTTTTTTTAAACTTATGACAAGATTATTTAATCTTTTTACCCAAAGACCTAGAGAACATTTAGTTGTTTTTAAGATGTGCCTCAGAATACATTGTTTCAGATTTATTCTTCCACTTTATATTCAGGCCTTTTATTCTTATAGTTTTTTTTTTATTATAATTTTAAACATTAGTTCAATCCATTGCTTGATTTTTTTCTTCTTCAGGGACTCTATTATGTTAGATCTTTTAAAATAATTTTCTGTATATACATCTATCATTTATGTATGATCTTTTTTACCTACTTATTTCTTTCACTTTATTCATGTATCTATTTTCATACATCTATTTTCATACCTCTTCTTAATGTTCTGTACTATATTTTCAGTTGGTTCTATTTGTCTCTGGATATTTGCAATTAACATTTATTTCTGACGTGACTTTATATTTTTCTTCAAAATTTTCTTGAAATTAGTCATGCCTTGGGCCAGCTGATGGCATAAGGTTAAGACACCTGGAGATCACACAGTCAACTGCATGGTTCAAACGCAAGACCCAGCAGCTTGAAAATCATGTGGCCCGTATGTGTGCATGTCCAAAATCTCAAGAGAAGAAGGAAGAAGAAGGGATTGTGGCATGGCCATTCTCCTTGGTGGGTGCTTTTTCACTTTTCCTTTTTCTCTCTCTCTGGTGAGTGCATGCATACTATAGCAAAGTGGGAAAAGACCAGCAAATGGCATAATGGTTATGTCGCTGGACTTGAAACTCACATGGCCCAGGTGCATGCACACCCAAAATTCCAAGAGGAGAAAGGAGGAGAAGGGATTGTGCTGAGGGCATCCCCCCTTGGGGGGTGATTTCTCGCTTTCTGTCTGTGTCTTTGGCAAGTACTCATGTCCTATAGCAAAAATCTCTCTAAAGGAAATAAAAGAGAATAAAGAAATAAATCATGCCTCGACTCTCATGTTTCTTTTTCTGTTCATTTTTACTGAGTTTTGATTCTTGTGCTCTTCCATATCTTGAATTGCTTTATAAAATTAATTTCTTTCTTTCATGAGTGAGAGAGACAGAAGAGAAATGAAAGTGGAGAGAGTGCTACAGCATCCCTGAAAGGATCTCGATGCCACAGCGAGCCCAATACCAGCCGGTCCTGGGGTATGGGCACAGCATGCCTGGCATCCTCAGGGAGGTCTCTGGATGCGAACCCAGCACCTTTCCATGTGGGTCATTCTTGTAGAACACCTCAGTTTACTGCTTCACTACCAGTTGACCCCAATATTGTTTTTGATGATATTTAACTCATGTTGGAATGTTATGTTATACCTTTCCTCTGCTTTATAGCTGATATTTATTCTTTTGCAAAGGTGTTAAGTTTTTACCAGACCATAGTAACAGATTGTGAGAAAAAATACTTTTGCCTCTGCTGTCCTAGGTTCTCAGGCTGAGTTCCCATACATTAAACTAATGAGAGACAGGGACCAGCAGTTAGCGTAATGGTCAGGCTGAGTTCCCATACATTAGACTAATGAGAGACAGATTAACAAAAGAAAAATCAAACATATATATCTATTAATATATAAATTATATTATATTAAAATGTGTTTGGCACATACACCCGGGAGCCCTCAGAGTTGAGTAAGGCAAAAGGTTGATTAATACTTGGGCTTCTATAGCATCTTCACAAAAGATGCAATATATTTTGTTGTTGTTGCTGTTTAAGTTTTTGCCAAAGGACATGTGCACTGGCCAGAGAGAAACAGAGAGAAAGAAAGTGAAAAATCATTCACAGGAGTGATGGCCACATTGCAATCCCTACCCCTACACCCTCTCCTTCAAACTATGTCACGCATGTACACATGCCCAGCCTAATTTCCATGCCTCTTGAAACTTTGTCACACATGTACACATGCCCAGCCTAATTTCCATGCCTCCAGGTCTGGGACTCGAACCATAGTCAGCCATGTGAGAATCCAGTGCTTTAACCACCATCCCACCTGCTGGCCCAGAACAATATGTTTTTAGAGAAATAACAATACAAAGGAAAAGGACTCTGAGTAGGATGGCAAAATGTGGAAAGGTAAATATGCTGGGAAATTGGCAAAAAGGAAGAGCTAATTAGTAAGGTTCGTTGATTCCTCTGTTACTTTCCCCAGTTAATAAGAGCCTACACTTGTCCCCAGTGATTAATTTCTAACCTTCCTGGTAGAGAGGGTGGGAGAGGCAGCTTTTCAAATTTGTGTCCTGCTTTTAGGCAGATGGGGGAAGGGAAGAAAGCTATTCTTGTATGTTTCTTCTCAATTGACTTCAGTTCAAAATGATCTTTACACCAAAGTGACTTAGGGATGGCAAAGAGCCCTCAAGGTCTTTGTCCTTAGGATGTGTGAATCTGGGTGGCTTCTGAAGTTTCCTCATTCAAAAGTGCCGCCCTCTAATGGGACGGAGAAGTTTCATTTCTTCAGTATGTGCCTTTCGGGACAGATGGGTGTTGTTACTGTTGTTCCTGGTATTGTTTCTTGTTGCCATAATGTGCTTGACTTCCACAGGGTTCTTCATCTCCAGCGGTTGCTCCCCCTTTCCCTGCAGGCATGTGTCCACAAGTCTTCTGTGACTCCTACGCAAGAACCCCCTTCCACTCTGCATGCTTCCCAGCCTCCTCCTTCCTATGCCGCAGTGGCTGGTCGCTACTCCTCAGCTCTCTCGCTGTTGTCAGTGTTTCCTCCTCAGCGTAGGGCCTTTCTGTTCTACAGGTGATTTCTACCTGGTTTGCCTCTGTGTCTACCTCGCTCCATTCTCCTCTGCTCTGCATAGTGGCCACTCAATTTTCTGCTTTTCCAGAGGTTCTTGAGTCAACATGTCTGGTTTTAGAGACTGATTTCTCCACTTTCACATCAGCTAACATCTGTAATAGTCTATATGTCATAGCTACACAGTCAGCATGGGCATATATATCTTTCTTCTTAGGACGTGCACGGACAGATTCAGAGTTAGAGCCTATAAAACTGAAACATTTATTAAAATCTTATATATTCTTACATATTTTTATCTTTAATAGCTCTCAAACTTTGAAATTACAGGCAAAAAAAAAACAATCCCATGATTATAACACATTATCTGGCCCTCGTTACGTTTTTAGGTTTTTTTTTGCATGGGTGAATATTATTTTGTTGTTTGATATATCAAGGACTATGACAACTTTTTTTAAGGAGAGGGGTCAAAACTGTATTCATTGTCCAAGTCACTCTTATCGGATTCCTCTGTTTTCTTTGTTACTATTCATTCCCCAGGTCTTGTGGACAACACAGAGCTGTGTTTTGCTTCTGAGGCTGATAGAAGATTCTTCAGTTTTAAATTCAGCTCATCATGTTTAGCATAATGATTTACCCTTGCTTTTATTGCTAGTATAATATTTCTCCAGTTAATTTTACTAACTTTTACTTTCTCAAATGCATTTATTACCCCCGTCTTTATTGCCACACTCGGTCCAAATTATTTGAAATCTCAGCTACATAACCTCCCCACTTTCACTTGTCTTCCAAGTCAGTTTCCATAGAGTAGCCAAAATACTATCTAAAAATTTTAACCCAAATAATGTCTCCCCCCCCTTCTAAAATACTTTAATTACTGCATGTTACAATCAGAATAAGACACAGATTTGTATTACATAATGAGACCCTACCATAATCCATTTCTTTATGTGGGTTTCTGGTCTCCTCACATATTTCTTCTTTACTCACTCAATGCTCCAATAACACTGGATTTTTTTTTCTATTCATTTGGGAATTAGGAACGTTGTCTTTACTTATTTTGGGAGTTTCCCCCTAATTCCTCAACTGGCAGGTTCCTCTTAACCCTTCAGACATCAGATTAGATGTCTCTTCCTTGACAGTCTAAGACCTGCCCCTTATAATTTTGTATAACATAGACTGGTTTGTTTCCTCCAGAGCAGTGAGCAATAAACAAATAACTGACATAATTACAAATCGTAAAAGTATTCCTGCAGAAACACACGCTTTATGAAGCCAGGGGTCATGCCTATTTTATTTAGCTCATCATACTAAACATGTAAATATTTTTAGAATGCAACAGTAAATGCACACTATGTTTGCAACGACATAAAATAAAACCTTACAAGTCTGCCGCCTTCCTCACCTATACTTTATTCTCTTACTACTCTCCACCCCCCGATCTGTTTTACTGAGATTAAAGTATGGTGATTTACTCCTGTTTGCAAAACTCAACAGTCATGGTTCCACCCCAGTCTGCTGCGCCTGCCTGTTGCCTGTTGCCTTAGCAGAGAGGCGCTCCCTTCTCTGCCAGAGCACTGACTCTGGAGTCAGACTAACCTGCATCCAAGTCCAGTTCTATAAACTTACAGCTGACTTACTTACACAACGTGTGCCTCAGTTGCTGCATACTCCAAGCATGCTTAGTTGCCATGAAAATGAAATGAGTTAATATGTGAGAAGCCGTCAGAGAGCCTGGCACATCACAGGTGCCATGAGTGCTGGCAGCTCTCTTCTGAGTCATGCGGCTCATCTGTTCCCCTTGTCCCCTTCCCTGCCCTGTGCCTCCCATCTACATGCCCTGCCTCCATCATCACAAAGTTTATCTTTCCTAAGCATCTCTCTGGGTAATCTCAACTCCTCTTACGTTTCAGCCCACACTCCCTGCACCTGGGACTCCTCGCGTACCTAAGCCTTAACATACCTAAATTTAAGGAGTCTTTATCATTGGCATTCTCTCTTGGTTACTAGAAACTCTAAGAATCTTGGGCGTGTCTGTTTGATTCTCCCTACCCTGGTTTTATATCTACCTTATCATCCATTCCTGCCAGCACTGCCTGCTGAGGTTCAAATCTCTGCCTCTGCCCTTCTCATCTCCATAGCTTCCACCTCTAGGAACAACGTGGATTGGCATAGCTCCCAGAGTGACCCATGGAAACCACATGGCTCATGTAGCCCTCTCCTGAGCGACAATCCTCCGTCTCCTCTCACTAAGGGGTCAGAAGCAATTTCTTTATGAAACATTTAAGGCCTTCCATGATCTTTCCC
>NW_006159504.1:2044189-2052978 GCF_000334495.1 Tupaia belangeri chinensis | reverse complement strand
CCTCTAGACACCTGTTAAACTTACTGTCTCAATTGTCTTTAGGATCTAGTAATGTCACCTGTGTATCAGTTCTTTCAGGCTGTTCTCTCTGCTTGACATGACTCCTCTCTTTTGCTTCCAACTTATCTTTTGTTGGATAAACCTTATTTACCCTTCCACAATTAATGGGGTGCTCACCTCTTCCAGGAAGCTTTCCTTAATGGCAACTCCTTTATTTATTTATTTATTTATTTATTTATTTATTTATTTTGGAGAGGTTTTTGCTATAGGGGCGTGCACTCATCAGACAGACAGAGAGATACAGAGAAACCACCCCCTGGGGGGATGGCCATGCCACAATTCCGTCTTCTCCATTCTCCTCTTGGGATCTTGGGCACACACACACACGTGCCCGGCATGAGTTTAAGCCACCAGGTCCGGGACTCAAACTGCTGTTGACTACATGGAGTCCAGCGACATAGTCATTACGCTAACTGCTGGTCTCGATGGCAGCTCCTTTTTAGAAATGTTATTGTATGTGATAGAGAAGTTTTAGGTGAGAAAGTTTTTACCTTTGATCGACATGATATTAAATATTTTATTTAAAAGTTTATTTAATAAAAATATTTCATTTATACTACAAAGTGACAAATGTTCACTCTTCTCTTTTAATAAATGATCAGTTATTTTAACTTATTCCAAAGCGATAAGCAAAAAGCATGGTTAGTTATTAACTAATCCATAATATTAATATCATGTTTGGTTTGAGAAAAATAGATTGGATGTATTTTATTTATTGGATTTATTTAAACTATACTCAAACTCTCCTGCTTGGACATTTTAATTTTGTTCTAGAAATAATCTTAGTGATTTGTCATAAAATAGTGAGCTAAACAGACTTCCTTGGATACTCTTGCAACAGTTCTCTTTTAATGACACTGAACGTGTGAATAATCCTTGCTCTTGATAGTTGAGAAGTCTCCTTTGCTACAGTTTCACATCTTTAACTTTTTAAAAATGTATTAAAATATCTTGATGCATAGAAAAAGCCTTGATAAGAAGAAAACTTTGAAATCATTTAAGTTATATTTGCAAATCTGATTCTCTATCTCCCCCCGTGCACTAATATGTTATACACCAATATCCATTTGTAGTAAGTAGGCAATTTTTCTTTCAAAAAGGAAAAATTCTCAAGTTTCTGGGAGTCTCCGATTCCCTAAATACAACACTTTATAATAGTTTCAATTCTAGGTCAGAACTGATGGAAAATTTGTATGTGTGTTTAAGACTGGGAATTTTTAGATGCTGGAAAAAGCAAGAAAAAAAATGTTCTTCCCTGGAGCTTTCAGAGGAAATGCATTTTTACTGATGTTAGCATTTCTGACCTCCCGGAACTATAAGATAACATATTTGTGTCATTTTAAGTCACTAAACTTGTGGTAATTTGTTATAGCACAGTTTAATTTTATCTTTATTAGCTGTGAAACAAGATGACAGAGAGGGATTTTTGACAAAAAATAAGAAACATTTTCCAGTGTAGGAGACCTAGATTGTAAAAAGGATGGGTGAGGAGACTCACAGACAAAGGAATGAATGCCTCCTCCCCCATCTTACACTAGGTTGCATGCACATATCAAATTTAAAGGGTCACAGAGCTCTTGTACACCACTGTTGTCTTTACGGAAGGCTTCCATCTTGGAATTCCATGAGATACCCAGCAGAGACACCAAAAAGCTGCATCAATAAAAACCATGACTCAAATTAAGGCCTAACTTCTATCTACGCCAAAACCTTACAACCAAATGCCAATGAGAATCTCTGAGGAGGTTTAAATTAGTTTAAATCCTGCCAAGCAAAAATAGTTTAGGTCCTTGCACAGAACCAAATAAAAACCATACAAAATTATATTCTTAAGTAAGTTGAAGGATATCAGCCGGTAATTAAACTGCCTACTACAATTAAGAGCAACTTGGGACCAGCAGGTATCGAAATGAATACATCACTGGACTCCCATGTAGTCAACTGCAGTTCAAGTCCTAGACCCTGTGGCTTAAACTCACACCGAGCACATGTGCGTGCGTGCCCAAGATCCCAAGAGGAGAATGGAGGAGAAGGGATTGCAATATGGCCATCTTCCCTCGGAAGTGATCTCTCATTTTCTGTCTCTCTGTCTTTCTAGCAAGTGCATGCACCCTATAGCAAAAACATCTCCAAGAAAAGCAACTCTCTTCAGAAAAGAATTATAGAAACCAAAATCTCTGAAATTAAGTCATCTCCATGTCTACTATACAATAATAAATTGCTAGACTTGAAAAAAAAAAACAGAAAAATTTTACCCATACTCATGAAAAAAATGCAATGAATAGAAAATTAATCTGAGATTTCTCCAGTGTTGTATTTAACAGAGTAAGAGTTAAGCAGTTATTATCAATACGTTCAAATAATTTAAGGAAAATATTTTCAATAATTATCCTTTTTTTTTATATTTAGAGAGTTTTTTGTTTTGTTTTGTTTTGTTTTTTGGTTATAGGGCATGTGTGCCCTCCAGAGAGACAGAGAGACAGAATGACAGAAAAACATCACAATTTCTTCTCCTCCATTCTCCTCTCAGGATCTTGGGCATGCACACACACACACCTGGCCTGAGTTTTAAGCTGCGGGGTCCAAGACTCGAACCATGATCTACTACGTGGGAATCCAGCAATATAACCATTACGTCTTTGGCTAGTTGCCAATAATTACAGTTTTAATGAGTAAACAGGAAATTCAGTAGAGAATTCATTCTAAGAAAGAAAAAAAATACAAATAAAACTAAATTATAATGGCAGGATTTGAAAAAAAAATTCCCTTGATGAACCTCAGAGCAGATTAAAAGTAGCACAAGAAAGAATCAATGAGGTTATAGACAGATTCATATAAATGATGAAGTTTGAAAAGCAGAGAGAAGAAAAAGAATGGGAGAAAAAAAGAACATATCTTTATAAAGGTAAATGACAGTATCAGATTATTTAGCTGAAGTATCAGATTGTCTGAAAAGTCATGACACATTCTTGCATATAGATTTTCTGAAAAGCCATGACACATTCTTGCATAAAAAAAAAAAACAGAAAAAAGCATGTCATGACTTTTCTGACAATGTAATATAATTAGAGTTGCAGAAAAAGAAAGAACGAGATAGAAAATATATTTACTATATAATAGCCAAAATTATCTCACATTTGATGAAAATTATCAACATATAGATCCAAGCAGTTCAGTTAAATCATAATGAAAAGTTCCACACTTAGGCACATAATAGTCAAACAGCTAAAAAATAAAAAGAAAGGAAAATGTCTTGAAAGCAGCCAAGGGGCAGAAAATTATGGCTGATTTTAAATCAGAAATGATGGCAGCAGGAAAAAAATGTAATGACATCTACAAAGTATTGAAAGGGGAAAAAAGCCTAGAATTCTATATTCGATCAAGATAAAATAAGATTGTGAATAAATTGATTTTAATTTAGACAAAAATTAACAGATTTTTGTCACTTATCTGTACTACAGAAAATGTAAAAGCTGTTCACTAGGCTTATGGGTTGTGAATAGAATTTAATTTAGACAAAAACTAAAAGATTTTTGTCACTTATCTGTACTACATAAAATGTAAAAGCTGTTCACTAGGCTTATGGGAAATTAGACCACATGAAAACTTATGAGATTTCACAGACACACAAAGAAAAACCCACTGATAATGGAAAATATGTGTGAATAGAGAAAAGATCTTCTGTGTATGTGTGTATGATTTGAATTTAATTTAGACAAAAACTAAAAGATTTTTGTCACTTATCTGTACTACATAAAATGTAAAAGCTGTTCACTAGGCTTATGGGAAATTAGACCACATGAAAACTTATGAGATTTCACAGACACACAAAGAAAAACCCACTGATAATGGAAAATATGTGTGAATAGAGAAAAGATCTTCTGTGTATGTGTGTATGATTTCCTTACAAGATCATTGTCCATTAAAAAAAGAATAACATTTAGAGAGGCTTATAATATATATAAAAGTTTTTTTAAAATGGGTTCCCTGTTCTGTTCCATTTATCTGCTTCCCTGTTTTGTCCCAATACCACGCTGTTTTAGTTATCACAACTTTGTAATACATTTTGAGGTCAGGAAGTGAGATGCCTTCTGACTATATTTTTTTTGCATAATATTGTTTTGAGAATACAAAGACTTTTATGATTCCAGACAAATTGTATGATTGTTTTTTCTATTTCATGAAAAATATCTTTCATGATTTGATCAGAATTACATTAAATTTGTAAATTAACTTAGAATTGATGTTTTTATTATATTAATTCTTCCAATCCAGGAACATGGGATGTTGTCCCATATTTGTTTATCATTTTCAATTTTCTCTTTTACTTTTTCATAGTTTTCCTTGTAGAGATCTTTTACTTCTTTGGTTAGCTTTATTGCTAGGTATCTTTGGGGCGTGTGTATGTGTGTTTGTGTGGCTATTGTCAATTGGATTTTTTCCTTCAATTTTACCTCAGTCGGTTCATCTTTGGGGTATAAAAATGGATAAACAGATTTTTTATGTTGATATTATATACTTCCACTTTAGTATATTCACTTATCACTTTCAGAAGTTTTTCTGTGGATCCTTTTGGGTTTTCTACATATATAAACATGTCACCTGCAAATAGAGATAATTTCACTTCTTTTTCTGTTTGAATGTCTTTTATTTTGTTATCTTACCTTATTGCATTGGGTAGGACTTCCAGTACTATATTGAAAAGGATTGGAAAAAGTGGGCAGCCTTGTCTTATTTTAGTTTTTAGTGTAAAAGCTTAAACTTGTTTCAGTATGCTGTTAGCTGTAGGCTTGTCATCTATGGCTTTTTTTTATGTTGAGAAATGTTTTTTCTATGCCAATTTTTCTGGGAATCTTAATGACGAAGGGATGTTGTATTTTATCAAATGCTATTTCCTCATTATTGATATAATCATAGGGTTTTTACCTTCCCATCTGTTAATGTGATGTATTACATTTATGGTTTTGTGTATGTTGAGCCACGCTTGCATCTCTGGAAAAAAGTCTACCTGGTTATGATATGTAATCCTTTTAATGTGTCGTTGGACATGATTTTTTCCAGAGGAAACTCTTGAAGACATAAGGGTAGGAAAAGACTTCTTAAATAAGACCCCCACAGTACAAACAATAATCACAAAAAAAAGTAGATAAATGGGGCTACATCAAACTGAAAAGATTCTACACAGCAAAAAACTCTCAATAATTAGAATGAAGAGAAAACTGTCATAATTGGGGGAATATATTTGCAAATTAATCCTCAGATAAGGGACTAATAACCAGAATATATATAGGGAACTAAAGCAGCTTACCCCCCCACACACACACGCACACACACAAATCAATCCAATTAAAAGATGGGCAAATGAGCTGAACAGAAAACTTTTCAAGGAAGACATACAAATGGCCAAAAGAATATGTAAACAAGCTCAACATCTCCTATCATAACGAAAATGCAAATCAAAGCCACAATGAGATACCACTTAAACTCAGTCAGAATGAATAAGATTAAAAATAATAAAGAATGATAAATGCTGGCAAGGCTGTGGTGAAAAAAGAACTCATCTCCATTGTTGGCAGGAATGTAAATTAGTATAGCAATCGTGGAGAACAATATAGATGTTCCTCAGATACCTACAAATAGAGCTATCATATGATCCAGCCATTCTACACCTGTATATCTACCCAAAAGATAGGAAAACACTCAGCTGGAAAAACACTTGCACTTCCATGTTTATTGCAACATTATTCACAATTGCCAAGACATGGAATCAACCCAAATGCCCAAGAACAGATGAGTGAATTGCAAAAGTTTGGCACATATATGCTATAGAATACTACTCAGCCATAAAAAAACAATGAGATCTTGGCATTTGATACAATGTGGATAAATATGGACGATTTAATTTAAGCAAAGCAAGTCAGACTATGAAAGAGAGGCATTGTACATCCCTGGTTAATACATACACAGTGTCTGCACTCTTTGGTAACAATTGACAGATTAGAAGGTATAACAGCAGGGAGGGCAACTGTAGATTCTAGAGACAGTATAGAAGAGGATGGGTAATAGAGAGGTGGGAAAAAAGGGGAACAGGAAAAAAAACACATTTAATAGACACAAAAATGAAAGTTATCTGTTGATAATAATGTATGCTGTAATTTCTTTGAGTTGAGTGGTATACACTGTATTCAGGTTCAGAAGAAAACATTTTTTTACACTGTTAAGATATACAAAGATTAAATGTAATAAAAATAAAATAATAATAAAAAACTAAAACAAGGACATTGCTCTTATCACTTCAAACATTACAAAGTTCATTATTTTTTTCTTATAAGCAAGCATTGACAAAACTTTTAGTAGGAAAACTAGAGGCTATGTTGGAAGTTAGAGAAAACCTATAGAAATTTTCAACAATTTTAATTTTTATTAACCATAGAATTATTTCTGTTCTCGATAGTATGTATTGATTCCAAATACAATAATAGTAATTAGAATCAGCACTCCATTTTGTATTTCTTATGCTTTTGTTGGAAAAAGATTATCTTCAATCTCTTCCACATCTATATCATACATCTAAATAAAAATATGTTTTCATACATGGATGTGCATGATGCTTACAAAAATCATAACAATTTCAGTATAAAAAGAGAAATTAAAAGCATATTCTCACTCTCCCCACAGTTTACGTGGACTATCAGCCTCTGTGGAGGGTCCGATAAGTAACACTGGAATGGAGTCTTGCCTGAGTGCATGGAGTCATGCCTGAGCATCTCAGGTGACTACCATCAGGTGGCCTGAAGGAAACCTAAGAAGCCATCCTGGCCCGAACCTAGATGACAGGGGGTATGAAATCAAGTTGAGACTTACCCTTTGCTTGGGATAGTTTGTGAAGAGCTTTGAGTTTCCCAGGAAGGAAAATGCAGTTAAGGACTATGGAAGATTTAAAGAAGAAAACTTCAGTGCACGATTTAGAAATTAAACTTTAGTAATGGTAGAGGTAATTGGTACCAACAGAACCTTGAGAAAATATGATTTAGGGGCCCCATGGGCCACGTGCCTTTAGGGCATTTCCATCTGGTCAACAGCTGTACCTGCTACTCCAAGACCTCATTTTGAGGAAGATAGGTGCAGTAGCCCAGATTCCACTGGGATCACATTGTACCTTGACCTAATGATTTCTTTATCTTTTCAAATTCTGCCACCTTGTTCATTTCAACAGATTTCTGTAACGCTTCTATAGGTTCTTTAACCACTTGAGTATATTCAACTAAATTACAATACTTACTGCTTGATTGAATTATGCATTCCTTTCATATTTTCCTCTACCTACAACTCTATAAACATGTTGTTATTTTATCCAAGCGCGAACTCTTCTCACACAGTTCCCTGAAGTTGCAGTTATAACTCTAAATGATAGTAAGTGGTTTGTTGGTGGTGGTTGTTGTTATGGGGCATGTGTGCTCATCATAAAGAGAAACAGAGAAAGAGATAAAGAGAAATCAGTTCCCAGGGGAGACAGCCACACTGTAATTCCTTCTCCTCCATTTTCCTCTCAGGATTTTAGGCATGCACATGTGCTGGGCATGTTTCTCAAGCCACAAGGTCTGGGACTTGAACTGCACAGCCAACCATGCGGCATCCAGCCACTTTAACCACTACGTCACTGGCTGGCCCAATAAGTAATTTTTCAAATATCTGGTACATTCCTGAGCCATAGGCAGAGAGCGGATATGGTTTAACATTACCCTACTGATAAGGATGTTGAAGCACAAGGAAAAACAGCTTAACTAGTGTTAGTTCTCTTTAGGTAGTTAAATTACTAAAGCTCCTCTCAATTATTCTGGTATATTTTTGCCCAACACCTCAAAGTTATACATTTTTTACTCCTTTTTAAAAAGAAGATTAGTGGATATTTATACATGAATATTTTTAAAAGTCTAAATAACAGAATGAGTTGATTACAGGATATTAAAGATTATAAATGAAAAGAGCTTTGGAAAATTTCTTAGAACTTACTGAGCATGTTAATCAAAGTATAAGAAGGAATTTCACTTCAAATTTACTTCAGTTTCGGCTATTTCTCATGCCTATAAACTTTGGAATAGATAAGCCTGCCATTTAGAAAGTAAAATGCATCCCTAATTGTCAGTCCATTTTTCATCTTTTAGATTCTTCGGGAAAAAATAGTTAACGGTATTCTACTCTGACACATCATTAGCATCGGACTAAAAGAGAATTTATGGCGGCGGGGGTGATTTCAAGTTTTCTGTATCTCAAAATACACACAAAACATTAAATTAGGTGGAAATTATTCTTGATTTAGATAAAACTAATCTTATTTCTGCCAGAGAGAGCAATGAATAAGAATAGTTTCTTCCCTGAAACATTTTGCATTTAACAGATATGCTTTTTTTTTTTTTTTAAGTATGCTATAGGGTATATGCACTTGCTGGAGAGAGATAGAAAAAGAAGGAAAGTAAGAAAGCACCCTCAAAGAAAGAATGGCCACATTACAATTCCTTCTCTTCCATCCTCCTCTTGGGACTTTGGGCATGCATGCACCTGTGCCTGGCATCAGTTTTCAAGCCACCAGTCCAAAACTCAGACAGTACAGTCAGCCATGTGGGATCCTATCTCCTTAATCACCATGCTACAGGCTCAATATGTATAAAAATATAAAAACAAAATAACAAAATAAAAAGAACCAATAACTAAATATATATATATATATA